>NC_133770.1:92652134-92732767 GCF_003597395.2 Chelonoidis abingdonii | reverse complement strand
ACCCAAGGGGCTTTGGGTCTTGGGGTCCCCAGGGAAGGGTTTGGGGGCCAGAAAGTGCCCCAAAACACTATATTTTTGGGTAGTGGCAGCTCTACCATTTCTAAGCTAGTAATTAAGCTTAGGGGGGTTCATGCAGGTACCCCATCTTTTGCACGCTAGGGTTCAGAGTGGGGGTTCATACCTTGACAGTGTGGAGCTCAGCTTGTCTGCTGCCCAGAATCAGAGCCACCATGCACAAAGTGGAAGCAGGCTGGAAGGGCTGTGGAGGTTTTCTCACGTGTGTGAAGCAAGAATTGTTGAATGGAAGCTTGCTGAGGAATGTACATGGTCTCCCTAAGTACAGTGCCAGTTTAAAAAGCTGTTGCCAGATCAGTAATGGAACAGTGCAAACTTATTTCAAGTCTCTGTGAATGAAAGTTTAGCATTGGAAAGTGGAAGTTTACAATTAAACACCACGGCTAAATTTTGCTCTTAGGGCCTGAACCAAAGACCTCCACAGCCAATTGGAGTCTTTCCACTGGTTAGAATAGGCTTTGAACTGGATCATTATTACACCTTAAGCAACCCAATTGACTTTGGATTGCACAGATTTAGAACAGATGGACATCTTGATCCACATATTAATTAGTGTGTTTGGAGCTCACATACTGTAGCAAAGGGCACTAGGGCAATATCTGAGAGCAGAATTTGACTCATTCACTGTATCCGTATGTTTAAAAATCTGATATTCTTCTGGGCAGGAGTTAAACTGAGCAGGTCTCATACAGTTTTGCAGACAAATCATTTTATGAAGGATTAAATTCAAGAATTAGTTTTATGGAAAGTTCACATTAGCTAATCTTTTTGGGAACTGTAAGGGTTTGCTTTCATATGGTTCCCTCCCCCTCCCCTTTTTTGTCAGCCATTACAATTAGTTGCTGAGAGCAATTTAATTTTACTGAATAAAATTTGATAAAAAATTGCCAAGTAAAACACATTACTTTGACTATCTGAGGTATGTGAGCTTTTATTTTTCTACAAATCATTACATTTTTCATGTGTTTAACTTTTTTGTGCATGTGTTTAAAATGCTGATGTCTCCCTGAACATATATATGCACTACTAGTTCTGTCCTCTGTCCTGTCTGTCTTTTTCCCTTGTTGAAAACTGGCTCAATCAGATAGTGATGATGCTGTGTGCAGTGATCATGCCTAGACATGCTGGTAGGTAGAATTTCAGGTGTACATTTTTTCCCATTTGATGTTAACTTGTAAACTCTGTCCACTATATCACCAAACACAAGACACTTTCAAAAGCAGTCTGCAATTAGTGCAGTTCAAATAGTGCTTGAGCTAATTAAAAGAGCATCAGTAGTGATTAGAAATAGTCTTAACAAAATGGACCTGGCCTTGTCTTTTTGTGCAGTAGCTCCCACAGGGATCAAAGAACAACACATTAAAGACAGAAAAAAAATTGTTGTAGGTTTGCATAAAGTTGATGTGATGAATAATGGTTTATCTTTTACAGAGCTGTGAAATATGTTATTCTGGGATATAGAGGAGTAAATCTTGTAAGGACTTAGAAAGTTTCCACAGTGGGGTTTGAGATTAGTTAGTTAATATTGTATAGTGCTTTGACAACAGAAAATGTTCTATACCAGCTAAGTATGACTATTATAAAAGAAAATACTTTTTCACCACAATACATGATTGTCATGTGGAACTCATTTCCATTTGACATCATGGAGGCCAAGAGGATTAGACATTCATGTCAGTGGTGAAAACTTCCAGTTATATTAGATAAAATTTAAATACAAATAAAACATAAACATTTAGAAGTGTAGCGGGATGGTCACCGCACTCTGGCCTTGGAAGGGTTAAAAGCTAGCCCTTGGAGAGGGCTGGGGCTGAAAGCCAATAAGGGAGGCTGGGAGGCAGAATCAGGGCCAGGCTGGGCCCCATAAAAGAGCTGCTGGGTCAGAAAGCAAACAGAGGGAGGTAGGGAGGGAGAAGGGCTAGCTGTCTGAGAGGAAGGTACCTGAACTGGAGCAGTGCTGGGGAATAGCTGCCTGAGAGGAAGGTACCTGAACTGGAGCAGTGCTGGGGAATATGCAAGGGAACTGGGGAGCTCCAGCCTGGTGAAACCCCAGGCTGCAGGCCTTGGTGAATGCCTACAAAGGTACTGGGGTTACAGAGGTGCAGCCTGGGAATAGGCAGAGGCAGCTGGTTCTAACCTCTTGCCAATGATGAGTGGACATTACAGGCTGCAGTCTGCCCCAGTGAGCGGCGTTAGATGATGACTGGCAACAGCCAGTGAGGCAAGGGGGGTTTAGAGGGTTCGGGTTCCCCAGGGAGGAGAGACCCAGAGTGTGGGGGTACTGGCCTGCAGAGGGTGCTCCAGATGCTGGAGAGCTAATTCTCAAGACGACCAGCAGGAGGCGCCATGCTCGTGAGTCTTCACCTTGCTACAAGAAGGGATTTCAACACTTAAGCTTCAGGTCATAATATAAACAATAACTGCCCAGTTTGGTGGTGGTGGCTTTTTTTTTTTTTTTCCATCTTCCGCTAAAGTTTCTTGCCACTGTTTGAGAAAGGATAGTGGACTATTTGGACCACAGGTCTGATTTGGTATGGCGATTTCTATGAGCTCATTATTGTTAGAGGTGCATAACCAGACATGCCAACAGCAAAACATGTTCTCATGGCTCACTGTGGTCCACTGCAGTGTGTTGTTAAAGGCTGTTGACTCCTCCTCTCAGCTAGAACAGTTTGCATGCCAACAGTAGTGGTGGTTAGTGTATGTTGCATATGTGCACAATGACTTCCTCACAAACCATTGCTGACTGTGATGCATGCCCCAGCCTATTGCAGAAATGTAGATGAGCCTTGTGCACTGGGACAGGATGCCTTCCTCCTCTCCCTTTTGTACCCTATCTAGTCTCTGGTGGTGGCTAGAACTAGATGCTTCAGAGGCAGGTGAAAGAAACCTTGCAATGGAATAACCTGCCTGTAGAACTTTCTTCCCAACCAATGGAGCTGCATTATAAAGGACTTCTGAGATTGTGGCTGTCCATAAGGGTGGAGGTAGGTGGGTTCTTAATTACAGAGGTGAGTCAACTCAAGGTGATACAGCATGGGGTTGTGTTACCTATTGTGTAGATTACCATGAGTCTTGGGGTGGATGATGCATGTCTGTGGTAGACCCTCATCATCCATGTCCTCCACATTAAAATCACAGAGTATACATGACTATATACATCGGTGACTGTACTGTGAACATTTCCTTTCATCATTGACAAAATGACAAGACTAACCTTGTTTCTTTATATCAGTATCTGCTGTTCCTGTATGCAACCTAATGTGAAACATCACTCGTCTGATATTTGCATTTTTGTTCATAACATCTGCTTCTGTTCTATCATTTACATTTCAAGGAGTGGATATGAACTAAGCAAACCAATGTGAAATTTACATTTCTGGATTTCAAAAAAGAGGCTGACATCCTTTAATTCAAATGTGTTAGTTTATGTTTGGATTCCTGGAAATAAAGAACACATTAAGCAACTTGCATAAATATATGTTTTGTAATGCACTAGGAAACAGAATGATAGTTAGTTACAGAACTGATGGCGCCATAGCTATAAAAGCTGCTGCTAGCCATTTTATTCCCCTTCTAGTAGTTGTTATATATATGAGAAGCTGTGTTCAGGCAAAAGGATGTAGCATGATTAGTTTTGTAACATATCATTTAGGAATTTGCTTTGTATTTAACTTTCTTTGGCTATTTTAACAAATATACAGAGATAAATATATCTGGAGACAAGTTACATTAAAGTGTTAGCTTCCTGTGTGAAAGAAAGAAATATGACTAAACTTTCTACAAGGCTACCAGTAAAATCTAAGTAAATCTGGACCTCATAAGTTTTGTAGCAACAGGGTAGAACTGTGAAATGATAGGCACACCTCATGCTTTCACACCTCGCTCGCCCACAGCCTTCAGTGAAAGCGAGTTTGTGGTAGCCAAAAATTCAAGATGATCCATGTAACAATATAACAGGAGGCACAGATGGAATGAAATTTTCTATCCCACATGCACTACCTTTTGTAAAAAACATAAACAACTTCCCCTGTTTTTTTTTTTTTAAATAACACCCAGTATTTAGTCCACTAGTGTTTCTCAACAACCAGTCTGTGGACTGGTGCCGGTCCCTGAGATCTCCCTGATGCAGTTTAGGAAGGCAACAAGCCAGTGCCTGGTATCAGAAAGGTTGAGAAACACTGCATTAGATGACTGAAATCATTATTTTCTAGCATACAGTAATTTACTATTTCAAAACAGAAGATAAAACTATGAAAATATCAACACAACAGCAAGGTCTGAAATTTGCCAACATATTAAATTAGGTTTTCTACCTTACTTTATATCCTGATCTGCTGGCCCAAAAGGGATGGAACCTGGCCCTGTCTCGCCTGCTAGGGATTCTCCCGGCATATGGGAGTCCCCAGAGGGCATAAAAGCAAACCCAACTGGCTCCTACACTATTCTCACAGACCTTCATGCACAGAGTGTGTCAAGGCAGGGAACAGGTGTGGCTGGAAAACGCCAGGTTCTGGCTCTTCCTATCTGATAGATGGTCCACTGGGGACTGTGGTGTTGCCAGGCATCCTGGAGGCTGTACTAGAGCTGGAGAGAGCCAGCCCTCTGATGAACCTTACTTTCTGCTGTCCTGAGTGGAAATTTGGTGCTGCAGAGAATTTGGACAACTATGCTTTTGAGTGCCTAAACTGCTACATTATTATGTTAAATATAGAGTCTCTATTGCACAGTAGCCTAACATAGTGTCTACTGTAAGTGTCTTGTATGTAAAGTTGCGGCCTGATGCATCTTGAAGGAATTGTTGTTGTAGCCATGTTGGTCCCAGGATAATATAGACACAAAGTGGGTGAAGTAGTTTCTTTTACTGGATCAACTTCAGTTGGTGAAAGAAACAAGCTTTTGAGCTTATACAGAGCTCTACTTCAGACATGCTGCTTGTCTCTGTTACTAACGGAAGTTTGTCCAATAAAAGATATTACCTCACCACCTTGTCTCTTTAACATCTTGAATGAAGACATTCTTAACTGAAACTTTCATGGTTTTACTAGAATCAGAGTCATGTAAAAATTTTGTCTGTCTAAAACTTTTTCCTGTATAAAACACGAGGCCACCTCTAAAATACAAAAATCATATCAAATTCCTCTATCAACTCAGACACAAAGTTTTCTCAAAGTTTGGATTGTTTCTAAATTCAGAATGCCCGAAACCTTAAGTAGCTCAGCAGCTGCAATATTTTAAATCACTTTAGCTTTTTACATAGTGAAATTCTCCTGCATATACATGGCATTCCCCACTTGTTCATAACTTCAAAACTGTTGAACCATCTGTCTTCAAATTTGGCTTATTCCTTAGATCTCAGTGAAATACCCAAAACAAACTATATTTGATATTTCCACCTTCAGCCACAGTTGAGTTATCTGTGCAATAAAGGGACAATTCTAGCCTCCTTCTCCACACTGTGGTGAATCCTTTGGCAGAGAATTGATGTGGTTGGTTCCCACTGATCTACGGGGACCTGGATGCAAAGAATCACATGCTACTCAGTGTGCAGTTCAAACTTAGGGCATGGATAGACTGGGACAGTGTTGAGACCTGCATCTGTATGAGTCTGATCCTCCACTCTGTGTAAAGACCTGTGAAAGTAAACTCCAGCCAGTGGACTGAAGTATCTTTGGCAGAACTGCTGTGCAGCCTGGGTGGTTGAGGATTAGAATAATAGAAACATAGGGTTAGAAGGGACTACTAGTCTGACTCTCTGCCAAGATGCTGGATTTGTTGTGTTGAAATCATCCAAGACAGATGACTATCCAGTCTTCTTTAGAAAACCTTTCTAGACAGTCTTTTTCATTGTTCTGCAGTTCTTATAGTTAGGAAGTTTTTCCTGAGGTTTAATCTAAATCTGCTATGCTGTAGTTTGAATCTCTTGTCCTGCCCTCTGTGGCAAGAGAGAACAACTTTTTCTCCATCTTTTTTATGGCAGGCTTTCAAGAATTCAAAGGCTGCTATCATGTGCCTAATCTCCTCTTTTTCCAAACTCAACATACCCAGTTCCTTCAGCCTTTGCTTTTATGGCTGGCATTCCATTCTTCTGATCATCTTTGTTTGCTTGCTTCAGGATCCTTTCCAGTTTCTCTAGATCCTTTCTATACATTTCAGAGTGGTAGCTGTGTTTAGTCTGTATCAGCAAAAAGAATGAGGAGTACTTGTGGCACCTTAGAGACTAACACATTTATTTGGCCTTAAGCTTTCGTAGGCTAAAATCCACTTCATCAGATGCATGCAGTAGAAAATACAGTAGGAAGATATATATCTCTATATATAGACAGAACATGAAAAAATGGGTGTTGCCATACCAGCTATAATCAATTAAGATGGGCTATTAGCAGCAGGAGAAAAAAACTTTTGTAGAGATAATCAGGATTGCCCATTTCCAACAGTTGACAAGAAGGTGTGAGTAACAGTAGGGGAAAAATTAGCATTGGGAAATAGTTTTACTTTGTGTAATGACCCATCCTCTCCCAGTTTTTATTCAAGACTAATTTAATGGTATCCCATTTGCAAATTAAATCTAATTCAGCAGTTTCTCATTAGAGTCTGTTTTTGAAGCGTTTTGTTGGAGTATTGCGACTTTTAGGTCTGTAATCGAGTGACTAGGGAAGTTGAAGTGTTCTCTGACTGGTTTTTGAATGTTATAATTCTTGATGTCTGATTTGTGCCATTTATTCTTTGTGTAGGACTGTCTGGTTTAGCCAATGTACATGGCAGAGGGGCATTTCTGGCACATATCACATTGGTAGATGTGCAGGTGAACAAGCCTCTGATGGCATGGCTGATGTGATTAGGCGCTATGATGATGTCCCTTGAATAGATATGCAGGCAGAGTTGGCAGTGGGGTTTGTTGCAAGAATAGGTTCCTGGGTTAGTGTTTTTGTTGTGTGGTGTGTGCTTGCTGATGAGTATTTGCTTACAGACAGCTCCCCAACCTGAAGCAAATACTCACTGGGGGGGAGAGGGGTTTGTGGGGCTGGCAGGCTCCCTACCCAGCTCCGTGTGTCCCTGTAGCTCCTAGGTGGAGGAAAGGCCAGTGGGGCTCTGAGCGCTGCCCCTGCCATGAGCTTGGGCTCAGCAGCTCCCATTGGCCAGGAACTACAGCCAATGGGAGCTGCGAAGGCGGTACCTGCAAACAGGGACAGCATGCAGAGCCTCTTGGCCCCTCTGCCTAGGTCAGAAGTTTCAGGGTTATGCCGGCTGCTTCCGGGGAGCTGCCCCTCCCCCCCGGTAAGCGCTGCCCTGCACCTCAGCTCACTGACCCAGCCCTGAGCCCCCACCCACATCTAAGCTTCTGCTGGCCCAGGGGCTGCCCAAGTGTTTGGGCAGCTCCTGAGACAGCCACACTGGCTGCTGCAAAAGTCACAGAGGTCACAAAGTCCATGACTTCTGTGACCTCCGTGACAGACACGTAGGCTTAACTATAACAGAATGTAAAACATACTCATAACTATAGCATGCACCACCCACACTTTCGGTAAGAGCATATGTCATACTATTTTATGATTCTAGATACCCCCAGAGTGTGAGATGAAGTTGATGCAGTGTAGAATATTTTTTTTTTTACAAGAGTATAAAAGCAGCCTTAAAGATACTTAAACATGAAGTCCAGTCCAGTGCAGATCCTATGTGTTTTTCACAATAGTCAGTTAGAAATCCATCCTCTGAATTAATAAGCCTTTCTGCTACTTTCCTCTTCATTGTGGCTGATGGCTACATGCTGCGTTTGTTATTGGAAAGATAATAGGATTTCTGTGTGGCTGTTTGGTTGGCAGGCAGGAGCACATTTGCACTTTTCAAGTGCTTTTCCTCCCTCTCCCTCCCATTCTAGTAACCTGCCCTGTGTCCTGAATGCTGGTCCATATATGTTGTTATATATGCAACTTGGAGACTGAAGTAATGAGGAGGTCCTACACTTGTAGATGTGGTGGCTGACTAATGTAAGCTTTACAACAAGGTTACTACCTGACAGAGGGTGTGTTCGTGATTCTGAGTGGAGACAAGGTCAGAGAGGTAATATGTTTTATTGCATTCACCTATTTTGTCTCCTAATATCCTGGCTCTGATAATGGCTACAAGAACACTTCATACATTGATTATAGCACCCAGGTATCCCGTCACAGCACAGTGCACATGCAATTGCTACTTGTATGTTTATATGATTTTTTTAAAATGTTAATTTTTTTAGTGAGGTTTACAAGACATAAGGAGTCAGATCATCCACTGGCATCAATAGAGCTTCGTCTATTCACACCAGCTGAGAATCTGCCCCAGGAAGTATATTTTTCTAGTACATTCTCAAACCTAGAATTCTCAAAACTAGGTGCAGTCTATTACAACATTGCATTCTCCATATCTAAGTTATGAATGATCTGAGATGGAAATTAAGGCTTTGAATCTCCTTTTTATTTACCCCAGTTTAACACACAACCATTGGGTTATGGGATATTCTGATGTGGGGCTCTCTGTCTCTCCTGTTGAAGCTGTTCTACTTTAATTAAATACTAAGTAGACCAGAACAAGAATACCTCTGTAGTCTAGTGGTTAGAGCACTCACCTGAGATGTGAGAACCCTCTGTTCAAACCTTTTTTCTTGTCATGCAGAGGGGGAAAATTGAACCACATCACAGGCGCACTCAGCATGCCTACCAGATCAGGCCCTGCAGGCAAGACTGGAGGGGGAATAACCATCTTCCCCTGGTTTGAGGATTGCGCTGGGCCTTAGGCATCTGGATGCCTGCCTGAGGCAGTGTGCGTGCCTAAAGGCAGAAGCTAAAGCACCTGGGGAACTTTTACAGTGGAAATTTAGGCACTGAGTGAGTTTATGTTCCCACAGTTTTAGGTGAATCACAGTGGTGTCTAAAACTTGGATTTAGGTGCTAAATCTGGACTTTAGGTTGCTAAGTCCCTTTGTGGATCTGTTCCTCCATCTCTAAAAGGACTGGGGCCATAGAAATGTCACTGCCAGGTTAGGTATACTGTTTTGGAGTGTTTTGGGGTGTAGCTGGGAGTTCACTATGTGAGGGAACAAGATCATTGATTGTGTCTCCCAGGTGTGTCAGGCCCCAATTATTTTTACTCTAATTTTTCTGTTTTATGACTAGATTAACTGGGAATAGGGTTGTCAATTTTGAGTGGATGTATTCCAGGAGATTTCATCACATGACATAATCTTTTGTGTGTCATGTGATGAAATCTCCTGGAATACATCCACTCAAAATTGACAACCCTATTCTCGGTTAATCTATAATTCCTGAAGACTCCAGGACTATCCTGGAGGCTTGGCAACTGTAACTGGGAATTTTTTTGTCATACTACTGCACTTTATGTGTGAGACTCACAGGCAGACCTACCCTTTGGTATATAGAAAATGCTGTTACATCTGGAAAAAAGTCTTTTTATTTCTGAAATATTTTCTGCTTTATTCTACTGCTCCTACTCCCCCCCCCCCGCTTTCTCCCACCTGATTATAATAACCTTTATGTCTTTTCCAGCACAACATTGTTTTATGATGTGTCAGATCATTTAGGTCCATTTGTCTGAGGTTGCCTTACCTCCAAAAAACTAGAGCTAAATCGATGATTATTTTAAAAGATTAAAAAAGAAACCTCACAATATGTTTCTTTGTCTAGAGGCAGTGGCTTGTTGAACAATACCTGGTGTTGATCTTTGATCAGCTTGTCATTCCTGTTTCAGATGCAGCAAATTGCAAGAGAGGCTATCAAATGGAGGATTTAATAAATAATTTTGCTGTTTTTCTTGTTTCTGTTGGCTGACGCCAGTGGCCCCTTCTTTTTGAGAATTGCACTAATGAAATTAATAAACAGGGATAATTCAATTATGGCTCGCTTTCCCCACACCAGGTGTTCCACCGATTGCTTCCTATTGGTGCTCAGAAAGAGACAAGACTTCCTAGTAAACTAAATATCCATTTTATTGGGGAAATCAAAGGCCTAAAACTTTCCCGCCATCTGAATATACTTTAGTGATTGCTGATAAAGGTCTGTAAATTGTTTGCAGGAGAAACGGTGCCCTGAATAACTTTTCTCTTTAGCAGCTGCCCTTTTATTCTGATACTGTACACACTAAAACAAAAAATGAAAATGCTGAAGCACTGAAAGGTGCCAAGCTAATATTATGGAAGAGTCCTTAAAAACAGAATGGGATAAAGCATATGTTTACATTTCCTCCATACGGCCCAGCCTGTGTGCCTAATTCTTGACCTGGACAGACTCCCTTCTAATGCCCAGATGAATTCAGTTTGTATGTATTCATTCAGCTCTCTGCTGACATTACCAGCAACAATGCTCACTTATGCCAGTTATTCTGTTGGTGTTTGATGGTTCTGTCTGCTAATCACTTGTGATCACTAGCTAGGATTAAATGCAAAACTGTACTCTGTGAGTGAAAGACCTTGGATCTTGCAGCTGTCCTATTTTCATAGAACTATTCAGCAGAAATGTATGGGTCAGGTGGCTCATGGTTACCACAAAAGGAAATAATAGAATGACCCCCTAGTCAAAATGATGTCAAAATTTTGAGAGATAAATAATTGGGGAAAAATTGGATCAACCTACTCTAGATAGAACATTCTCTGATCCCAGTTTCTGGCCATTCATTTCCCTTTGTTACTTAAATCTTCCCAAATGCTTTTGGTACCGCAGACATCTGAAACAGAGGGGCAAAGATCCATTGCCCCACTTTTTAAACAGAGGGACATGCTCTCTCATTTTAGAGAACATAAACTCAGCAGGGGCACAATGAGAAGGGTGCTCAGTGGCCCAGTTCCCCGCCTTGTTGGCCTCTGACTGGAGCTGAGTGGTGTAATGGAGGAGCCCCTTCCCTGCCTGCATGAAGGAAGGGCAGCCAGTCCAAATTTAAGTGGCACTGTGACCCAGGGCTAGATTAACTCTTCTGTGGGCCTGGGACTATTAGATTTTGTGAGACCCCTGGGGATTGGGAGTGGGCTTAGGGCTGGGGCAGGGGATTGGGGTGCAGGAGAGGCTGCAGCTCCAGTTGGGGGGTGGGTGGGCTCTGTGGTGGGGCCAGGGATGGGACAGGGGTTGGGGTGCAGGAGGAGATTCAGGATGCAGGGTTTGGGTGCAGGAGGGGGCTCTGGGGTGGGGCAGGGGGTTAGGGTGCAGGAGGGAGTGTGGGGTGCAGGCTCCAGCCAGGAGGCGTTTACCTTGGGCAGCTCCTGATCGGCAGTGCAGCAGGCCTAAGGCAGGATCCCTGGCTCTGCACTGTTTTGCTCTCCAAGGTGGCTGGCATGTCTGGCTCCTAGGCAGAGAGGTCAGGCCGCTCTGTGTGGTGCATGCTACCTGTGCCCTCAGGCGCCTCCCCCGCAGCTCCCATTGGCCATGGTATCCAGCCAATGTGAGATGCGGAGCCAGCACTGGAGGTGGGGGCAGCGCGCAGTGATTCCCTGAATACCCTTCACCTGGGGCTGCAGGGGCACATTGGCAAGCTGGCACTTGTGGCTCCAGCCCCTGCATTAATCTGACCCTGCTGTGACCCCATGCATCAGGTCATACAGCCGCTCACTCGGATTTGTCCAGTTTGGGTTACTTGGCTCCCCCACTTTTGCAGTTCTTTCCATGCCCCCGCTTGGCGCACATGCCACAGGAAGGCTTATTCTATACTCCTTGCTGTACTGGTGAGATTCCTTCTGCATAAGATTGTGAACACAATTGAAGGAGAGTGTGGATGGGTTGGCCTATTGGGAGAAGCTGAGACTGAGATTGTTACAAAGAAGCTGAAGATTTGATGAGAAAATTAAAAAGAGCTAATTAACAGAATGAGACCCATCTAGAAGACATAATAGCTAAACTTTCCAAATTTGGTTGACCTCAATTCAAATTGTGACACCTAAATAAAATGGACCTAATTTTCAGAGATGCTGAATACCTATAGCTTTCATTGACTTTAATAGGATCTGTGAGGTCTCTACATATTTTAAAATTCAGGCCACTTCCATTTAAGTGTATGAATATGGATTTATGGCCGAGATCCTCCAAGATGCCTAAATACCTTTGAGGATCTGGGCCTAGGTTACAAACCGATGTTTGAAAATATTGGCCTGCATTTTTAATGGAATTTACTCTTTAATAGTTAAGTTTGCTCCGTTTATTTTGCATTGCTATCCTGGCTGACAGGAGCTGTTTTTGGTGTATAGCAATTAAAGAGCTTGAAAAGAAAATAGTAAAAACTTGAAAGTGACCTTCTGTTTAATAGTCTCAAGGGATGTAAAAGGATTTGTTTGTGTAGATTGAGAGTATTCTCTTGTGTGAAGCTTTTACCTGTTGAGTTTAATTGGTCTACAGATGGTACTTTCCTGGTTTTGTTTAGTTTGGAGCGAAAATTGGGCTGGCTACTTCGCTTTCCCCCCAGCCCCAGTTTTTTGTTTTGTCCAAGACGTAAGAGGTACGAGATACAAGAAATGCGAGAGGAAAGGGCATTGAAGACAGAGACCTGATATAGCAGACATTTTAGGTCTGAAGTATGATTATGGACTAATTTAATAACAAATATTATTTACTGCCTTACACCACGTGTAGTCACATGGAAGGTGGGTGTCATAATATTACCATTCTGATTTAGTAGCTTTTTTACATTTGCTTTACATGGGGGAAGGCGACTGCAGGATTAGGATACTGGAAGGTGGATTCCTGAGAATTGAGCCCCTTATTTCTTATCCAAACTAGCATGAAATGTTACATTTATTCTCAGTTTTTGTTGTCATGTTTTCTAGTTGTCAAGGTTACACTTAAATTCGTTCTATTTAGTGAACAACTTGTACGTCAGATTGAACTTTGGCCCTTTTACCTTGGTAACAGTGGCTAGCGTTGACTCATTATGCTCTACTTCTTCTGGAGATGGCAGTGTCACAAGACTGAAGATAATGGAATGAAAAAGGTCCCACTTGATATTCAAATCTGCAGTCAGTTTTTGAGCTAGGTCTTTCATGCAGCTCTTTATAAACTCATTAGAAAAATTCCATAACCCTCAATAATATAACACTGAAAACTACAAATTCTAGTCTCTCTGGCCCCCTACCGGTTTATACCTCTTCTCCCCCTCCCTCCCTTTGGCAGAACATAAAGGAATCAAGTGTATTCTTGACTCTTGGTTTCATAACTGGGGCCTTAGAGTCGAGCATTCAGACATCATAAATCATTAGGCACTGAATAATTTGCAAGAAATTACTTTAGGTCCTTCATATTTCATAAGTAATACAGTGCAAAGAAATCGTCCTTAAAAGATTAGAGTTAAGCAGCATACATTTCATGCCTTCTTTTACACTGCTCCTAACATAGCAATTAAATATGCCACACTTCTATTAACACTTTACTAATGATCTTCCTTTCTTGGGATTTGATTTTTGCAAAGTGCTGAGTGTTTTGATTCCGATCGAGGAAAACACTTAATGTGCTTAATTTTAAGCATGTGAGTAGTCCCACTTTAGCAGAACTATTTGTGTGCTTAAAGTTAAGCAGGTGGATAAATAAATGCTTTGCTGAGTTAGAACCAGAATGCTCAGTATCTCATACTTAAGTATTACATTGATTTGGGACAGTTCTTCTTGTATCCTAGGTAACAATGCCGTTGATATGGTTGAGTATTAAACTTCTCTGACACTTGAGGTAAAATGATCAGTCAAATACTGTTCTCAGATATGTATATACAACTTTCATTGTAGTCTGTAGGAGTTGCATGTACTTATTGAAAGGCAGAATTTGGCTCAATAACATCAAGAAGATAGATTGTAAATAGAATAAATTAACCACAGGAGCTATGTAAAGATCTTCAGTAACATTTCTTCTCTCAACCATTAGGAAGCCCTAAATTGTTATGAGGGTGGTAAGCTGTTCCCCCGCTCCCCAATGTTGCCAAGTCTTCTGATATTATCATGAGACTTGGGATATTTGATGTATTTCTTAAAGCCTCAGCTCCTGGAGTCAGTTGATTACCTGAGAATCTTAGCTTTCATTTTTAAACAAAGTCAGTTTCTAGCTCTCATGGTTGCAGAGAACTTGAAAAAATGACTGAAGTGGCAAAGAATTCTGTGGCACCTTATAGACTAACAGATGTTTTGGAGCATGAGCTTTCGTGGGTGAATACCCACTTCGTCGGATGCATGTAGTGGAAATTTCCAGGGGCAGGTATATATATGCAAGCAAGAAGCAAGCTAGAGATAACAAGGTTAGTTCAATCAAGGAGGATGAGGCCTTGTTCTAGCAGTTGAGGTGTGAAAACCAAGGGAGGAGAAACTGGTTTTGTAATTGGCGAGCCATTCAGTCTTTGTTTAATCCTGAGCTGATGGTGTCAAATTTGCAGATGAACTGAAGCTCAGCAGTTTCTCTTTGAAGTCTGGTTCTGAAGTTTTTTTGCTGCAGTATGGCCACCTTAAGATCTGCTATAGTGCTATAGAAGTGCTCTCCTACAGGTTTTTGTATATTGCCATTCCTAATATCTGATTTGTGTCTATTTATCCTTTTCCGACTGAAGTGTAACTCAAAGGCTTAGAAATCAGAAGGAAGATAAAAAGAAGCCCCCCCTTTTTTTAAATCTCATGATTTTTTGTGTCCGACTCATGATTTTTAACACTTGGAATTAGCAATATTGCTAACATTTCAGTTTGGACTAACCCAATGTGCAATGAATGTCTCAGCAGTCCTGCTTGGGAAAACAGACTGTGCAGAAATCTATATTTTCAGATTTGTTGCACTTTTCCACTTCATTTTGTTCATTTTACAGACAGACACATTGAATAAACATTAGGGGGCTGATTCTTCACTGCTTTGTGCCTGGTTTAGTGCACAAAGAATGGTACTTAATGGTACTTAACCAGCACGGTAGTATCTTACCCAGGTTTGTGCTTACTCTGCATAGGTATAAATGACCACACAAAGTGCAAGGCAATGACTGTAAGAAGCAGCAGGACTTGAACTCAGGTCTGCAGAACTACGAGGTATCTAGCATCACCACACTGTCACCCAGCAGCAGTAATAATGGTGTTGCCTCCTATGCATCACAGTCCTCAGAGGTTCCACACCACAGGCAGTCCTGTCTGGAGTGATCTGACTAATAAGCCCAGAGGGTGTACCAGGAAGGGTTTAAACAACAATGTGGTTTTCTAGCTAGTTGCTGTGACTCTCCTGCTTCTGAATTCCTAGTAATGACCTTGGCTCTGACTTGGATTCTGACCCCTGGATCCCCGATGCTGATTCCTGACCCTGTCAGGCTGATTCCTGACCCTTGGCTTGACCCTCATCTTGACTCTGACTCTTGGCTTTGGTTCCTAGCTGCCAAGCTCCCTTTTCCCAGGATCCTGATGGTGGAGAATCAGGCCTGTTATCCCTGGAAGTCACTTCGGAGGTGATTTCCTGTGTGTGTGTTGCAAGAATTGCTTTGCACTTTGGTATCTGCATATTTGATTGCACTGGAACTTCTGCAACAGACATGTCCAACAGAGGGAGGTTCATTAACAAATTTCAGTTCCCAGATAGGCAGAGGTATACACAGGAGTACTGCTAGAAGGTGGAGGAGGCATGCACAGTTGAAATATTTGAAGTGAGATCTCCTTTTATTGGAATAGCATGTTCTTTATCACTGTGATGGATACAGCTCCACAGAACCATAGAGGTTTGCGGAGCATGATTTGAGAACCAGTAGGATAAAAAAAGTCCAAGAATGAGGTATTTTAAGTGATATAAAATTGAAGACAATGAAAGCAGTAAAACAGTTCAGATATGGGAGAATGGAGGATATTATTATTTAATACTATTATTCACTGCCTGGTACATCTGTTTGCTCTAACAAAGTGGAAGTTCTGAAAGGACAGGAAGAAGTTTGTGTCTGCATTAAAAGACTTGGTGCAGCTAGATCTTTATTGCCCTTGACCCTGCTTAAAGTGAGTGGGAGTTGAGGGCATTTAGACTATTTCAGGTTAAGGATCCTAACTAGAGATGACTGACTTGTGAGTGATAGCTGAAATGGTGATATCTCTAAGCGCACCCTGATATCTATCTATTTCACACTAGCAAACAAAGAGGTGTCTGATGGGACATTGTCAGTTCTCTTAGGGCAACATTTTAAATTCTCCTAACATTCTTGTCAGAGGAGGTATGCTCCCATCAGATCTCACAAGGAAAACATGAGTTGCTGAGAAATTATTCAGTACCTGTCCCACCTAGGTATTTATTACTAGATGATGGAAAAAAAGTGTGATTTCTAGCCAGTGTTTTGGAATTAGCAGTTTGATAACCACTAACAATACCTGCTCTGTGATTGTTTTACACTCCCGCTGACATCATGGGTGCTATTCACATCACAGAGCAGCAGGGTGTTCTCTGGGCCCATCCCATTAGGCAGGTGTTGGAATATTGCTGGAAGATTGTCATAGTATACTTTCCTCAATCTGAACCTTAAAGAGTCCAAAAATGAGGTACTAGCTTAATTACCAGCTTAGATCTGATACACTGCCACCAATCAGGACTCTGAGTGCCTGATAAACTCTGGTCTCCCCAAAACCTTCCCTGGGGACCCTCAAGACCCAGACCCCCTGGATCTTAATACAAGGAAAGTAAACTCTTTCCCTCACTAGTGCCTCTCCTAGGCTTTCCCTCCCTGGGTTACCCTAGAAGATCACTGGGATTCAACTCCTTGAATCTTAAAACAGATCCTTTCCACCTCACCCAGAGGCAATACAGATTCAAGCTCCGTGAATCTAAACAAAGGGATTCCCCCTTCTCCCTCCCTTCTTTCTCCCTGTCTCCCCACCAGTTCCCTGGTAAGTACAGACTCAGTTCCCTTGAGCCTCAACTGGGGAAAAAACCAAACAGGTCTTTAAAAGGAAGGTTTTAATAAAAGAGAGAAAAAATAAGAAATCTCTGTAAATACAAGATTTAATATTACAGAGTCTTTCAGCTTATAGACACCAGAGAGAAAAGCCTCCCCTCAGCAAAATACAATTTAACACACTTCCAGCAAACTACACATCTGCAAATAAAGAAAACCAATTTAAAAGACTATAACCGCCTTTCTACTTAATACTCACTATTCTGAATATATAAGAGACTGTAGCAGGGAGATTGGCAAGAAACCTGGTTGCACGTCTAGTCCCTTCCAGGACTCAGAGAGAACAAAGCAAAACCCAAAAACCACAAACAAAGGCTTCCCTCCACTGAGATTTGAAAGTATCTTGTTTCCTGATTGGTCCTCTGGTCAGGTGTTGCAGGTCACTGTTTGTTAATCCTTTACAGGTGAAAGAGACATTAACCCTTAGCTATCTGTTTATGACAAAGATGCGTATTGGCTCCTGCTGTCACTAGTACTGCCAGCCCCAAGCATTCAAGATTATGATTCCAGCCACAAAATTACAAGGCTGGCTTAAAAGTCAGGAGGGTTTAAAATAATATTTGAGGTCTTTTTATCTGCCTTCTGGCTTTTGAGCTTTTAGGGATCATAGTTTTTAAGCTTCTCAACAATTATGAGGGCTAGAAATGTCCTTTTTATTTAAAAAAAAGAAAAAAAGCTGAATCTCACATTCACATGACTCCCAAGATCTGAGACTTTAAAAACCCACAATTCCATGAGACTTGCAACAAAAATCATGAGTTGGCAACACAGTGTCAAGTTTACTCCATCCCAGATAAAATTGGAGGTGGGAGAAGCCTTTCCATATCGAGATCTATGATCTAGATCATAAGGAATAGTAAAACAACTAAGACTGGGAGGTGGTTTGAGCTGGAACATATTATATTTGTTTGTTAACAGCACTCAAAGCTCTGAGCAGGAATTAAAGCTGCTTCCCTATCCCACTGGAAAATTGAGTGTTTGTCTACATGGGGACATTCAGGAAAGTTAATCCAAATTAACTAAAAGTGTGAAATTAAAGTAGATTTGCTAAAATGTGTTAACCCCCCACCTCTGGACACTTATTCTGTGGCCTTAATTTAATTCACATCTTAAGGGAAATGGGTACTATGAAAATAGCAAAGTATGTAAAAGACCTGAGAAATCAAATTGGTGACCTAGGGGGAAAAAAAACAAGCCAAGAATAAGAAATGTCAAATTTGCTCGAGTTTTCTCTGACAGATCATAAGCAATTGGTATAAACGCCTATTTCTGAAAAGGCACCCTCTGGGTGTCAGTAAAAATGTATCAATGTAGCCACATTATATCTGAGGCTGAATGACCCAGGTACAAAACCACCAGCAACAATGTTACCTCCCCCATCTGCATATATATACTCATCTTTTCCTATACATTGTTTTCATAACTTGGAGACTCCTTCCACCCAAGTATAGCTACTTTCCTAGCTGATGCTGCTGAGCTTTACTTCTTAAATACGTTATAAAAGCTGCTTGACTGTGAATGTTAAAGTCTGGTTACAAATAGATGCTAGCCACTGAACTGCTACAAAACTGCAAATTATGTCTGACAGTTAATGGAATGATTCAGGAGGGGAGGGGACAAAGCAGTTGTCGTGTAACAGTGTTCCAGCCATTTAAGGCAGGTAAGTAAACTCCTGAATCCACTGTTATGGTGTTCCAACTTTATACATGGCACTGAAACATCTTGGGACTTGGTAAGAGTAACAGCTGGCAGTTGTAGGCTACTGCAGCAAAGCATGTGGGGAAAGGAGGCAGGGTATATGAGCAGCTCCCTTCTCTTATGGCTCTTAAAACTACTCAGAGATGAAGCGGTAAAAAGTTTTATATGAGACGTTTAACATGTAGAGGGCTTTTTTTCCCCCTTCCCCAACTCCATTCAGTTATACTTTAAGAGTAGGTTAAACAGCAGCTAAAAAGTCAGGCCTTTATTCTGCAAGCTGCTTCATGTTAAGCAGTAACTGCATTTAGCATTTTTACATCTTCATTCCCATCTTATTTCAGTCAAGGATTCACATCAAATAGGAATTCCTAAGATTATGACTTTGTAACCTTTTTGGAGTAGGACTGTCCTTTTGTTATACATTTGGACATTACTTAGCACAATGGAGCCGAATTACAAATAAGTAACTGGCCAAGTGAAGCTAGGTCCTACGCTCAATTTGATACATTCCTCTGTCTCAATGTAAAGTGATAACTTTTTGAATGCCAAATCTAATCAATTCCAAAACTTCAGGGAATGTTCTAGGCATAAGTGGGTAGACCCCAATTGACTTTGGTGAAGATCGGAAGGAGGGCATGGGGGGCACACAGAGCCCCTGGCATGAGGGAGGGTTTGAGTGCAGCGTGTCCCTGAAACAGAGAGAGATGGGAGGGTGGCACATAGGGACACTCAGAGCATGTCTACCAGATCAGGCACTTTGTGTGTGCGGGGCTGGAGGGAAGTCCTGGTGCGTGCAATGAGCTTGGTCTACAGAAGCAACAAAGTTTGTGATCCTGTAGTAGTAGTGAAGGCTTAGATATTCCCACCTTCCTCAGCTCAATGTCCTGAACAATAAAATTATGGAAGGTGAGAGGGTTGTTCTTGGAAGTAAGCTGTCTGTCGAATTCTGAGTTGGCATCAACCCTGATAATTGCAGTGGTGTATGGAATTTTCCCTACAGTATTGAAATTGAAGGGTAAAAGGTGGGGGAGCTCTTCTTCTCATCTGGATATTGCTAAATCATCTCTGCCAGAAATGAAGTGATTCTTATCCCTGACCTGAAGATGCTTCTGAAGAACAATTCCCTCCCTCTCCCACCACTGTGAGACAAACCAGATTGCACCAATATAACAGTAAGTCAGTTCTGGGGGAAAATTCTTGTAGACAACCCTACTAGGCTTTTTTTTCTCCCCCATCCTGCAAATTACTTACTCTCCAGACGTTGTAGAGATCAGTTAGGGTATGGCTACACTTGAAATTTCAAAGTGCTGCCGCAGCAGCGCTTTGAAGTGTGAGTGTGGTCGGAGCGCCAGCGCTGGGAGAGAGCTCTCCCAGCGCTGCATGTAAACCACATCCTCTATGGGTGTAGCGTGCAGCGCTGATTACACCAGGGCTTTACAGCGCTGCATCTTGCAGCGCTCAGGGGGGTGTTTTTTCATACCCCTGAGCGCGAAAGTTGCAGCGCTGTAAAGTGCCAGTGTAGCCATACCCTTTGTCAGTAAGGAAGCCTTTAAAGCCTGAAATAGGCAATAATAGATGATTGTATAAAGAGGAAACTAAATTGCATGGCATTTTGGGGAGGGAGTGTTTCTTGCAAATTACTTTTATTACACTGGCATTGTGTTAGAAAATCAAGTTGCTAAATTGATGAGAAATTATTGTAATGGAAAGTGTCTTAACCTAGCTTAAATATCTGACAAGGGCACTTCAGAATTAAATCATTCATATTCCTGCTTGCTGACAACTGTAACATGCTGCCTTTTATCATGATAATGTAATGTGTCTGACTTGCAAATTAAGCATCAGCTAATAAAGGCATGAAAAAATTAGGAAAAATCCACATGTAATCATGAAAATTAAGTTACAGTTTTTCCTCAGAATTGTACAAAACTATGCCAAACCAGGTGAGATTCTGAGTTTTGCTATGAAATTGGCGTCCTGATTCCAAACCTCGTGTACTCTAAATCAAGAGTAACTCCATTAAAACCAATACACTTAAGGCTTGTCTACACTACCGCACTGGGTTGATCTAAGGTACGCAACTTCAGCTACATGAATAGCGTAGCTGAAGTTGACATACTTAGATCTACTTATCGCGGTGTCTTCACTGCGGTAAGTTGACAGCTGACGCTCTCCCATCAACTCCATTTGTGTTTCTCATTCTGGTGGAGTACTGGAGTCGACAAGAGAGTGCTCAGCAATCGATTTATTCCATCTATACTAGACTAGTATCAGAGGGGTAGCCGTGTTAGTCTGGATCTTTAAAAAGCAACAAAGAGTCCCGTGGCACCTTATAGACTAACAGATGTAGTGGAGCATAAGCTTTCATGGGTGAATACCTACTTTGTCAGATTACATGTATCTGATGAAGTGGGTATTCACCCACAAAAGCTTATGCTCCAATACATCTGTTAGTCTATAAGGTGCCACAAGACTCTTTGTTGCTTTATACTGGACTAGACGCGATAAATCGGCCCCCGCTGGATTGATCACTGCCTGCCGATCTGGCGGGTAGTGTAGACAAGCCCTTAAGTCACTGTCAATCTGGCATTAACTGAGATCAAAACCAAGCCCATTACATACATGTAATCTCAACACAAAAATGATGGGGAAGGCAGTCATAATGGGTGCAAATCTACAGAGATCAGAAGCAGTGATGAGTCACATGAACGCCTGCAAAATGAACACGCAGAGTTTTGTACAACTGTAGTTATATATAGCTGTTATAGATCAAATGCCTCAATGGGCAAGGTGGTTTTTTTATAGGAAAACTGCATGCTTCAAATATGAGTGCTCTGTATGGCAATAGGTAAATGAACTCGGAAGGTTAAAGGTGAAATTTTGCTGAGAATCCTGGACAAGGAACCAGGACCTAAGTCCCATTTACACTGGCAAGATAGGGCTTAAGTGGTGCATAGGCTTTGTTCTGCCCTCTTTGCACAGGAGTAAATAGAACTCTGTAAAATCAGTAGAAGTTTTGAGTCAACATGTTTTTTGTTCTAGGCAATTTTATGAGTCAGAAGTTTAATTTTCTTGAAACATTCCTATTATTTTTATTATTACAGTAGTGCCTAGAGACCCCAACCCAGGATCAGGGCCCTGTTGTACAAGGTGCTGTATGCACTCATAATGGAAAAAATAGTCCTTGCCTGAAAGAGCTTTCAATATATGGCTCTTTGATTCCATAGCTGATAATGAATGGTCTGTCTACAGCACCCATGCCAAGCCTTTGGGGTTCTGTGCAGGAACAGCAGTCTGACCATATGTTGTAAATTCCAGACTGAGGCTCACCTATAAGATAGATGAGGCAAATGTGCCTGCAACACATGGGTGAAGGTCATGGTAACAGTGAGACAGTTATGATCAGGGTGATCACAACATACCAGCTGCCTAGCCATTGTTGAGTCTTTTGTAGGTATTGTAGCTGGGGTGAGATTTGAAAGAGGAAATGTTCATTTCTCAACCAAACTATGTAAAATTTGAAATGTTGGAATTTTCAGTGTAAATGAGGCTTTTTCTTGAATTAAAGTCCAATGTTTTTAATTTTTCTTAAAAATGCAAGTATTTTTGGAGCTTATTTTCACCCAGTATAATTTTCAAGGGGGAGGGAAAGAGAAATATCATGAATATTACACAAAATGGGGCCATGTTTTAAAAATTCCTTATGAAATACGTACATCTCAGTTTTGGAGGTACTGAACTTTTATTCATATTTTTCACACGTCTCTACATTTTAATGCATTGACTATTACTGTTCTGTGTGAACGTGATGTTGCTACTAGAGATGAGCAAATTTTTTGGGAGGGGCAGTGGTCTTCTGGCAGTTCTAAAAAATTAAAAATGCAAAACTGGTTTAGATCGAAATGAATTAAAAAATTCCAAAAAAATTAGGTGAATCGAAATCAGTGTCAGGTGGAACAAAATGTTTTGTTCCATCCACAACATTTTGCTGGATATTATTATTGTTTAAAGTCAACTATAGCAGCATGCAGAAATATTACCTATTTGCCAGTGAGCAAGAAAACCATTTAATTTCAGCTTTTCTCTGCCCTCATCCAGGTCCTTAAAGATAAAGGTGGCTTCTTTGAAAAGGTAGGGCTCCATACCTGAGGGCAAAGGACTGTGTAGAAACCAAGTCAGGGACTTTTTACTTTCTGATTATATTTATTTTAGAGTACTTGCTACAAAAACTAACCCTAGAGGACAAGACTTTGTTGCTCATTTACCCCCCCTGCTGTATCATTCTGCTGTCTTATCTCAACCATTACTGAACTTGTTGGCAACCCCAGGACTGGAAGGGGTAGCAAATAGACAGGAGGACAGAACCTCTGCATTGACCCATAGTGATTTTCTGCAGCCGCCATTTCTCTAATGAGAATACTAGAAAATAATTCTATGGTTAGGGAGAGGAAATAAATAGCAATATACATATAAGCAGGGTCTGGGGAAGTATTGCCTCTCAGAGGCACCCGGGGTGGTATGTAATTTTCCCAGGATACTGGGTGGGGGCTTAAGCTGGTTCTGTGCTGTATTGTTGAAAAGGCACCCCTAGATACTGAACCTGGCCCTGGTTGCTGCTAGCTCCACCTGGCAGAACGATTACATACAAAATACAGATGTTACCAACTGGTTGCACCCAACACGTGCAAAGTGACTTTATTTTTATCATGCCTCTTTATTACTGTCCTCATATAGTACTTGACAATAGAAAAATTATACAAATAATGGATCAATCACCTCAGAGAAGCTATGGGATCAAGAGGGGCAGAAAGAAAAGTGGTCTGTAACAGAATCTTTATCCAAGTAGTGGTCCAAAACATGAGACGTCTAAACCTCACAGATATTATAGCCTGCTTTTTGTCACTACAGGTATAATAAAAAACTACTGGCAAATAACTTTCTCTGGTTCTGATTAGGATAATGTTTCTACAAAATTGAAGATGAGATTCTTTGCTTACTGTCCTAAATTGTTGTACAGTGTTAAAAGTTCCACCCTAGAGGCAGATGGATGCATTACAGCAGCTAAATTTAAAAGCCTTACCCACTTTAGGTGCACTGCTAAAGTTTCTATCAACTGAAGAGAGATTATTGGACCTACTGAGAACTGCTGTTTTAAGAATAAGGAATATCTTTCAGATCAGTAGAATCTTTCAAAAGAAGACAAACCTCATTAGGCTATCATCAGGCGTCATTAGTTAATATTTGTAAAGTGCTGTGAGATCCTATCATGGAAGATGCTATGGAAGTACACATTATAAAACAATAGATGAATGTATCTGTGCTTGTCATCTAGGTCAGTGGTTTTCAGCCTTTCCAGACTTTTCTACCTCTTTCAGGAGTCTAAAGCCCGAGCCCTGCTGCCCAGAGCTGAAGCATTTACTTAGCTTCATGGGCCCCCCTGTGGCATGGGGCCCCAGGCAATTGCTCTGCTTGTCACTCCTAATGCTGGCCCTACACTTGTGACCTCCTAAACCCATCTCACGACCCACCTGGGATTCACAACCCTCAGGTTGAGAGCACTGATCTAGATGAGTTGATGTATCCCCGGAAGACCTCTGCATACTCCCTAGGCGTATATGTACCCCTGGCTGAGAACTACTGATCTATATACTGGCAATAGCGCCACAAGTGGATTCTGTGTAGGATGCTTTCTGCTATTAAAATTGAATGGTATCCAGTCTTACACAGTATATCGGATAACAACCTGAGATTTAAAAATCCTTAGGGTACAAGCACATCTGCTTCAAATATTTCCATAACAGCTAAGGAAGTGCATTCTCTTATGGGATCTGTTCTCCCCTGTACGTATGTACAGCTGCTGTTGACGCTAATGGGAGTAATGAGTGTGAACTGAGGGGAGAATAGTCCCCATTGTCCTCATCAGTTTGATAGTCTTTAGATATACAACTATGTGGTCAGTTGTTTATCAGCATTGGAGATACCAGATCCCTGGTGTATCTCCACTAAATTTGGCCCAGTAGTTTTCCTTGTTCTCTTGTATCAGATTTTAGGGAAGCTAGACAATCTGTTTCACAATGTGGATTGTGCCTGACAGTGTTTAAAACATGACAGACACAAGGAAGATTATAGTTATAATAAAACTTCTTATGACATCTGCAGCAAAGAATAAGAGAAACAAATCTGTTACTATGTTCTAATTTTTGCTTGGGGGAAGCATGAAGCTGAATAACTTCTAGGGTTTATTTTTTCTCCCAAGAATTTTCTAAGTATCAATTAAAGACAATCTTGATTGTCACTTTTAGTGGAAGCTGCATCAAACTGTACAAAAATTGCATCTTTTTATAAAAGGAATCTCAGCAGAGATGTGGATCCTTTCTGAGTTTGTAAGCATCTTGCATATTATCTCTTCAGTTTCGGAAGTCCTGACAATTCTGTTGTTGGGTCTGTTGCTAAGAGGTTTTTTCTTATCAGGGATTTATAGCTATAGTTATGGAAGTCAACTATATTAAAGTAGGTGCTAAACTTCAGTTTTCATTGTGTGCTGTAAACAGGGTTGAATCTGAGAGCATAATGTCCCGATTCTACAAATTCAATGGAAACAAAGATCTGTGAATGTGAATAGCTTTGCAGGATTATGGCCTAATCTTTCCTTGAATCTTTAGGAACTATTTAATTCACTATGAAAAATAATTTATCTAGAATGCTTGCATTGATCTAATGCCTTAGGTGTATCTCTATACATATTAATGGGGAACACGGGCTTATTTTCTAACTGTACACTTCTTTTTTTGATGGTCTTTATCTTATTGGGTGGTAAGAGGGTGAATAAACAATGACCAGAAATAAAGTAGGTGGCAAAAGATGTTCTTGTCTAAATCCATCCTTATATGTCAGAATATCCTATATTATAAAATGACCGAATGATTAGCAAAATATGCAGCTCTCAAAGCAAGTGTGAATACCAATTACATGAAGAAACCCACGCTGAAAAAAACAAACAAACCCAAACCATCCCTGTCTTCCCACCCCCCCCCAAAAGCCCCAAACCCAGGTTAAAGGAATATTAAGGTTCACAATCAAGCACTCAAAAATTATGTGATGTCAGAAGTAAGTCTTCCTGTGCAGCCTTAATTTGGCCCCTTTTTTCATGGTTGCCCTTAGACTGCTTTAATCAATGCCAAGGATTAGGTGAGTGCCCGGGTTGGTACCTCAACCTTTCATAGCTGTGGTGAGTGCTCCTTGGGTGGAGCTCTGTATGTGGGCCTTGTTATCTCCTGTGATTTCACTGGAATTACTCACAGTTTACTCTGGTGTAAGTAAGATGAGAATCGGGGCTCGTGTGTGTGTTTTTCTTGCTAGGGCATGAAAAATGATTTTATATATAGATACTTTATAAAGCCACATCTGTTACAAATCTGGCAGGAAATAATGAGACCAAGCCTGTTTTTAGTGCCTATTCTAAAATGGCCGATCATATGACATTTAAACTTAGACATTTAGCAGACTCTACCTATTTAGACACAGACCTATTTTTTCCCTTAGGAAAAGGTAGGTGAAAGGGAGAATTTTTGCCCTGTCTTGCCCACACCTATTTTAAATTTTACCATATTCAAACTGAATTATGACATTCTCCCACTTTAGGAGGCCAGATGAGGAGCCCATTCTTTCCATTTTTTAGTCAGCTGAAGGGGCTAGTGCTGGAGAACATCAACTATTCCTGCACATAAGGGCTGAGTCTCACTGAGTGAGACCTAGGTCGATTTTAAACCTGGATCTCTGTGTGGCTGTACAGGATACACCACTTCTGGGCTTCCAAAGGCTCAACTGTGGCAACGTTTTCAGAAGTGCCTATGGCTATATCTTGATGAGAAAAATAGGTGTTTTTACACTGAGATGGCTAACTTCAGATAGCTGTCTTGATGTAAAATCCTAGTGGAGACAGGGCCCTGGGTTGTTTCTACTTCCGTGTAGCCAGTCAGGGTTAACCCTAAATCCTGCACTGAGGTTTACATTGACTAGCTATATCTAGGTAGAAACTATAGGCCCAGATCCGCAAAGATATTTATGTGGCTAAGTCCATTTGGGATTAGGAGCCTAAATATCTTTGAGGATCTGAGCCAGTGTCTCCACTAGGATTTTACTTCATGATAGTTATCCTAATATAAATACACACCTCTTTAGCACTGAAGACACTGTGCAAGTGATTTAGGAGACTATGTGCCATTGTTCAAAAATGAGTCAGTGGGATTTACGCTCCTAAATTCCCAAGTCAGTTCTGAAAATGGGACTTAAACTTCTAAATCACTTAGGTACTTTTGTAAATTTTACACTTGGTCTTTGTAAAAATATTGCACCATTTAAAAGTGTTTTTAAAATTAACAAAGAAGATTTATTTTGCTCCTGTTTGAAGGCATGAGGAGGAGGAGAGGAGAGATTAAACTGATTATTAGTGACCACTAGCTTTTGTTACAATTGTGGGGCTCATAGGCATTGTTCAAGCTTTCCCTATGCAGTTCTGCTAACTCACCCTATGGTCTAGCAGTTCTGGATTTCTGCTGAGCAGAGGCTGCCAGAACAGCTTGACCACCTGCTCTGTCATGTTGTGATGCTTTTGATTTTGTTTTCTATTGCCAAATGTAGCATAAACATGCTAGAGACATGCACAGATGATTGTTGACTGCTGATGCCATATGATTGAAAAAATAAAAATGAAATTTGGGCAGGGAAAGAATTATCAAAGGCTTTAAGCAATCATCTGGATGCAATATTTTTTAAAATCATAATTTGAATTAGTAAATCTTTTAAAATAAGGCTTATTTTTCACCCTCTGTTTTTTCATCACTTTATCTCTCTCTCCCCTTATAGAAGCTGCTTTGGCATATCTGGCGTGTCCTCAAAGCCAGGCCTTTATTTACAGACATAGTGGTGGGGAGAGTTCAAGTTATTGTTCAGTTTCCAAATGTATTTATATGCACGGCATCAGAGGCTATTGTGAAGATGAAGTAAGGGAGGTTGTGGGTGTTGGTCAGTTTCTTTTACCCCTTCCTTAAAGATCACCTCTTCAGCCACTGAGTTAAAAAAAAAATCCAAGCAAAATCATACAGCTGTGTTTTTAGGACATATATTGGACTCAGATCATTCTTTGTGTGTAAGAAAAATAGACTTTGCTTCTCTATCAAACAAATCTCTTTCAGGATTTCAGCATTCTCTCATTTGTTTGTACAGTGTCTTTTCCCAAGGTCACTATGCATTAGCAGTTTCTGCATTGTCCAAGGGCTTATAGATTCTGTTGTTAGGCCACACGTTCCCTTGGCTGAGGGGCCAGCTCATGTTTCAGAGAGAGATGTTTTGTATCCTTTGAACGAACTCTGAATCTACAATGAGTGGTAGAGAGATGTGATTGATTGTCAGAAGGGTATAAGCTGTACAGATAAGTGGAATAAACATGTATTAGTGGATGCTTAGAAAATTCATAATGTCTTCAAAGTTTCATAGGTTAACATATCAGGTTTTAACTTTGAAACAAATTTTATAAATGTAATAAGTTTTGTCCAATAAAATGATCAGTACATTAAAAGGATAGTGACTTCTGTGGCTGAAAGGAAGTGCTAATGTGGCCCTTGATCTCACAAACACACGTATGCTTAACATGAAAAATTACCTGAGCAAAGTTAAACACATTCATAAGTATTTGCACAAAGTGACTTGAAAGCTAAAGTGTTGTTTTCAAATGTGACTAAGCCTTGATCTAGATTGACCTAGTTATGTTGCTCAGGAGTGTGAAATATTCACACCCCCAAGCATTATAGTTAAATCAATCTAGCCCCCAGTGTAGACCCAGCTACTGGTGAATTTTCATCAACCTAGTTACTGCTGCTTGGGAAGGTGGATTGCCTACACTGATTGTAGGAAGCATCTATGCAGTGCTATAGCTGTGTCTCTGTAGTGCCCATAGTGTAGACCATGCCCTTAGTCACTTCAGGGGAGATTTTCAGAGGCATGTTTCAAAACCCAAGTCCCCGTGAAAGGCCTTCTTTATGCTAGAATGTTTACATTAGAAAAGTTAAAGTGCTGGTATAGCTATCCTGGCAAACCCTTCTAGTATAGATGCAGCTTATACTAGCATCAAGCACTTTTGCCAGTATACCTTAAGTCCGTGGGAACTAGACATCCCATAGGGTATGTGTAAGCCCAGGGTCAATGAGGCTTGAGTCAACTGATCCATGTTAGGGAGCCCTGGGCTTGAGCATCTACATTGTATTTTAACCCTATGTTAAGACTTTTTTCTGTTCTGTGCTCAAACCTAGTGGTCTGGCATACACACTGCAATGCGCAAACCTGAGTCAAAGTAACCATATTCCAGAGTCCCTAGTGCAGCCTCTTGCCCCACAATGTGACTGCTCTAGCCCTAGGACTATGTGAAAACTTTACTGCCCATCCTGCACCCAGGGCCATGTCTAGCAGGTGTGGGGCTCAGGACATAGGCACTGAGTTTCTAATCTGCTGGGGGGGGCACTCCTCATGGCTCTGCCCTGGCCCCACCTCCACTCCACCTTTTTCCCCAAGGCCACACCCCGTCCCCGCCCTGCCTCTTCCCGTCCCTGCTCCACCTCTTTCTGACCCAGTTCTGCTCCTCCCCCGAGAGCGCTGTGCCCTTGCTCCTCTCCCCCCACTCCCAGTGCCTCCTGAAACTATGAAACATCTGATCTGTGGCAGGTGGTAGACACTGAAAGGTATTGGCGGGGCCTGTTGATGGGCAGGAGGTGCTGGGAGGAGGGGGAGGTTCTGGTAGAGGGCCTCCTCCTTGCCCCCCCCACCCGCCTGCCCACCTCTCTGTTCACCTTCTCACCCCACTCACCTGCTTACCTCCCACCTCACCTCCCCACCCACCTTCTCACAAAGCGTGGGGGTCCCCCCAAAGCACAGGACCCAGGGTGGTCACCTCGATCCGTATCCAAGGGGCAGCTCTGCCTGCCCCTTACTAGGAAGCCGCTCACTTTGCAAAAGGCTTGATTGGTTCATTCTCCATTTTAAACCCAGGAGGCTGATAGAGTCCTTGCAGGTTGGTGATCAGAAGAGAAGGGGTTAACATTGAATTGAACTGCTGCCATTTGCAAAGCGGGGGTGGGGAGTGAGATGGCTTCTGTTTTCATTAGAATGTATTGTAGATTGTTGGGATAGAGAGGACTAAGGAAGTTGTCCCATGGAATTGTGGGATACTTCTGACTCCTGGGACTTGAGTCAAGCTGGGCTGTGTCTGCATTGCAAAGCAATAGAATTAGGACACTCAGTCATGGCTTAACTTGAGCTTGGCCCCTCCAGCTCTGCAAGATCCCGGACCCAAGAACTGAACCCTGGTTTGGCACAATTGCAGTGACACAAGGGGGGTTAAGCTTTAGCCCTGGCTCTAAGACTGTTGGCTTATGACACTTTTAGATATGAAGACCTCGACATCAAGGCATTTGGGCTCCTGAAATGTGGGACTTTGTTCATCTAAAAATAGTCTTCAGAGGTGTGATAATTTGGGAAATCTGCCTATATAGTTTATGAATTCTAGTTGATATTGGTTGTTATGGTTGCAATGAAAATTATCGTATCCTACATTCCTCTATGTAAATGTGAAAACCACTGTGGGCTTGCGGTACTGTATCACATCTCTGCCAGACTAAGGAAAATGGTGGGCCATTAGAATTTAATGACTGGACAATCGTTCTACTAAAGAGGTTGCCTGAGTGGGGAAATTGGTTCTCTCCAACTTCCCTCATCAGGGAACTGGGGTGGAGAGTAGAAAGTTAGCAGCAGCAAAACAAAGACTCCAAGGTGGAGATGCTAGCCTTTAGAAAGGACTGAGAGGGGAAGGCTCAGAGATGCACAGGAGTTTTGGGCAGGAGAGAGAAAGGGGATGGACTGGCCAAGGTCACACCAGGCAAGCTGGAGAGAGAAGACTCTGTATTTCTTAGAATACAAACCATGCACTGCAACAGTATGACACTGTATGGCCCGAGAGGATGCTGACCACAGTCTGAAGAATGCTCTGGATTGGTGAGGAAATTGAGGGAGCGAAATGCATAATTTTTGTATAAATCTGTGTATTTCTTATGCTATTAAAGAAAGAGCAATAATGTGTGAGAATCTTGTGCAAAGTGGCCTGGCATTTCATCTGCCCCTTTGAAGAGGTAAATCAAAAAGCTTGCATCTTTCTGTGGAGTGCTGGGGGAGTCTGTGAGCTCAATTCTAGGGGCTGGGCGGGGGGAATCTGTGGCTGCAACTCGCTTCTTTTTTGGTGGTTGTAGACATTTTGCCACCCTAAGCACGGAGAGTTCGCTGGTCCCGTGGCTTCAACTGGAAGCCACGGGACCAGCGGACCCTCTGCAGGCAAGCCCAAAGGCACCCTGCCTGCTGTCCTAGCAGCGACCAACAGAGTGCCCCCCGCGGCTTGCCGCCCCAGGCACGTGCTTGGAGCACTGGTGCCTGGAGCTGCCCCTGCAGACAGAAGATCTGCACCCCAAGAGTGTTCCCAGAGATCCTAAGGCAGTGGCAATACCTGGTCTCCTTTTAGACACTGGAGGCTTAAAACACCAGGGGATTCAGTGGTTGGATGAATGGCTAAAGGGCCAGGAGGGAGTTCGATTAGAGCTGTGATAGGTATCTAACTTATTATTAGACACTGAGATTTCCCGCTCTTCTCCATCTTTAAATTTCATGTGAAGTCAATGACAGGAATATTCCGAAGTGGAGCTGTCAAAGTCTATTTGCCATGCATGTTTGTCTCTCTTAGTGTGTCTGAGTAAAGATTTTTAGCTTTATTTCTGATTTGCAGCAATAGCCACTCATTGTAGAACATTCTGAGAGCTGAATGAGTTGACTTGGCAACAGAAGAATGATTTGGGAGTCTGAGGCACTGAAAGTGCTCATTGATTGGTGGTGCGTTAATTATTATTAATGTTCATCTAAATCTGTGGCAGCGTAGAGCTTCACACTTGTCACTGGAGCTGGAAAGAAGATGGAAAAATACTTGTGAAATTAATATATGCTCATAAATGTTCACATCTGAATTATGCAAATCAGAAGTTGGTGAATAGGGAAAATATCATGACATTTGTCAGAATAGATTTATTTGACCAGCTCTGGTTACCTTCTGCCGTGCTCCATTGCCTGTAGGGAGCTTCATGGAGACAGCTGGGATAGAACTTGGCTTTTCCAGCTCTAAGGGCATGGTTCAAAGCCCATTGAAGTCAATAGAAAGACTGCCAAAATCCAAAGGCACAGGCCCCAGAGCGCCTTTACCTATTAGCAGTCTAGGGCCAAAGACACAGTTGGCAGTTCTGTCTCTATTCAGCAGAGTCAGTTTATTATTGCTTGAGGTTACCTCTTATTTTCACTGTAGGGGTCTCATGAGTAAAGAGCCTCTGATGTAGTCACAATGTGTTAAAATGGTTTTTTGCTTGAAGCAAACTATTCAAACGTTTACCATCATGGTGAATTTCTCATAAGCAATCTGATTGGGTGAATAGGCCTATACTCACTAGCTCTACCAGACTCATAAAAGAAAAGCCATTGTTTTTTGTATAACGGACTGTGCAGTGAAACACAGTGAATAATCCTTTACCATCAAAGGCATCAAACAGAGCTCAGTATATTTCCGAAGTTTGAAAAAACAACTCCTTATGAATCGTTATCAAACTAAATTCAGGACATAGATCCCTGAGCCATTCTTTGTCAAAGATTTACCTAAAAATATTTTAAAAAGGAATGAAAGTACAGGAAGACACTTCTGTTATTCAGAGCAGATGTTATAAAAAGTATATATTCAAGGAGCAAGATTTTGTATAACAACTAGGGTTTTTTAAAAGAAATAGGTGCAAACACTAAACTCAAGATTGAAACATTGTATTAATCTAATAGTTGAAATATTTACTAAATATGAGGCATAGGTATGTGTTACATCAATACTTACAATAATCACTTTCAGTATTTCTTTAACCATTTTTTGTCAGCACCAAAAAAAGCATAATAGCAACCTGTGCAGCACCATGCTTTTGTGCATGCGCAGGAGTAACTGAATACAACCAGGCTCTCTTAAGTCAAGTGGCAGGTTGTACATTATCAGAGGTGTTTGAATTCACGTTTATTGTTGCAAAGTACATCTGCAGCCTTCTCATGCTTTACATAAATCATAATTGGTGCTGTGTAAAAATATTCTGTCCTTCTCACTGGTAAAAAATAGGTAAACAAATAAAATTAATTTTATCTGTTTTTAAAAGATCAACACTTGCTTTTGTGGTTTCACTGCTGACTTATTGTTAACTTTCTCCACAATATGAGACTGGATTAGATGAGGTAATTTGGAATGTGGAAGATGGGACAGATTGTCTAAACCGCATGTCCAATATGAGAGATTTGGAACAACCCTCCTTTCCTCTGCTCTCTGAGGGATACTAAGGACTCTCAGTTGGAGATAGTGGCCCTTCCATTTTTAGGCAACTTTTTGTGTTTGTGGATTTGGCTGTAAAATCCCCAACCTCACCAGCTTTGAGGATGGCAGATTGAATTTTAGGAATCTGAACATGAGTTCCTTCCAGCTTCCAAAAACACTTCTTCCCAGGGCTGGACTTACTTAGTTAAGCATGTTCCTATCAAGTGACAGGCCCCTGGAAAGCCAAGATGATGCTAGTCTCTGGTTTTCTGATGATAAAGGGAAATGCATTTATTAATCAATTATTACAATTTTGGACCCAGTAGAAGCACTCTAGTCACTAAATCTACTCTGCCAAACCAAGCTAATTCTTTTAACCTCTTAAGTGACCTAGTTGACAGCTCCTAAAATGGGCCTAGTATTGGCTTGCTATATAAAAACGTCTATCCACATGGAGAAATAAATCACATACAAAGATCTTATGGATCCCAATCTTGAGAAGGACCACTGGTACAATTAAGTACTATTTGAAGCCCAGCTTCAAACATCGATCTATGCCTTATGTATTTCTCAGGCACCTAGTGACTGAATTGCAGTTATCCATGCAGATCGTTCTCTAGAACTTCTGCATAGCAGGGAAAACACAAAAATTGTTATGTAAATCTCAGACAGCGACAGGTGACAATAACACAATTCAGTGTGCCCTCATTATAGAAGGGTAATAACATTCCTCCTCTATAGCCAGGGGAATGGTGTGATTCCACTTGTGGATGGACAGGGCTTTGAGTGATATACTGAAACTAATCAAATAGCCTCTTAAAGAATCCCTGGCTAAAAAATTAAGTTAAAAAAAAAGATTTCTTGAAATAGCTGTGGACATTTGCCAATAACACAGATATGATAACACTTAGAAACTGATGAGGTAACGTGAACTATTTCTCACCCCCAGGCAACACCACCTACTTCTAAAAACCTGTTTTATAGGCCACATCTATTTTTTTTTTAATCCAACCCTCACAATACTAAACAATGATTTCTTTCTCTCTGCCATTGCCTCTGATTTGCAATTTGTGTGTGAATTTGGTACTTGTTTGTTCCGTTATTAGATTAGAACAAATTAAATATACACCTGATTTTTACATCTTAATTTTTCCAGGAACTGCAGCAAGGATTATGTGCCAAATGGTCATATCAGAATAGCAGCCATCTATGTTCTAGCGGCATCTAACTAAGGCCCAAGGTAGTTTACATCACTTATCACTTATATGAGACGTGTATATATATTTATTAGCAGGAATAATCAAATTCTGTAATAACTCTGTAAATACTTTGCTGGTATCAGACATAAATTTAGGTGCAAATTAACCAAAATAAGAGTTTCTAATATTAAAACATTATACTACAGCAGTCACAATGTGAATATAGTAAAGTAACTAGAAAGTTAATAATCTTACAAGTAGGTTAGCTACAGGATGCTAAACATGTGGATTAAATCTGTTTTCTTTTAGCACTACCTTGTTTGCCACTCCTATGTTGGTGTGCAGATTGCAATGTTAGTGAATTAACAGCTTGGTCATCGTTCCCTGAGCAATTATTTCCCAAACTCAAAAGTGGCTAGCAATTAAGCACAGCTCTCTCTCAAGTTGGTCTCCTGTGGATGGTATAGATAATGATCCATAATCAGTATGATTCCACAGAATAGAATCTTAGGAAATTACACACACAAATCTATATTAAAAGATAGTTAAGATTGAAAAGTAAAGTGCTTAACATTTTAGAAATGCCAGCATTAAGGTTGCCTGTTTATAGAATGAGGCATGGGTCCTGTGGAAAAAAAACAATATATGATGATGTAATTAGACTATATCATAATACAAATGCACAGGGGTGCTGAATTAGGTTGCGCAGGCAACCTTAATTCTGGCATTTCTTAACTTTAAGAGCTCAGCTTTGCAACTTTAACTTTCTTTTAACATAGATTTTTGTGTGTGCGTAATGTAATCAGAGGAAAGCAAATGTGTCATAAATCTGAACTATCAACAATGGTGTAGATGTAAGAACATCTCATCAGCAGTAAGGATTATTTTAAATGTAACTTTATTGCAGCAACACATAAATATGCTCTCTTGCCATTTAGTTAACTCCCAAAGTAATTCCTATCACCATCCTTTTGTTAGAAGTGCTGTAATGGCAACCCCAGAGACAGCAATCCTGTTTACACACAACCAGTTACTATACAACATGGGCAGCAGCAATGCAATCTTTTCTACACTGTCCTGCCAGTCATGAATGCTGGTCTACACTGTCCTGCCAGTCATAAACGCTGGCCTAGAAGGAGGATATGGATGGTGTGAAAACAGCTCACTGTAAATACCCATTCAGCCTTTGGCCTTTCTGTACAAGCTGCCAAAAACGTGGAAATTGTAGCAGGTTTAATTGGAGGCCTGTCCACTGAACTTGGCTGAGACTGGTAAGATCATGTCTTGTAAGTCTCAAAAAAATCCATTAGAATGGTGATGGGTATTGGACACTAGCAAGCTAGTTTTGAACTGGTGACCTGGAGGTGAATTGCTCAATATCTATCCCATTACTAATCCTTTAGATGTCCAGTCTCTGCAAAGGTACTCTGCTGAAAAAGCACAGTTTATGGATTACAGCTGCTATTTGCAGAATGTGGATTTAGCATGGAGTGGGACAGTACTCTGTAAAGCAGGGGTCAGCAACCTTTCAGAAGTGGTTGCAGAGTCTTCATTTATTCACTCTAATTTAAGGTTTCGCATGCCAGTAATACATTTTAATGTTTTTAGAAGGTCTTTTTCTGTAAGTCTATAATTTATAACCAAACTATTGTTGTATGTAAAGTAAATAAGGCTTTTAAAATGTTTAAGAAGAGTCATTTAAAATTAAATTAAAATGCAGAGCCCCCTTTAAAATAATATGTTGAAAACAGGATACTTAGCACATTGGAAACGTGGGCTAATTTTTTGTTGTCTTTCAATTCCACTGAGTGCAAATGTTCTTTGGTAACTGGTTGCTGCCCAGTGTGACGCGTTAGCATGCACTCTTAGGGATATCTTTATCTGTGAGCGACCCCACTTGAAGCTGCCTAGAAGGCTAAGGCCCATTTCTGCCAGGATTTTTGGCTTGCTTAAGTTTTCTTTCATATTCTTATCCTATAACCTAGAGGACACGAAATGAGAATATTATAGATTTAATCTCCTCACTCGCACATCTGCACATACACAAAATAGTGTGGGGGAAAATGTAATGTGTCTTAGCCTCGTAAGGTGGCCTCATTTGTTGAGAGTGAGGCTATGCAAAGAGGTTTATGAACAGAAACTTTTAGGTTGGTTTGGAACCAGTCAACCCATGCACATTCACTTAAAGGTCTAAATATGATGAGTGCATTAAAGAAAGCCCTTCAGTCTCCACCGCCTCCCTGGCCCACCTCAGGAAGTCCAGTAGTGCTACTTAATCCTTGGATTTCTATCGGGAGGATGTGTGCATGTGACCTGGCCTCCTAATTCCTTCCAACATCACTAGAGCCGGTTGCAATTTTTTTTTTCAATTAAAAAAAATCAATTTCATTTTGTATTAAATTCTTCACTTTTTTTGTTTTCAACAAATCATTTTTTGTTTTATCACCTTTACTCTTTTATTACTCCCCCTCCTTTTATTTTCCCCCAGTGGAAAAAGGGGGAGAAAACTGTCTTATTTTAAGTGGAGTTGTTTTATTTTCTCCACCATGTCAAAGGATTTTTTAAAGTCAGATTTGTCACTTTTAAAAGAAATTAAAAAAGAAAAATGGACAAAAATGATGCAATGAAATTTTTCCATGAAAAAGCTTGTTGTTAACCATTGAAACCCCAATTTCCAATAAAATTTTTTAGCCCAGTCTATAGCTACACCAAAGGGGGCATATTGGTGTTACTAATAGAAAATGAATAAATATTATTAGAATCTTTTTGTAACTAATTACGAATTAGATGAAACTGATTTGATCAAATAAGATGCCACATTGCGCTGAGTATAAGCCTGGTGCAGTTTACTTCTTCCCTGGAGCAGCGGGGAGATCAAGAAGCAGATTGTGACTGAGACAACTTGTTTACTGGACTACTCCTAGAGTAGCACAAGTGTGCAGTGCCCCTTGCTCAGGGCATATCATAAAGTGATTGTGTCATAATTTTTTTTTGACATTCTAAGAAAAGGTTTCTGTTCATATTAGTATGTTTTGAGGACTCTGTTGGAATTGCAAGCTATCACTTGCAGAGTGTTCCTGGTCCTACTTGGTGACTAGGAGGCTCTGTAGTGAAGTATGCATCAGAGTAATTCAGGATGGAAGAAACTAGCCTAGAAAATGGTGGGATGTCCCTTTCTGCCTTAGAAAGCAGCTTGCTTTGCATCTCTCTGTTTTTGAGTTCTAATGTGTTAGTGTTCTGAAGTCTAAGAAATAAAGTACTGTTGTATAGCAACCTTCTAGTAAGAACGTATGCATATTATCTTATTTATCTCTATTTGACATGAAAATAAAAATGTGTACATTCTCCAGCAACTTTTGCTAATTTCCACTCTTTAAATCCTGATCATATCAATAAGGAAAACAGCCAGTACTGCAAATAGATTATAGGCCACATTCAATTTAGCAACAATGACATTTTGGCCTCGCCAAAATGCTGGGTTCAGGAATTGAATGTGGCCTGAGTAGTCTGTTTTTGGACTCCTGATAATAAAAGTTGGAACTGGCTGTCTGTTTTCTTGCTCATGCTGGTTTGATTTAAAGACTGGCAGCTGACTTGGAAAGGGAGTGATTTGGAATATATGTAGGTTGATGAATGACCACATTACTTGGGTGGCTCTAACATTTTGAAGGCACTTTGCCTCATTTGCTAATGTGCTCTGGTAGGATATGTGCCTTTTTATTATGTGACTTTGTTATATTAAGGATTTTTTTATTTGGCAAGTCAAGGAGTACCGCTTTCATGAAGTCCTGTATGCTTGTCCTCTGGGTAGGGATAAAGGGCAAAAGATAGCCGGAAGTAAGGGGGGTCTGGGAACACAGAGGTAACAGCCATGCCTCAGCTGCTGGAGGAGGATGGTTAGCCTCATGTTACTCTGCAGCAAAACTTAGCTAGCTAATCAAAGAGCCCAGTGGAACCTGAACGCTGGGCTCCTCATCTGATGTGATGAGGTTAGGGCTGTGTGGAGGTTAGTTTTTTACAGTACCGTTTGCTGACAGTTGGAGCTTAGTTCTACCTCCTGGCTGGAGAGGTAGAGCCAGACTGATCTCATTTACTGCAGTGTCAATCCAGAGTAACTTAATTGAAGTCACTGGAGCTCAGTCAGTGGAGCTCATTGATTTACACCAGCTAAAGAGCTGCCCCCCTAGGAGTATAACAGCATACACGCCACATAAATTCATCACAAATACTGAATACCTCTTCAGCATGCTCTTGAATTTCTTTAGCATAACATATTTCAAAGCTATCATTCTAAATGGGAAGGGGAGAGGAGAGAAGATGAAAATCCAGTAAGAACTGCAAATGATGTGATGAGTGACTCAGAAAGCACATATTTCCTTTGTATGGTTTGACGACCTGCAGAATGACTTCAGAGAAAATAATAACTGCTGAGCAGCCAATCAGGATGCCATAATTTGCATACATGAGCTAACTGGTCGTTGTTCTTGACTGCCACACTCTTGACTTATGAAGAGAGGTAATGGAAAAGAACTAGACTAAATTCAGCAGTGACATTAATTATGGTCTACAGGACTGACTGACTGTCTAAATTGTCTTTGGACTTATTTACAGTCAGTCACATTGTTGACTATGGGTATGTGAACTGCAGAATACATTAAAATGTTGCAGTCTAACTTCCTGTAGCGAGGCGGTGGGGCGAGCCTCCCCTAGCACCAATGTGGGCGGAGCCAGTGGATCTTGCATCCGCCTCCCAGAGGTCACGGTGCAGGACAGGAAGTAGAAAAGCCTCACTGCAAAGCTCAGTTGGAAACCAGCTGCCGGAGAGGCCAGATGCCTGTGGCCTAGCTCTGGGTTGGAGGACGCCGGCAGGCTGTGGCCGACTCAACGACTGGCCAGACCAGCCGAGCCTACCCCTCACCAGCTGTCCTGAGGAGCGGCCGAGGCTACACTTCCCTAGTTACCCGGAGGAGCTGATGGTGTTGGGAACTGCCAAGGACGCCGGCCAAACCCAGGTACCTTATGGGGGGAGTCTGGAAGTAGCCCAGGGGCAGTCGACCCTGGCCTGGCCAGGGCCAGAACCAATGTCAGTGTGTTACAGTCAGGATCCCCACTGACGCAGCAGTGAGTCTTCTGCCGCTGCTAGCGCCCCGGCTGGGACGCGGTGGAGCGGGTGGGCCTGTGTTCCCCCTGCCACCCCACTCACGGGTGGCAGTCTCCCCCTCACACTAGTCGCTCAGAAGCCTGAGCTCCTGACTGTGGGTTTGCTGCCCCCCTCGACCAAGGGTCTGGGTTTGTATTGAACTATTGGCTCCGCCCCTGCCCAAGGGCCTGAGCTCCCAACTGTTTGTTTACTGGCCTGCCCTGACCCAAGGCTTGGGCCCGGAGTGACCCAGTGCGAGGCGGTGGGATACCCCACAGCCTCGCGGAGGGACGAGCCTCAGCTGAGCCCTTTTACACTTGTGGATACTGCTTACACCACATAAAAGGTACCTAGTTTATGTTAACCTCGTCCTGAAGACTGGGTTTATGTGAACTAAGCACCTGTTAGGTTGCACCAGCAGAGTGCACAAGGAGAAGCTAGTGCACAACACTTTGGTCCATTCTGCAGCTCAAACCCCTGTAGTCCACACTGCAACATAGTGTAGACATAGTCTTAGTTGCATATTGGACAAAACTCTGCTGTCCATGACACCAGTGTGAATTTGGAGTAATCTACTGAAGTCAGAAGAGCTACTCTGGATTCATACTGGTGTCATGCAGCAGAATTTGGCCTATTAGTAAAATGTAATTTGCACTGACTTGCAACCAGATTTTCTACTGTTACACCATTTTTTCAATTGTTAAACCAATAACTTCAGTTGAAGTACACTGGTGGAACACTGGTGAAATGGAGAGGAAAATTATAGCCTTGGTTCAGTGCAGGTGCAAAATCAGCCTAACTTTCCTCCCATATCTACACTCCATTGACTTCACTGGTCTTACCATTGTAAGTGAGAACAGAAGCTGGCCTAATGAGGGTAACTTACACCAATTTGGTGTTCTGTGGTGACCTCATTCAGCTGTGGCATAAGCAGCAGAACTCCCATTTAAATAAATGGGAATTGCACTTGCTTTTGCCAAGGCTGCTATTGGCCTCAGATATATTAGGCATGGTTCAGATATAAGTTACTGTGTGCGCGTACACACAGGGATGTGCTTCAGCTTACGCTGTCATGTTTGTATTTCCTGCTGCAACCTCTTTTTCCACTATCTTACTTCTTATGATACTAATTTTGCATCCCAACTGAACGCCGACATCAATGCAAGATACTACTTTGTCACTTATGCCCACTTAGTGGCAATTGCTATTGAAAGTATATCTTACACCACAGTTTGTCATTATTGAAGTTAGTGATGAAACTGCTTGCACCAGAGTGCATTTGGACCACCAGCTTGCTATGCAACTGATTACAGACAACCTGGAGTCAGTTTGTTTCTGAACATAACAAGTGTCCATTTAGATATGGACCTGTATGAAATGGCCAAGATTAAATCCAGACCATTATTAATTTAATCAGTTTTTTTTCACGTGCCCAGAATTTGTCATGTACACTTGCATTTTTTCTGTGGTATGATGTCATTTAAATTGCATAAAGTGACTACACACAGTGGAACATATAAAATAGCCTAAGCAAAAAGAACATTTAAATGCTTTGGAGGATACTCCATTTGGAAGGAGAAAACGGTGAGGTGTGTAACAAGTGAAAAGCAACAGAACACCTGAGCATTTAAAAAATAACTCCTATGGCTTTCCGGCTGTCCTGACCAAAAATAATTAAAATCTAATTAATATTCCTGACAGTGACAGTGTTCTGATAGCATCCAGATGGGAGTAATTCTAGGAACAATAAAACCATAGAAGCTTTCAGTCAAGAATATCACCATTTCTGTATCATATTTAAGGAATGTGACCACATTTTAAGTCTTGAAAATTAAACACATCAGACATTTACAGGGATTTCAAGTTCCAGTCTTTCAAATGAAACAGGATAACAACTTACAGAGTTCAGTCTTGCAAAGGGCTGAACATTCTTTTGAGGTGCTGAATATTTTCAACTGCCATTTAGATCAAGGGGAGCTGAGGGGGTGCAAGACTGGTTCTGTACATGAAGAAACATATTTCCAACCTGTTAGTGTCTGACTGAATTTAATAATTCCTGACATTAAAATTTACATTTTAAAAAGTATCTTTTTATCTGAATTTTGCATGCCTCAGTTTTCAGTTACCATTTATGGACACTTTGAGCTGGATTTACAGCTGTGCTGAAAACCCAGAGGTATCCCTGAAATCAAATGACTTGTGGATTCTAGGTGCCACTGAAAATCAGGCTCCAGGTGTTGCATGCACCCCCAAAAAATGGACATGTCTACAAATGGTGGCATAAACTCACTGGGCTTGATTCTAACCTCATTGTACACTTGTACCTCCCATTGTAACACCACTAACTTCCATAATGTTACTACAGATTTAACCTATGTGGTAAGGACCACACTCATTATTGCTATTGTAAGACATGAATACGTTAAGTATTGATACAGTAGAGGTATATAACATGTATTAATAATATAGAGAAGAAAAAGTGAGAGGATGAATCTTGGCCCCATGAAGTTGGTGCAAGTTTTGCCATTGACTCTGGTGGTGCCAAGTTTTTACCCAAGTTCTGATTTTTCCATTTCCCATAATACAAGAACCAAGGGACATCCAAGGAGAATTAAGCGACACATTTGAACTGTAAAACGGAAATATCTTTATACACAACACATTATGAGCTTATGGGACTCACTCACAAGATACTAAGGCAAAAAACTTCATTGGATTCAGAAAAGGTTTAGACCTTAATACGACTGTGAACAAACTATCAGTTACGGTAGCTAGGACAAAAACTTATAATGGATACAAAACCTCAGACTTTAGAACATAAACTAACTGCCTGGGGCTAAGACAAAAGTACTGCCTAATTGTCTGTTTTGTGATTTTTTACAACTTCCTCCGAAGCAGCTAGTACTGGCTCCTGATGCAGGATGATATATTGGATGGATCAAAGGTTTGATCTGAGATTATTTTTAGTTTTAATATATGTCATAAATATATATGCAACCCCTTCCTCCCTCAAAAAAAGTAATCGGGGGTTGGGGTGGAGAAAGTAATTGCTTTTTTTGGGTTCACAAGTTAAATGTTGCCATGGATACAATGTGCTGTTTACAGCGATAATAATAAATATTTTACATTAACACAATGCTTTTCATGCAAAGTGATTCACAAACTCTATACAGGGAGCACTTCACACAACACTGAATTACAGCCACAGAAACTGTTTCAACAGCATATATCAACACTACCAACAGTTTAGAATAGGAAGTGAAGAATACTACGCCCCAAGTGAAAATGAAGTGATGGTATAGGAAGGCAGAATATAATCACCAGAACTGAAATCTAGCTAGGAACCGAAACACACTAATTCTGCAAGGTGCAAAGAATTAAATGGGATCAAGCAGAAAGTAACCAGTACAGTACAGTAGCCAATAAGAAAGCAGGTTCATACTTTTACCTTTTCCATCAGATACATTTAACTTTGTACATTCTGGTTCTGGTATTTGGATTCAATTTTAAGCCTTTGCTTTCTTAGGCAGTACATTAGTGCTGATGTAGGTGTATGACCTAAATAACCAGTGACAGAGAAAATGATTATAGAGATACAGAATTTTAAACTAATTCTGTTTTTTTTACGTTGTTCATGAGGTAGTTAGGCCCTCTCATTTATTAAATCACCCCTCAAAATACTTTCTTGAAGTGGACACATTTTACAAAGATAGATTTTAAAAATTGCTGATTTTACACTTGTAACTGTATGGCTGCAAATAATTGTAGCTGCAGTTGATGTAAGTTTCATGTCAGTACAGTACTGCCAAGAGGCTCAGTCAGGATCACAGCCCCATTCCTGTAAAATGGGTACAAGACATAAGTAAGAGACAGCCTCTGCCCTGATGAATTTACAGTCTGAGAAGACAAATGACGTATGAAAGATGGAGACATTTTCAACATCTGAATTACCATAACAGTAGGTGAAAAATCATGCCCAAGTTATTTGCACCTGCAAAATTTCTGGCCCAAATATGGAGGCCTAGTTAATACTGGGCTGAAACCTTGGCCTACAGAATTAATTTAACATGCAAATTAGTTTTAAATGTTTACAAGGAATTACTTTACACTATTGAGGTCACTGGGCTAGATTTAACACAGCATAAGTAGACTTAATTCCATTGACTTCAGTGGAATTGTGCTCACAGATAGCAGTGGTATATTTGACCAAATCCTTCTACAAGGTCAGAAGTCCGGACTGGGAGTAAGCAAGGTCTGGAGCTATGCAAAACTGTCACCTTCTTCCAGATTTTCCTAGGAATCTAACCTGGTTTCAGATTTTATGCCTGAAACTGACCAGATTTGTTGATGTTTTTAAATCTTTTGACATAGTTTACCCAAGCTTTGAAGGAACTTGAGCTGAGTTACTGTTTTGGCTGGAAACCTTACAAAACTTAATGGATCCATGTGGAGTCCATCCAAAATTGTGCAAAACTTAGTGAATTTAGCTGAGCTTTATTATAGTTTATAACCTGAGAAATCCAAGCACTTTGGGATTGGGAATTCACGATCAAGACCACAGGAAAAAAGGTTTGCAAGAACCTGAGTGAAATGAAACCACCATGTACAGTTCTTGCCAGGACATGTGCATGCTATGTATTCCTGGTCTACCACTAACCTGCTATGCGAACATCATCAAGTTTCTTTACTGCTCTGCTCCAGTTTGCCCATTCATAAAAATGGCAGTAATGCTTACTTATTTCACCAGCGTATTGCAAAGCTCAGTTAATTTTGTCAAAGTTCTTGGAGATCCTTGGACAAAAGTGCTAAATGCAATATATTTTCCCTGTGGTAGCAACTGCTGAGGAAAGGCAGAGCCTGCAGACTTTTCAGTTTTTCACAGGTTTTGCTGGATACTTCATTGTCACTGATAATTTACTTTTAGTAGTGTCTCATAGTTGTATCTGCTCTAATGGTTAAATTCCTGCCAATATATGTGTTTTCAAAGATCTACAACCAGTATAAAAACTATTTATTGATGGTGCATTATCCTTGAGTGGGATTAAAACACTAATGTTGTCCACAAGCACTGGGCTGGAATTTGAGCACTATAATTTGCTGCACACGTGAAGCCTCTATAAACTAGGAGAGTTATAAAGGCAGGAGTTTAAAGCTAATGTTAGAAAATTATATAGTACACAAGTTAAAAAAAATTGTCTGTACATCTGGGTATAGTACTTAGATTATCCACAAATACTTTGTTTTAAAAGTTGTAAGATACATATAATGCATAATCAGCAATAACCCAAATTTAGGTGAATAAATGTAACAATACAGTTTAGATATTAGCATCCAAATATTCAGGTACATACTCAAGAAAAATTGTACAGGGTTGGTTGTGGAAAGCCAAATATATCCAAAACTACATGGAATACAAGGAGTGCCAGTGCTTAGATTCTAGCAAAATTTAACACTTCACATTATTTTAATTGTATACTGAACTCCTACCCAGAAATTTGACAATTGACTTGTTGACTCAGGAGTGTTACGCTAATTGACTGTTAAGTTTGGATCCCAGAGCCTCTAACCAGTTGTTAAACTCTGAGTAGGCATGTCAATAACATGCCAGGCAGTTTTAGGGGGTGGAGAATACTGCTGGGTGCATGTCTTTCGGATTCAGCTCTCTGCGTGAGGAGATGTGTGAAGTCTGGTGTGAGTGCTGCTGCTACAGGCACAGATACAAGGACAGCTAATTGCTAGCTCAGAAGCTCTGGTTTCAGGAGGGGAGAACTACCGCTGCTGGAGTACAAACTGACAGGATCATGACAGAGCCAAGCAGTAGAAAAGAAGGATTTAAAAAATGCCGGAGTGCCACTTTCAGCATTGATGGCTTTAGCTTTACAATTGGTGAGGCTTTTTGTTTTAATTCTTGGTTTTATTTCCCTCCCTCCCTTTTCTTCTAGCTTTCTTAGTATATTAGGCACAGTATGAGGAGACAGTTTATTCACCAGCAATGCTTTTTGAAATGCATAGATGTCCTGTAACTTTGGTTTTGCTTTGTATCCAGCTGTGTTCTTTATTTTCCTCTGTTGAAGAAATTTGCCTTTGACTAGTAGCTGCTCTAAACCCTTTCATCTATTTTTTGGAATAGTTTAATTAAGAGGCTTGCACAACTTTTGTTTTGGAGCCTTACCTCAGGAAACCCTGTGTTTTAGGATTACATGTTTCTAACTTGCTTGATGCATTTCCTTCCGACAAATCCAGTAACATAAGTACTGGGAGTTTGGGGGTTTGTGTTTTATTATTTCTTGGCTCATCTAGTATGCTTCCAAAAACTTATGACCGTGTGCTATTTTCTAGCTAAAGTAGAAACGTATAATCTCTTTTTTTTCTATATATATATATATATATATATATAGAAAAAAATGCTAGAATTGGGAAGTGCATCAGGAGAGGTTTTAATTTCTAGGGCCATGTTTGTTCCTAGTGCAGTTGTTTACATAAAGAATGGACTTGGTGCTTTGTGTTCATTATGCTGGCAGAGGAGAAAAAGTGAGCCTTCTCAAAGCTACAGGTGTCTGCAGATTTTTTTCTTTGTGAGGCTTGCTGTGCAAAGGTTAGGCACGCTGAGTAATCTGAACATGTTGTTCTTTCAAAATTTTACATCTCACTGGGCTGCATTATGCAAATCCCTGTATATCTCAAAAAGAAAACAAGCCACTGTGCTGATTTTATTTTTCTCTGTAATCCAAGTGGGAATTTTGGATAATCTACGTGGAAGAAACTATCACTTTATGTATATGTTTTAGAAATTGACTCAAATCTGCTCTCTTGCACTACTGAAGTCAATGGAGTTTATTCTGGAGTTACACTGGTGTAACTGAGCGGAGAATTTCGTTCTCTAATGACAGATGCAAACTTTTTGTTGGATGTGAGAACTTCCCTCTCTTGTCTTCCAAGCCTCTGTCTTGAGTTGTAATGCCTTTTGCAACTGTTAAAACCTAAACTTTCTGGGAGAGCTATTTAAACACAGATTATGTACTGCAAGAAATATTTTCATATAGCAGTATGTTAATGTCCATACTGCACTTTGAAGAGGAAAACGACAACACAAATATTATGCTTTATTTTTATTTTACTTTAACTATGAAGGGGCTATCATCTCTCCATAATAAAGTTTCATCAAGATTCCATTATAAAGGCCTATTTATCACCTTGTATCTTTATGCATAAATAAGGTTATTTGGCATCACTTTGCATCACTCTGTGGCAATTTGGGGGATTAGCATTCCCATGGTGCTGTTCTCTTTTGGGCCTAGGAAGGACACAGCACTAGCTTAGGCAACAAAACATTTGTGTGTGTGCTTAATTTTATTAATACATACTTAGAACCAACAAGATTTCTGTCCTGGCTATTTGTCTGTGGTTACTAGTTATGCTAGAGAAAACTGAATCAGATTTTGCATCAAAGGACTTGGATTTACAATTCCAACTTCATGTTTTTTTTTTAAGTATCAGAGGGGTAGCCATGTTAGTCTGGATCTGTAAAAAGCAACAAAGAGTCCTGTGGTACCTTATAGACTAACAGACGTATTGGAGCATAAGCTTTCGTGGGTGAATACCCACTTCGTCAGGGTTTTTTTAAGGCAGTAGTCATGCTATCTCACAGATGTTTTTCTCAAGATTTATGCACAAATGGGTACCCAAGGAAAACAACTGACTATTTGCATATTATCGTATACTATAGTATGTAGAAATAGAATATGATTGGTATATTTCAAAAGGATCTGTGTGGCTTGATGAATGTGCACTGATTAGACGTATGCATTTGTGATAACTTTGCAAACATGCTTCCTAAGCTTTGTGTACTAGTAATGATTCTTGAGTAATCAAATATGTGTAAGTTTCTGTGCTGAAGAGTGTGAATATTTCTTAGCAATTGCATGCCAACTAAAAACTACAAGGAATGGACTTAAAAGGAAGAAATACTAATGTTAATTGGAAGAGAATTCTGCCTCCGTATTTAGAACCAGGTTTTCAAAGAGTCTCAGTGATTCCTTGGAAATACTGAGCTCCCACAACTTCTATTGGGGTTAATAGGAATTGTGAGAACTCAGTACTTTTGAGGATCAGGCAATAAAACCGTAAAAATACCAGGCTGAAAGTCTGCACTGAGCTGGAACTCTGGGTAAAATGACATGCAATGTACATTTTAATCTGTCTATGCATCTAATTGCTGTCTTCCAGCTAGGAGATGACTTACTGTTTGCTTAATGATAATTTACGTTTAGACTTATTGTAGCTTTTCTTGGAGAAGGGTTTTGGCCTAATACTGAAGATCAGTTGTGTGGGATGCTAGAATGCTAATGCAGGGAAGGTTGGGGCAATGCTCTTTTCCAACAACTCTATTCTGTGACTCCAGGCATTCATGCAACCCTTATAGCTCCATCATACTGGTGCTGGTCAGTGTCCTGTTCATGCCGTAGTGTTAATTAGAGCAAGTTCCAGGCTGCTGTAATTTTCAGCCTGGTATTGGTGGCTCAAAGAAACAGTTCTGGCAGCTGGGAATATCAGGAAAGCAGAGTCTCTGCTCCTTTCTTCCAGTGACAGCCATTGTGAGTAGGGCTGTGAGGAGTCATGGTGTAGAGCTCTACAGCAGGTGGAAACTTCCTGAGTAGCCACTTAAATTGGATGTATGGTCCCTTTGCATTAGTGGAGTTATGCAAACGCACCATAGTGTGCCTGTGAATCAAGTCCCTTGACTTCTGTGGGACCATTCAGGATAATACGTCTACCCAGTAGTAAATATTTGTTTTGAGACCTTTATTTGACTTCCCTCTCCATCTGGACATTTCATAGTCTATGAGGTTTTTGCCTGGAGTAGGGCTATTAGATTTGAGTTCTTCCAGAAAGATAATTTATCTCTGTAGCCAATTTCCCCATTCAGAAATAAACAAATCAGAGTGCAAGTGAAAGTTTAAAAGACTAGTGATGAAAACACAGTGCCTGTTTCTTGTTTTGCACCCTGTCTTGTCACTCCGGTGCATAGTGAGTGTAGAACACTAGTGTATCAGAATGCTAGTGTTTCGTATCTACTATTTCATATCTACCTGGTCTAATTGACTAAACACAACACACAGGGAAGTAAAGAATCAGACCTACTGTCCTTCAACTTGAGAAGATGGTAAACAAAAATGTCAACAAGATGATATTTTCCTTCTTTGTTAATCGTTTTTCTATCATTAAAAGCTAATTTTAACCCCGGGCTTTTCATATCCCGAAGTGTTTGAATAACATTTTGTTTTAAGTGTCCTAGCCACATGAGTCTAATGAATTTATTGTTATAGAATACAATTATAACTATTAGAAGTAACTGAATTGTTTGGGAGTTCTACAGTAACTCAACACTGTTTAGGTACTGGGGGGAGGAACACTGACCTGAAGTAAATGGTTTTGCGGGGCTGATTCATAACAATGTTGACTACCATTTATGAGATCTTGCAGCAAAGATTCTTTGAGCTCCACTGTCATTAAAAAGGACACCGCCAGCATTCTCCATGCAGAGCCTCAGTTAAAATAAATGGGAGCTTTGTGTCCAGATCAATGGCAGTTCAGTCTCTGGTCAGTATTTGTTCATAAGCTCTGTTTCCTGTGTCTTCAAAGTTTGTAATTTTCTGATTCATTGTTTGAACCCCATTTTGGTATTAAATTTCAATTGGTGACCCAGGGAAGTGTATTTATGAAGTGCATACGCAGACACAATGTTCTTATTAGGTCACTGCAGAAATTTACCTTGGTAATCTATTTTGTGCATTGGTTGTATAAATATTGTGACTTGTGAAGATATGTGCATTGTTTATTTAAATCTGTCATATGACTCCAGGCAGGAATGGTGCTGGAGAAGTTTTAGGTAAAGGTTCTACAGTGAAGCGGAGTGTAGCTTTATTAGAATAAGGAAAACCACTTTACCCCTAAAGTTCCTTGTTAGAGGAAATTGATTCTGTTTCTCTGAAATTTTCACTTGACAGGCTCTCAGCAGAAGTTCCAGTATTCAAACTAGCTGATATGTATGGTGTAGATTTTTATTCAGAGGGGTTTGGACAATCAAGCATCAAATGAGTGAGAAAGATATGAAGTTTGCACTGTACTTATTTTGCTGTTCAATTGAAAGACTGTCTTTACATTAACTAGATAATAGTTGCTATTTATGTGTACTGTAACTTTAAATTTTTAGGAGTTCTTCTGATGGCAGCTGTCTTTTTGTAATCTGATCAGATGCCACCTGCTACAGAGGAAACATCCACACTGTACTCTTTCATGGAAGTTGTACTTTTGTTTTGTTTTTATTCTTCATGTAAAATAACTGTCAATCTTACTCACAGTACATAGTTGTTCTTTATGTACAGGATATTATAACAAGTATTGCCTACAAGTTCTCAGGAATCCCTTTTCTTCAATTTTTTGGGGGAAGACAAGAGAATTGTAATATCAGATTGACACCCTGGGGGAGAGGGGTAGGGAGCCTAAAGTTACCTTTCCTATAATGAGGTTGCATTTTTTCATGATCGTCACAATGGGATTCCCCTCAGCTTCTTCAGAAGTGCAGTGCTAACTCCAGGAGCTTCCTTGTTCATCTGCAACAGCTTTTAAAGAGGTACTGTTGGTGGAAAACATCTTTGCAGTTGAGATGGTATGGGTGCCTCACCCCACATTTGTACTGTGCTGCTTGCATATACTTCTCTTCTTTAAAGAGCCATGTTAGTGCATTTGGACGGCACCTGAAATCAGCACAGCGCTTCCCAAATACCGTAGCTTACAAGGGTCCACTAATTATGCTATGCGTTAACTTAATTTAGTGGCTTTTCAGATTTTTCCTTCTGTGGATTGCTGTGGAAGAAAATGATCACTCTTTTGTGAACAAGGTGAAATGCATTTTGTGGGCTCAGTCCATTTTCTAGTGGCCATGTGTCCAATGTCAGGAAAAAAAACATAATTGGTACCACTATTGGTAGAGAAGTGGAGGAACCTGAAGTACATTTCCACCTCTGGAAGTGAGCCTTCCAAGTCAGGAATGAATTCTAGTTTGGGGGTAGTACTGTGTACTGTGAAGGGAGCTCCACTTGCATATCCATGAGCTGTTTCTGTTCTGCAGATAGAAAACTTCAGTCACTGGGGATTTCAGTCACCAAGACTAAGCTGTTACACAAATTTTTAAAAAACTCTTGTCCATTGATGCAACTAAAAGAGTTCTGCTTACCACTGTTTTTTGATAGAGAAGAACTGATATTAGTAATTTTGATGTTTAGGTCAAGTATCTTGCCACCTGAACCAGCAGAACTGGGAATTCTAAGCATGATAATGTGATACTAACCTACCTATATGATACAAATTTATGTCTTTATTTTAATTATTTTATTAAATAATTTGTCAGTGTACTCTGAAATCAATACAGATACAATATGATATAAAGAAAAGAAAGACAAATGTAGTGAAAAGAAAACGGACAACAAATATATTGTATGCAGTGTTGTTATAGCCATTTTAGTCTCGGGGTATTAGAGACACAAGGTGGGTGAGGTAATGGCTTTTATTGGACCAACTTCTGTTGGTGAAAGAGACAAACTTTCAAGCTTACACAGAACTTCTCTACCGGTCTGGTTCAGGTTTTACTTGATCTGAAGAAGAGCTCAGTGTAAGCTCCAAAGCTTGTCCCTCTCACCAACAGAAATTGGTCCAATAAAAGATATTACCTCACCCACCTTGTCTCTCTAACAAACATATTGTGGAACGAGAATCTAAAAAGGTATAAGTTGCTATTAACTCTGTTCCCAAACTACAAAGCCAGACTCAAACCTGTCTGATATGTCTGTTGACTATGCATGAAATTCATTTCACTTCCATGAATGCTGAATGATCAGAATTAGGTGGGTGAGGTGTAGACTTGTGCTGGCCCTCTACACAGTGGTGAATTGCACCCTGATGCAATAATAAGCAACATAAATTCCTGTTATGATTCACTCTTTTATGTTTTTGCAATTGTGGTTCCTACATGAATGGTGAACAAATATTTGATAATGGGCTCTTCAGTCTTGCAGAGCACAGCATAACACCATCCAGTGGAGAGAAGGTATAAATTTTTAAGAGTAATTGCCTGTTGGAACAATTTTCCAAGGGTCACGGTGGATTCTCCATCACAGGCCATTTTTAAATTAAGATTGGATGTTTTTCTAAAAGACAAGCTCTAGGAATTATTTTTGGGAAGCTCTATATACAGGAGGTCAGCATAGATGATCACAATGGTCCCTTCTGGCCTGGGAATCTCTGAATCCATAAGAGAGAGAGGGATTTCAATGGGATTAGAGGGGACTCAACATTTCATAGGAGTGCTCCACACTTTACAGGATGGAGTCCTGCATGAGCTTTACTTAGAAGTTACTTTGCAAAGGTCTGGCCTTTCTTTAATAGAGTTATGATGATTTACACCAACGAAGGACCTACCTGCCTCTTGTACTAGACCACTTTGCCCCATGGTACATATCTTGGCACACAATTAAAAAGTCAGTTGACTTTTGGGTTGACGTCTTGTATGTCAAAATAATTCTGAGGTGAAAGATGATTGCCAGTTCTGAGGCCAAACGCAGTGGAGTAGAAACTGGATCAGATTTATGCTGTGGCACATCAGAATGTGTCACTTCTAAAGTCTTTTTTTTCCCTGTCAATTTCATTTCTAAGGGAAGCTGTGAAATGTAAAACCTTTGCACTGTGTTTTGACATGAGAGTTGGCAGCATTATCCGCCGTTTGCACTTGCGTGTAGGAAAATAAGCTCTTGAGCTTTAGACAAGGAGGAAAGGTGATAGTGGATAAAATCATTATTGTCACTCCTAAGGAGAATTCCTCTGACTACCTTATATAATTTTTTTTGAATTTTGACTGTCTGAGGCAAGTCCTGCCCTCAACTTTCTAGATACATAACATCACCACTGTGGTTCGACTGATTTATCTATCTTACTATAGTATCTGAGTATGTGATTGTGTGTACAATCCATACTGGCAGCAAAAGGTTTAATGAGAGTCTGGAGGCTCATTTAGACCACTTATCTATACCTGGAAGGTGTGTAGACTCAATTTGTTATCAGACCTTGCTGAGGAGGAGCTGGTTGTCATCCTAAAGGAAGCAGCAAAGAATCCTGTGGCACCTTATAGACTAACAAACGTTTTGGAGCGTGAGCTTTCGTGGGTGAATACCCACTTCGTCAGATGCAGGACCTGCGTCTGACGAAGTGGGTATTCACCCACGAAAGCTCACGCTCCAAAACGTCTGTTAGTCTATAAGGTGCCACAGGATTCTCTGCTGCTTTTACAGATCCAGACTAACATGGCTACCCCTCTGATACTTGATCCTAAAGGAAGTAATTCAGAACAGTGAGGAGAGAGACTCAGGAAGGTGGAGATCTAGGAGACAAAGGGTCTAGGGCAGTGGCTCTCATCCTTTCCAGACTACTGAACCCATTTCAGGAATATGATTTGTTTTGCATACCCCCCACTTACACCTTGCTTAAAAACTACTTGCTTCAAAATCAGACATAAAAATACAAAAGTCACAGCACACTGTTACTGAAAAATGGCTCACTTTCTCATTTTTACCATATAATTATAAAATCAATTGGAATATACATACTGTACTTACATTTCAGTGTATAGTGTGTATATAGAGCAGTATAAACAAGTTCATTTATGACATTTTAGTTTATACTGACTTCACTAGTGCTTTTTATGTAGCCTGTTGTAAAACTAGGCAAATATTTAGATATGAGTTGATGTACCCCTCTGGAAGACCTGTGTGTACCCCCAAGCATACATGTATCCCCAGTTGAGAACCTGCTCCTACTTTCTGGGAGGGGAAGTATGGGGAAGCTACAGGAAGGAGCTTACTCTGGGGTGGGCCCTAAAATGGGCAAGGTTCCAGATATGTAGCCCTGTGGGTCAGTGTTCCAGAAGAGAACCCAGAGGGACTAAAAAATCAGGCCCAGGCAGGTACCAGCGGCTAAACTTCTGTGTGGTTTTGTTCGGGGGTGTTTCAGTTCTGTTGGGGAGAAACCCAGGAACCTGCTACTCTGAGTGGGTTTGAAGAGGAGCCCTGGGGGACGGGGTGGGGAAGTTGGGAGAGAGACTGTATGGATGACTAGTAGTGTGGCTGGAAACTTTATTTGGGACCTGTTACCCTGGAAGGGTTGAGACTACATGACCTTGGTGGAGGGACAAGTTGCTAGAAGAATGGAATCACCCCTGGGCCTTAATGGCTGTCAGATCCCAACGCCACTGAGGGGGAAGGTCCTGCTGTGCTTTGCCCTGCCATGGGGGGGCATGTCAGCTGGTGAGTCACTTCTCAGCAGAGCACCTCACCTTCTTTATTGTATTTATCCTTACAACACCCTTGTGAAGTAAGGAAGTGCTATTATCCCCATTTTACAGATGGTGAACTGAGACACAGACCGACTAAATGACTTGCCCAATGTTACACAGGAAGTCTGCAGCAGAGTGAGGAATTGAGTCCATGTCTCCCGAGTCCTAGGCTAGCATCCCAACCACTGGATCATACTTCTTCCTTAGGGAGAGGATGCAGACAGGGAGCACACGGCTCATACATGTATATGAACCACAGAGCAGTGCTCCAATATGGCTGTCTCTGATAGCAGAGATGGGACGTTCTGGGGCATAGAAAATGGGATTGTCTCTGTCCTTTGTGTATGGTGTTGGAGTGTGGAGCACAGTGAAAGGCTGCACTGATGCTTTCCAACCTGGGGGAAGGAAGATTCCTTTGGCAAACCATGTTTAATTAAGCTTTATCCAGGGATCAATGAGACTTTTAGCTGAGTAGCAGCTGTAAGTTTCTGCCTGCAGAAGGTGCTAAACACAATACCAATCATATAGTCAATGTTTCATGTCTGCCTAACAAAATTATCTTGTTGTTTCGCACTTCACAGTCACTAGTCTCAAATCCATTGACCTATAAAATAACTACTTAAGACCTGTAGCAGTAAGAGAATATTTGCAGATACTTTAAAATTACAAATAAATACAACGTAAACTCGTTCAAACGGAGTTCCTTTTTTACTTGACAAGAGTCAAGTTCGGGTGTTTATATTTCCCTGATAATATCTAAAGTAGTGTAAGGAATGCAGGGAAATCGGCTCCTTGCATTTGGTGTCAGAGATGTCACTTATTGTTGCAGGAGAATCATAGAAGCCTGAACTCAATCTCACCAGTTTAGGAAAAGCATTTAAATTCACCACTTAGAACATTTCTATTTACCTGACTTAGTCTGGGTTACCTCCTGGGCCACAGAAGTTAGAGGAAGGAAGGACTTTTAGGTAATCTAATGGATATCTCCTCCACAGTTTGCTATGGCTACTATAATTTTAAACATTTCATCTTGGATACACTGATGGCCAAACAAACTTGGCATGAGACAAGCCTGAATTTAGGAAGTTACCCTCCCTTTCCAAATCTAAATTATGAGAGAAATCAAAGATAGAAAGTGGTTGGGGTTTTTTTTCTATTAAAGTTGTGTATTTCTGGCCAATATAAAAATTGGATACTGGGAGAGAGAGCTTTAAAATCTAACTGTCTCTTGGGATTTGTTCTGCCGCATAACTATTTTTTAAATTCTTATGCTCTGCTAATTAGCCTGTTTTTCATATGCAGTGTGTGAATGCATGTTTGTGGCTCTGTAGCTATGTTCTCATTTACACCAATGTAAATCTGGAGTAACACCACTCAAGTCAAGGGGTATGAAACCTCATAGCTCCACTGAGGTTAAGAGAGCTACAATGATTTACACTAGCGGAGAATCTGGCTTCAAAGATTTACACTAGTGTGGAGTAATTTAGAAAATAATCTGACCTATAATTGAAGCAATTTAAATCACACCGGGTGAAGCTTACCAGCCATGTTCATTTTCCATAGCGTATTTTCAAGAATTCATAAACAATTGTGTTGATTTTTCCTAGCTTCTCTCTCCAGTGACATAGATTGTATTTAATAGTTCGACTGAAACCTGACCCTGGATTTCTAATAGCTACCAATTTGAGATTTTCAGAACTCAGAATGTAACTTCTAGTATTACATCAGTATCTGGAACCTATGATCTCTGGCTGTTTTTCAAAGTTGAAAATGTGATGAGTGGAAAGTTGTAGTAATTACTGAACAGATGCACTTAATAAGGTCTCTACTGGATTTCCAGCTGGCAACTAGAGCAGTGTGCTGGGACAATGTGACTGCAGTCACTCGGATCATTATGTGACATCACATCCTCCCCCTTGTTGTCATAGCAGCTGTAATCATTCCACTGAAAACTTCCCCAAGGAAGACTGCAAACATCATCTTTCTCCGTTAAGTGGAAGTTCATGGTGTTATGTTGCTTGCTGTTACTGTATGATGCCATTTCTTATTCCTATTCATTTAAGATCTTCTTCCCCTTCAATTTACATTGATATGTTAGGCAGCTTTACAGACCATCAAATGTTGTGCAGCTGGGGATAAACAACTGCTCAGCCAATGCAACTTTAATTTTTACCTACAATTCCTTTACTGTTCCAGCATCAGAGTTCTCCCAAGCAGACCAAATTAGCGAGAAGTATAGCTGATTTATACTTGTAAGAGGAGAACTGGGAGTACTGTTGGTATCAGTCATTTTGTCATCTGTCTATTTTAGTACTAATGTAGAACATTAAAACTGAAATCATTCTAAAAATTTAACTTGGTACTCTCTTCCCCATATATGTGGATTTCTTATTTTTTTGCAGTTCTTTCAAGTTGGATGCTGTTTTATCAGTTTCTCTTTTTCATTTTGTAGTCTTTCATTTCTGGTTATGATATGCCTGCACAATGCTAATATAACTGGGTTTCCAAAGATGTAGAGAAATGGTGACTGCAATAGAACTTCTACTAGAATTTTCTTCCTCCCCTTTGGTATTCACTTTCCATGAATAACTGTTCAATTGGAGTTTTGGCTCAGATAAAACAAATGCTAAGCCATCATGCTCCAGTATACATACACAGTGAATTTTTTAATATGATACAGAGACATACGTGAAGCAACAGCAGAGAAGTTCCAGTAGCAGAGTTTTAACATTCGTTAAAATGATGCAAATAATGAGACCTGCTTGAAAATATATTGTAGGAAAAGGATACACGGGCAAAATACCCCTCTAACCTATAGAGTAATACTAATACTGAATACTTGGGCATTCCACCCATGTGGAGCCTAGAGTCAATAATCATAGTTTTTTCACTATGGTATTCAGCTTTTTCAACATGTATAGATCACCAACAGGAGAATTTTGTCCCCAGGCCATGATCCTGCGATTGAGTGTGCACACATGAATCCCCACTGAAGTCAATGGAACTTTACTTAGGTGCACTCATTCAGTTAGTTTGCAGGATTGGGGCTGCCTTTAATTGCTTGGCAAAGGTACATTCCATAATCAGTGAAGAACAATTCAATTTTTCTTTAAAAAACGTACATTGAAATTTTAACTGAGCAGGATTGCACTTTTGGGACACTGAATAGCTGGTGAAGAATAGGCTGTACCCTTGAGATTCATAGCCAGTTGGCCTTATTGCATCTCCTGTTAAAATCAGTGGGACTCTTACCACAGATTTCCTAGATAAGGAAGCTTCCACTTGGACTCCACATAACTTTGAATGTATTATTCTTTTCTTTATGCGCATATAGTTCATGCCCAAATAAGTAAAATTTTTGAGGAAAATATTAACTGGAGTGAGGAAATTGGAAGAACTACCTCTCCAATTTTTATAGGTGAGGTAATGTATATAATGGGTTGTTAATTTGCACTGCTGAGAGTGCTGAATATGTAGAGAACAGATGAAAAATCTTCTCTCAATTTGCAATAGTTTGTGGTTATACTTCCTCCTCCACTCCCAGCAATTGACTTATTAAATATCCAGATGCATATGTACTATAAAGAATCAATGGATTTTGAACTGAAGACTGTCATCAGTAAACTGTGGCTTGACTAATCCTCGAAGTGCAGTTCTACCCCCAAAAAATGACTCTGTAAAAATATCATCTTTGAGGGTTCTAAGATTTGTTGGTCTCTCAGTGACTCCATATATTTGTGCAACCCTGAAAATTGAGGAGATAATTTGGCCTACAGGATTGTTAATACTGGTGGTGATGTGCAAGAAGGAAAAAAACACACTGTGTTTGCAGGTCTGCTGACTTGAGGGAGGGAAGAGGCACCCTGTAGTTTTTATTCGTAAACTGAGCAAATTTAATATGGAAAGAGTAATTGAGAAACAATAGCATAAAATCCCACAACACCACTTTTACAGTAGCTTTTCAGAACACAAACATGTTTTAAGTTACAGAACGATCTCATCTAATGGAGAGAACTCTACATAGCAGCAGTTCTATCATGAGCCAGTAGATGGCATTGGGACATATACTTTACTCATAAGCTCTCAAGACTTTTTGAAGCTCACTTGTATGAAGTGTTTTAGAGAGGCAAGGTGGGTAAGGTAATAACTTTCTGTGGACCAAATTCTGTTGGTGAGAGAGAAGCTTTCAAGCTTACATAGTGGTCGTCTTTAGAAGTGTGGCTTTTTGGAAGCTCTGTTTACTTACTCCTGGGGGCTTTCTGCACCAAAACAAAAATAATAAATAAATTCTGTGCACAATATTTTAAAATTCTGCACATTTTATTTGTCAAAATAGTCATGCCAGTTTTAATTATTTTGGTGATTTATTTCAAAATACCTATCAGCAAGTATGTTTGTAACAATACAGGCAGACACACATAAATTTCCCCCCAGGAGTAGAGAGTTAAAGAATCCCCTATGACAACCAAGTTCCTGTTTCTTTGCTCCCTTCTCCCTCTCCCCTGAGCCTAGCTGGAGGGGGGGAGCAGACACCCACAACCACCCCAGAGCCCAGCTGAGTCCCTCCCAGCCAATAAACCAACCCCTTCCCAGAGCCTAATTGTGGCCCCCCCAACCCAGATACCCACACCCTATCCCTCCCAAAGCCCAGCCCTAAGGCCCCCGACCCAGATGCCTGCACATACTCACCAGACCCCTGGGATCCAGAGGGAGAAACCGCCTGATGCTCGGTGCCAGGCTTGCACAGAGTTTCCTGCGTGTCACCCTCTCCTTCCTTCAGTGTATGCTGGGAACTGCAGCTGCCAGGAACCTTCTAGCGCAGTGGTTCTCAACTGGGGTTCTGCAGCCTCCAGGGGGTCCGTGAGCCCTTTCAAGGGGTCTGTGAGGCCCCACTGCTGAAGCCCCAGTCCTCGGCACCCCCCACAAGATTGAAGCTGTGGGAGTTTTCAAACTTCTTGAGCTAAGCCTCCCCCACCTTTCAGTTATAATTTTTGCTTGCATCCCCCCAACTCCCTGGACCCCACCATGTGTAGGTGGCTTGAGCCCCGCTGACCCCTCCCCAAATAGAAGTCAAACTATGCCTATGCCCAAGGCCCCTGCCCTGAGCCCCCTCCTCCCCCACACCTCTGTTGGGCCCTGGAATTTTAGTAGCATGTCAAGGGGGGGCCTCAGAGAGAAAAAGGTTGAGAACCCCTCCTCTAGCTCTCTCTCCCTCCCCCCAGTAGTGTCTTCTCTGTGCAAGCTGGGCTCTGTTGGGTCCAGCGGCCCCTAGTGGTGGTGAGCAGCACTGCAGTCCATTTCTGTGCAGGGAGAGAAAAAGAAATTCTGCATGCACAATGTCAATTTCTGCAAAACTCTGCATTGTGCAGTGGTGCAGAATTCCTCCAGTGGCCCTCAACCTTTCCGGACTGCTGTATCCCTTTTCAGGAGTCTGATTTGTCTTGCGCATCCCCAAGTTTCACCTAACTTTAAAACTACTTGCTTACAAAATTAGACATACAAATACAAAAAGTGTCACAGCTAACTATTACTGACAAATGGCTTATGTTCTCATTTTGACCATATAGTTATAAAAATATTTGGAATATAAATATTGTACGTGCATTTCAGTGTGTAGAGCAGCATAAAGAAGTCATTGTCTGTTTGAAATTTTAGTTTGTACTGACTTCACTAGTGCTTTTTTATGTAGCCTGTTAAACTATGTAAATATCTAGATGAGTTCATGTACACCCTGGAAGACTCCTGTGTACCCCAGACTGAGAACCATTGAGGCTGCTTAATACCACTGAAAATCAGGCCATTTTTACTTAAGATGTCTAAATATGGATTTTGCAGTATCATTTTAGGTATCCAAGGCTGCAGATTTTGACTTTTGTTTCTCAGTTATTGTCATTTTTGAAAAACAGTCCTGAACACATAATCCTACACTAATGTGGCTTTTATATGGGTAAATGCTTCAGGCGGAGTAATCTGACCAGATTCTAAGGGTTCCTTTCATTTTTACTTGGTCTATTTAAAATTCAAAGAAAATACTCTTAACTTGCTTGATTCCCCTCTGTCTGCTTCAGAGAATTGCCTAGTTAAGAATTTGTCATTATTTGGTAAACGTTTTAATATTTCTTGCCTTAAACTGCCTTTACATGAGCCAATATAAAATTTTACATATATTTCAAATCATGTACTGTAGCCAATTTTTGTTGGGCATAAGAAATATTGGACACTGCAAAATTTTGTAAAAGGAGCCATTTTAAAGTTTTTTTAACCTTAAAGTCTCAAATCAGAGTTTCAAAATGCATTTTTAGTTTCATTTAAAAACATTACATAGGGAATCAAAATCAGTTTTGGAATGGAACCATATGGAAAGTGTACAGCTCTATGACAAACCATGCAACCCTGCTGAGCCAGGACTGGAACCTCAGTCCTGACAAATAAATGAGGCCTCTACCACTAGGTCTGTAGAAGGGCCATTATGCGGCCAATGGGAGCTGCAGGGGCTGTGCCTGCGGATGAGGTAATGCGCAGGCTCCACATAGGAGCCAGAGGAGGGACATGGCTGCTGCTTCTGGGAGCTGCTTGAGGTAAGTGCCACCTGGAGCCTGCACCCCTGAGCCTCTCCCCATGCCCCAATCTCCTGCCCCAGCCCTGATCCCCTTCCTGCCCTCCAAACCCGTCGATCTCAGCCTGGAGCACCCTCCTGCACCCCAAACCTCTCATCCCCAGCCCCACTACAGAGCCTGCATGTCATAGTATTAATCCTCAATTTGAACATTAGAGTTCAAATATGAAGTACTAGCATGAAGTTCTCTAAGCTTAATCTCCAGCTTAGATCTGATAGGCTGCCACCAGATCAGGAATTGCTAGGGCCTGATCCCCCCTTTCCTCTCTCTGGTGTCCCCAACCCTCCCATGGTGGGACACCCAGATTCCAAATCCCTTGGATGCTAAAAGCAGGGGAGAAAACCCCTTCCCCCTCCTTCCCAGCTGCCTCTTGGTCTAGCCTGCAAGTAATCAAGAACCCGGTTTCTCTGCTTCCCAAGAGATAAGCGTCTCTGCCCTCAGGACATTGAGATGCAAAATACCAACAGCTTGGCTTTGCCTTTCCCATGCCTGTCTTCCGTGAGGGAGACAGGTACCTGATACAGAGGTGATTCTTTTCTCTTCCCCATAGCCTGCTCTTCCTGAAAGCAATAGGAAAATAGCCCACAGCCTGGCTGTTCCCTTCCCTTTGCCTCCTAGGAAAGAAACTTCCACAAGTTTTAAAGAAAAGTTTATATAAAAAGAAAGAAAATATAAACATAATCTTGCTTAAGAAACAATACAGGCTCTTGCTTATAAGAAATATGAAGAAACAGTCTGATTTAAAAGATAGCCGATTAAACCAGTCCAACCATCCACATACATGTAAATACAACCCAAGCTCTCATAGCCGATTGCTGGGGTTCCTTTGTACTCACAGATGTGTAGGAGACACTGGAGATAAGATGCAGGTAGAGAAAGCTTGTTAACTCACAGCCGAGAAAACAACAAAAGACACAGCCACCACATCTATTGTACAACACAAAGCTCCTCATAGCCGAATTGCTTTGGGTTCCTTTGTACTCATAGACTTTTGGTAAATATTGAAATAAGAAGGAGTTAGGAGAACTTGTTACTCACAGCCGAGAAACAAAAAAGACCCCGAGTATAACAAAATCCCAGCCCTGACTTTAAACAATCCAGTTCTCTGATTGGTCCTCTGGTCAGGTGTTTGGTTACCCTTTCCAGGTAAAAGAAACTTAACCCTTACCTTACCTATCTATTTATGACACTGCGTCCCCAGCCTTCCCTCTCCCCTCGTCTCCCTCCTGCACCCCACTTCTCAGCCTGGAGCCCCCTCCTGCACCCTGAACTCCTCATTTCTGGCCCTGCCCCAGAGCCTGCACCACGAATCAGAGCCCTCACCCGCTCCTCCATCCCAACCCCAATTCTGTGAGCATTCACAGCCCATCATATAATTTCTATTCCCCAATGTGACCCTCATGCCAAAAAGTTTGCCCACCCCTGGTATAGCATATTAGGGTGAAATGATACAAAGGGTCTCACTTAAACATGTTTAAACCTATGTTACTCCATTGACTTAAAAGGTGTTATTCTTGATTCTCACAGGTGTAAATGAGAGGAGAATTGGACTCAAAATGTAGAAAGCAATTCAGACACATCCAGTTTTATCATGTTTGGTTATGGGGGGGAGAGGGTAGGAGGATCCTAAGATGCATGTTTTACCATTTCCTCTTGTAAATTTGCTCAGGGGTGATTATGTCCAATAGCTCTATCTAGCAATGCAAAGACATGTACTCAGTGAGATCATTAGCCCCAGCAGCTGTTAAGTGTTTTAAGTAGGCTTCACTTAAACTAGCCACAGCTGTAAGTTGAATCTGAATCTATGTCAGATGGTGGTATCCCATAGCCTCACAGACACCTCAATGTCTCAGGTTTCAAGGTAGCAGCCATGTTAGTCTGTATCCCCAAAAAGAACAGGAGTATTTGTGGTACCTTTGATACTAACAAATTTATTTGAGCATAAGCTTTCTTGGGCTATAGCCCACTTAATTAGATGCATGCAGTGGAAAATACAGTAGGCAGATTTTATATATATATATATATATACACACACACACACAGAACATGAAACAATGGGTGTTACCATACACACTCTAACGAGAGTGATCAGTTAAGGTGAGCTATTACCAGCAGGAGAGAAAAAAACTTCTGGTAGTGGTAATCAAAATGGTCCATTTTCAGCAGTTGACAAGAAGGTGGGAGGAACAGTAGAGGGGGGAAAAACATGGGGAAATAGTTTTACTTTGTACTTTACTTGACTCGACATCTCAGTAAGCTGCTGTACTAACATACTCCAGCTTGTTTCCATCCCAGAAGTGCCAACAATTTATCGTCATTCTAGGTGCTTGTTGGCATTGTCGTATCTCCGTGGCTAAGGCATAGAGCTTAATTGTTCTTGAATCTGCGTGTGTGAGCATTGAGGATACCAATTACAGCACCACAGAGAACTAAGATTCACTTACTGCTGTCAGTTTGACAGAATTATCAGAGTAAATGGTCCTTAATGTGAGATTCTGTTTATTCTGTAGTGATGTTTTTGCCTTTTGTTTCAGTCTAATACTTTCTATTAATTAGAATTCATCACGCCATTTAACTGAAGTAGCTTCTTTTTACAGTGAAATTTTGAAAACTGACTTGTCATTTATGTACATGCTCTGTTTGCATGCTTGCCCTTTGAAGGGCAAGCACTAATTTGAGCCCTTTGCTTTACCAGGCATCACTTTCTTACACTAACATTTTATATACATAATTATCTTTTTCCATCTCTGCACTGATGTTTAAATGAAACCTTAGGGATGTATTCCCATCTGATTGTGTGTGTTTACATGTTATGTTCAGTCACTTGTATTTGATGTCTATCTTATATTATGTTTAATAAATAAGCTTTGTATCCTTACAAAGTTCTTAACTTCTAATATTTCAGTGAAGTTAGGTGCCAAACCTGCATAAGCCCTTTTGAAAATCCCATTTTTAGGCACCTAAATATCTTTGAAACTCTGGCCTTTGGACACTTCTGAAACTTGTATCTATCATGCCTAGGTGCAGAGGCGAGGGAGCTTTTGAACTAGGAAGATAGGTATTCTGTAAATAATTAATTATGGGAGAACAGACCTGTCAATCACTGTTTTCATTTTTTTAAAGAATCATAATGGCATCAGGTGGTTTCTGAAATCAGAAACAAAAGGGAAGACTGTCTGAAAATTCATGAAGATTGGGGGGGGGGGGGAGAGAGAGAGTGTGTGTGTGTGTCCAGACACAGCTATTTTAATAAGCAGCTATTAGTCAACTCCAAAGAAGGAACCAAACTCCGTGTAAACATAAACTGGTTTTGTGCTACGGAAATGTTGCTCAGTTCAATTAAAAATCTGCCTTTCTAATTTGAAGAGCAGACAGATTTGTCATCATATCCCATTAATTGCTGGTAAAGGTGGTGCAGATCAAATTTGTCTTATTCGGTACAAAATATTTCTGTGTCCACGACTACAGCATATTGATTGTTAAAAACTCAAAGACCTATTCAAATGACTAGGCCACTGGTGAGGCCATATATTTAGCCTCTTTTGGAGCTCAACTGGAAAGAACTCTAAGAATGGGCAAATCTGTGCAGATACAAGAAGAACTGACATGAATTTCTACCAGAACGTGAACAGAGGTGAACTCACGTGGAATGTGTGCTGAGGTTCAAAAAAGTTGGATTGCTTCATACATCTCAGTTCTGTCTAGCTGGATTTTCCCACTCCTTCCCCACCTTTTTTTTCTTTAAAACCAGCAAAAGCATCCCAGTGGGGTGGGAGGGGAGGAAGTGAGGGTAAGGGAACCCTGTTAATTCAAAAATGATGTTTCTTGTTTTGTTGAAAAACAAAAACTTGAATAATTTAGAAGGCAACACAACCTGTGTTCTCTTTTTTAACTTTTCATGGAGGGAAAATAAAAACCTCAATAACTTTGACTCCTCTATTGGAAGGTATTTGAAATTTCACACACAAGTTCTGGCCAGAGCCTGCAGCCCTGAGCCTCCCCCTGTGCCCTAACCCCCTTCCCCAGCCCTGATCCCGCTCCCGCCCTCTGAACCCCTCGATCCCAGCTCGGAGCACCCTCCTGCACCCCAATCCCCAGCCCCACCCCAGAGCCTGCACCCTCAGCCTGAGTCTGCACCCGTTCCTGCACCCAACCTCCTGCCCCAGCCCTGATCCCCCTCCCGCCTTCTGAACCCCTCGGTCGCAGCCCAGATATTTATTATGTAGAGATTTATTCTCTACATAAAAGAATAAATTGTCACAAATCAGACATCTGGAAGGGTAACATACAAAAGCCAGTAGGAGAACACTTTAATCTCCCTGGACATTCTATAACAGATTTAAAAGTAGCCATACTTCAACAAAAAAACTTCAAAAACAGACTTCAAAGAAAAACTGCAGAACTAAAATTCATTTGCAAATTTAACACCATTAATTTGGGCTTGAATAGGGACTGGGAGTGGCTGGCTCATTACAAAAGCAACTTTCCTTCTCTTGATATTGACACCTCCTCATCAATGGGAGTGGACTACATCCACCCTGATTGAATTGGTCCCTTCAACACTAGTTCTCCACTTGTGAGGTAACTGCCTTCTCTTCATGTATAATAGTGCCTGCATCTGTAATTTTCACTCCATGCATCTGAAGAAGTGGGTTTTTTACCCACGAAAACCTATACCCAAATAAATCTGTTAGTCTTTAAGGTGCCACCGGACTCCTCGCTGTATTTATAGCTCTGTTTCCAATCATGAAGTCACTGTGGCCACTAAGAATATGTCTGGAGTGAGTGGGAATGAGTATTCCAGCCTGGGTCAACAGACCCAAGCTAGCAGGGCTTGGGCTAGTGCTCTAATAATAGCTCTAGAGAGAGTGCTTTGAAGCTGTGGCTTGGGCTCTGAAGGCTAGGGAAGGGAGTGGGCGTAGGAGCCCGAGATCCAGCCAAGCTGGAACATCCACTGCTATTTTTAGTGTGCTACCATGAGCCCTGCTATCCCGTCTCTCTACTTGGGCTGGGAGGCTTGCTCTCTGCTGCAGTGTAGACTTGTAGTTATGCAGCCACAGATTTATTTCGGAGTGTGGTCTGTTCATGCTTTGATTGCTGGAACAGCACTATTATTTAGAAAGGGCAAAGAGAATTTTTCATACGAAATCAGCAATGTGCCAAGGAAAAAAGTTGTATGGGTATAATTACATAGTAATGGGTATAATTACATAGTTTAATCCATCCCTACTGTATCTGCAATGTAGCTACCGTTAATGAAAAGAGTAGTAACTTGCTTATTTCACAGTAGTTTCATTTAGTGCCTTTCCATAGAACAAAACTGACTGAGGCATTTTTCTTTATCCTAGAATAATGATTTCATTTCAGCACTCATGTATTTTTTAAGGTAGGGATAATGTGACATATTATCCTGTGTCAGTGTTTTGCTGAGGGATTTCATCAAGGTTGTATAATCAAGCCCAGAGCTATTAAATATTCTCATGCAGACCTTTTCTTTCCTGTTTCAGTTTGACTCTAGTTCGTTGTAAAATGTGTCAGGCCTTTTAAAACATTATATTTTAAATATATACTAACACAAGGCATTTTTAATTCAGATACTTTGGGGAAGGAGTGTATGTCATACTGGTTTGTGTTTCTTTTACTGGTGAAGATAGTTTATATGAAGTAAAAATTGTTACCCGAAATTGGGCCAGCTAGTAAGCTTAGGGAGGACTAATGACTCACCAGAGTTTGACAGAAAGCAGCACATTTATTATACTGATAGCTAAGCTCAAAAGAAGGAGAGGGGGTTAGATTCACATTCGTATACTCATGCTCCCAGGACAGGCACAGCACTGGAGATGTCAGGATCCTTCAAGATAAGTGCCCTTCAGTGCAGTGATGGACGGTGCGATGAAGGTAAGTCTTCCCAAGGCATGATGAAATGCAACGTGGCGAACCACTGGCCAGGCAGTCTGGGTGAAGGGCCTTCACGGGAGGTACAATCTTGTGAGTGCACTCCTGATCACATGGCCCCTTCTGCTTCCCCTTCTAAGGACCTGTTCCTCATGGCCTGTGACTAGAGATAACTTGGCCGTGTCTGGTTGGTCACACTCCACCTTGGACAGGGTCCATGGAATGTCAGTGCATTGGGTGTGTGAGCGCTGCCTGATTAGAATCCCAGACACCTTGTCTACCTAGGAGCTCTTCTGATCTTCCAGTTATTCAAGGAGCCAAATCATCCCACAAGCATTCCAGGAGGGAGTGGGATGGGGAAAGCCATTTCACAGATATTCAAAGGGAGAGGAGACAGAAGGCGACCTTTTGAACTTACAGGTTATATAGAGCATACAGATCACTGCTGCTCCTACAACAAAAATATCTTTCATTTTTGGAAACATCCCATAATCCCTTGAAGTCAAGTGGCCACTCTTGTCATTGTTTTGAACTCGGCTGCAGGCATGCGGATATCCGCTTTCAAAGCTCCGTCTCTGACAGCTGGCATGCTTTATCTGCTCTGGAACACTAACCAACCGTTACTGTGGAATGCTGCTGCTGCCTAGGTAGGTGTGTGTGTGGGAAGCTGATGTCGGGGTTCCCCCTGCTGCTGTCTGAACTTACAAGACAGCATGCTGACACACACTCTGCCTCCCAAAACACATGGTCTCTTCCCCCTACATACACACCACACGCTCCCTGTCACACTCCATTTGAAAAGCATGCTGCAGCCACTTCCACACTGGGATAGCTATCACAATGTACTGTTCTCCATGGCATTGCAAGAGCTGCTAATGTGGCTTGCAGCTGACAGTGTAAACACACAGCAGCATTTTCCTTTCTGTGGTCTCCAAGGGATGGGCTAACACCTGGTGCTCTATCGCTCAGTGGTTTGCACATTGGCCTACTAAACCCAGGGTTGTGAGTTCAATCCTTAAGGGGGCTATGTAGGGATTGCGGGCAAAAATCTGCAGCTTGGCCTTGCTTTGAGCGTGGGGGTGGACTTGAGGTTCCTTCCAGCCCTGCTATTCTATGATCTGCAAGTGTCACCATGCCCCTGGTAAGGTGACCAGATGTCCCAATTTTATAGGAACAGTCCTGATATATGGGGCTTTTTTTAATATGGACTCCTATTATCCCACCTCCTGTCCCAATTTTTCACACTTGCTATCTGGTCACCCTAGCCCCTAGAGACAGGCTAGGTAGGAAGTAGTCCATGGAGGCGGCAAAGAGTATGAGGAAGCAGACCATAGGAACTTGCTGTAGGGTCTCTATGCTGGAACTTAGACTTGTTCTACACTAGAAAACTAATCTGCTTCAACTATTTTGGTCAGTGGTGTGAAAAATCCACACCCCTGAGTGGCATCGTTAAACTGACCTAAGTCCCAGTGTAGATAGTGCTAAGTGGATGGAAGAATTAACCCATTGACCTAGCTATCACTTCTCAGGGAGGTGGATTACCTACACTGATGGGAGAATCCTTCCTTTTGTCATAGATAATGTCTACACTGAATTGCTACAGTGGCGCAGCTGCAGCATTTTAAGTGTAGACAAACTCTGAGAGTAGAGGGAGGGCCTGGGTTTCTTTACTGGTCTCTGAAGAAAGTGGTATGACAGCCCCCTGATAAAAAGTGTTCAAGGACCACTAAGCCCATGATTGGGCCCAAGACCTGGTGTAAGGTCATCAGGTTATTTGATAGGACTCTGATACCCTGGAAGGGATGGGTGGGCCTTTAAATTTGCCAGACTCCTGCTTGCCAGAGGAAGATATGAAGGATTCAAACTTTGCACAGCGTTCAGCACCCTCCCTTCTCAGTAGCTGGGGGGGGGTTGTCTTCTCACCAGGAAATTGTCTATGGACCTAGTTAGTGGCTCATGTTTTGTATAATGTTTTGGCCTCTGGCTGGAGAGTGTCAGATAAAATCTTTAAGCTGTGTGGCTGGCCCATTTGAGAAAAAGGATTTGTTTGTCAGGTACAAGCCTCCACTTAGCAATTACTTTTGGCACACTTTCTGGAAGCCACACCTGTGCAAACAAGGTTTTTTTTGTTTTGTTTTGTTTTTTTGCAGAAAATGTTGATAGCTGCAGACACAGGTGTTGGAATTTAAAAGTATATGTGCAGGTGTTTAATGCACAAGAGTGAGGATGGAGAAAGTGAAGGCTGGGGTATGAATATTGGACCTAAATCTCCTAAAAATGTATATCACTGAATTATAATAATGTCATTATATTACCATTTCCCCTATCTTTAGCTGAGCTTAATTATGCTATAATGCAGTATAATGGCATTTTAGAGGGTAATTTTTAAAGTATTGGACTCTTCTGGTGTATAAAATCTGAAGGTAGATCACCTGTTAGATTAGAATAGGTTTCTTCTTGACAAATTGCTTGGCTGTTCTATAACTAGGGCTTCTGATTTTTGGTTTTAACCATTAAACACTGATTAAAACACCACTAATTTAATTACCCACCATGTTTATCCAATAGACACTGGAAAATCACTGGAGAGGGTTTCTTATATCGAAGGGCTTGTCTATCCTGTGCGGTAATGCAAACTACATGTGTGTATGATTTCTAAAGCAGACTAATGTGTTGTGCATCAGTTGTTCCATGTAGATCTGGTGTGTAATAAATGTTACCTAATGTGCTTTAATGTAGTGCTCTTTGAGAACAGAGTTCCTAGCTGCATCTTTTATGTGGTTACCAAAGTTTAACATGTTTGGATTTGGTCAGCTTTACTTAACATAAAAACGGCCGTACCGGGTCAGACCAAAGGTCCATCTAGCCCAGTATCCTATCTACCGACAGTGGTCAATGCCAGGTGCCCTAGAGGGAGTGAACCTAACAGGCAAGTGATCTCTCTCCTGCCATCCATCTCCATCCTCTGACAAACAGAGGCTAGGGACACTATTACCTTTACCATTTGGCTACTGCCTTTATGGACTTACCCACCAGAATTTTTCAGTTCCCTTTTAAACGCTGTATAGTCCTAGCTTCACAACCTCTCAGGCAAGGAGTTCCACAAGTTGACTGTGCGCTGTGTGAAGAACAACTTCCTTTTATTTGTTTAACCTGCTGCCCATTATTTCATTTGGTGACCCCTAGTTCTTGTATTATGGGAATAAGTAAATAACTTTTCCTTATCCACTTTCTCCACATCACTCATGATTTTGTATACCTCTATCATATCCCCCCTTAGTCTCCTCTTTTCCAAGCTGAAGAGTCACACTTGAAGCTGAGGTAAAAAAATGTTACTTTCTTTTTAAAGTATTCAATACCTTTGTATTAGTGTCCTTCTGCATTGCTGCTAATTGCTCCAAAGGTGAGTCTGAGAAGCATTGTTTGGAGTCAATCACTGGTAGACTGCCACCAACAGGAAAAAATGTGCCACAGAAACTTTTTTCTCTATGCACTAGAACAATACACAATTGTTTCTTGATTGTCTGTCTGTAGCTCAGTTGTCTGATACTATTCTCCAAAATTGGATCATGTCCATTGTCATCAATCCCAACTCCTGCACTCCTTGCGGCAATTTGGCAGACAGTAGAAATAGATTTCCTAAATAGAAAAGGAACTGATATATGGTGACCCTAACATCTGTGGTAGTGGCTTATGAAGTGGTTTAGTGTGCTAGTCATTGATTCATTGCTGGGTTGCTGAATGGCCTATTAATGAGATGTTTGTTTACCAGGTTTACTTTTCTTAGAGAACACCATGTGCAAACAGCTATTTGTGAAGAAACCCTTCCTGTGTATGCCACCTGCCAGGTGGACTGGAGACATGCTAGCAAAATCTAATTCAAGATCAGACTTGATTTCATGAGTTGTGGAAAATTCTCCCCCGCTTCTCATGTATTTGTTTGGGAAGCCTTGCACAGTGCAGGAAGCTTAATCAGTATAAGTAGGAGTTCTGAAACTTCCTCTTAATGGCACAACCGACCATTCAGAATGGTGCCCCTTAGATGTGTGCTAGAATTCTGTGTCCGATCTAATGGGGCTTCAAAAGGTAGCATATACTCTGGTGCTGAGATTTCTGTGTGTGCTTCTGTCACTTCAGCAGCACCAGTTACAAGATCAGAGATGAAGAATGCTAATAACTTGCAAATTCCCACCCTCAGACAACTGTTGATTACTTTGGGAGGCCTTAGTCACTGGATGACAACTGTTAAAGGGTGAATGTAAATAATAATAATAATAATAATAGCCTACAGACTAAAATGGGAGTAAAAAGCAAACACAGTAAGTTATTTTCTTTTGTTCTAGTCTATCTTTTTATGTTTGTTTCATTAGGGCTTGTCTTTGTTCCCATTGAAGTGAATGGCAAAACTTCCATTGACATCAATGGGAGCAAAGTCAGGATCTGTATGAACAGACTAACATGAACGTTGCGTTAGCATCTTTAGTTTCAAACGTCTCAAACTGAGATGTGTGACACCTTCCTAGTGGGTGGGCAGGATTTGCAAGGTACATGGATTTTTTCTCCCTAGTGCAAGTGTAAAACAAATGACAAGAAGGCTGTGATTAACAAGAAAAGTTACAAAAGGGATCTTCAGAAAGCTTGAGGGAATCCACTGTTCTAGTTCAGCCTAGTGTTCCTAGAGGTTCCTAATTCCTTGGGGGAGGGTAGAGGGGAAGGCACTACGAGGTGGCATCCTGGATGAACTGGGAAGGATTCTTTTGTTGTTTAGAGCAGTCTTATAGTGAATCTGTAGGGATAGGTTATGGATAAATCTTCCCACATAAGGACTGTGTTGCTTCTTATGTCATAATGAATGGGAATTCACCACTTGTGCTGTAATATCCAGATATAGGGACTATAAGGGATATTGTGCTCTAACCCATACAAAGGATAAGATGCCTGCTACTAATGTGAGCTAATGAAGTACTACTTTCAGCATCATGTATAGTGACTGCAGTGTTGGGGAGTTAAGGTTTGTAGGCTCCCTTCCCCATGTGAGAGATTTATGGAGTTGCGCACAGATTTTACAGAGACACAAATGCAGCACAAAATGTATGACAGTACAGAATTGGGTCCTGAGGAGTTAGAAAAGGGAAAGTGGAAAGAGCCTACCTCTTACGCTCGTTGGTTAGTTTTCTTGCTGCCCTCATCTGTTTGATCCTTACAACATACACTGCATTGGTTACACCCTATAGACTTTAGAGGGCAAATTCCTAAAGCCTGAATTACACTAGGAAATTAGGTTGGTATAACTGTCACTCAGGAGTGTGAAAAATCCACACCCTGAAGTGATGCAGTTAAATCGACCTAACCCCCAGTATAGCCAGCGCTAGGTCAATGGCAGAATTCTCCCATTGACTTAGCTGCTGCCTTTCAGGGAGGTGGAGTACTTATGCTGAGGGGACAAGCCCTTCTGTCAGCATATAAGTAGTGTCTACACTGTAGTGCTGTAGTGCCTCACCTGCAGTATTTAAGTGCTGACCAGCCCTGAATGATGTGTAAGGGATGGGGGGAGTGTATGTGTGTGTGTGTGTATGTGTAAATTACATATTAGCATGTGGGTTTAACAGTTTGTCTACATGGCAAGCTAGTGGAGAACAAGCTAGGGTGTGAATTTAAAGTGCAGCACTAACTCCCCATGTGGACTGTTATATTCCTCACTAAAAGCACCTTTGTGCAGTTTAGCTTAGTCCACTTTAAAGTCCAGTTTTAGGCTTTCTGAGCCAAGAAAACAGAAGACCAGCTGGACAGAGAGGAGGCAGTGGGACTTTGTCTTCTCTAAAGGGTTCAAATCCATGTCTCGCAGGGGTGGTGATATCAGACATAGGGTCTGCAGCTAGGGAGTGCTCCTGGGAGACCCAGAGCTAGGAACAGTGATCAGTCCAGAGGGCTTAGAAGCCCATGGGATTCAGTGGTTGGATCTGGTCACAACAGACATGTCTGTTCAGAGGGCAGGACTGGACCATGTTGTGACATGAAAACCACATCTTTCAAATGTTTCAAACCTCTAAAAACAAAAGAGAACTTTTTTGCAAAGAAGTTTGAAGCCATCTTTATAAAGGAGAAGAAAAAGGGGGATCCCTCGTAAGTGAGTCACAGTTCACCTTTCTCAAACACCAGGAACTTCTTGGGGAAGGGAGACTCACACCTAAACGGAACACCCTCAGACGGAAATCCTCAGTGCTAATTCCTTATGGCCCCAGGGAATCCCAGTCAGAACTAGAAGTGCAAGGGAAACTGTGTGTAGTTGATTCTCATGAAAACAACTGGCGTAGTGCTTAGTAAAACCCGGTTTCGTGTCAGTGAAGCTTCAAGGGGTCTGTGCCCTTAAAATTGAACCTCCAGGGAGCTGATGGCCAAGCACACAGCTGACAGCACAATACCCTCCTGAGAGCTCGGCCTGTTCATGCAACAAGACAGCCTAGGAACAATATAATAAACTTCACCATAGAGGTTACTGAAGACACCCGTTGTAATACATCCAGTTTAAAAAATAAAGATAGGCTGCAGTAAATGCAAAAGAGCAAAGCCTGGGTGAAACCTGGAAGTTAGCAAGCGCAACATTACTTAGAAAGACTCCCTTAGAAACTCCCTTTCTCTCTCCTAGATTTTTCTTATTGGGCCTGATACAGTCTATTGAAGTGCATAGGAATTTTCCATTGATGTCAATAGGCTATGGATCAGGCCCACTGAAAAAATTTGGGGTCAAAACTGGAGCGTTGCTAGAAATTTGTAACTCCCACTGAAGCTTGTGGGAATTATACATGCTCAGAGTCTGCACCTTCCAGGTTCTGAAATACTTCGGAATGACTTGCAGTCAGCATCACCCGCTAACTAAAGGTATCTTATGGTATGGTCCGAGCGAACTGCTTTCAATAATGAGTTTTAAAAAAAGAGAGTCTACCACTTAACTTCCACTTTTGTAGCTGCCCAGGCTGATTTTTAAATAACTTCATCCCTGCTCTATGATTTTAAATGATTAAAGAAAGAAGTAGTTCCTTCCAGTTAGGTAAACCTTTTGCCTCATGACAGGAGTCCTTTTTGCCATGAAATTTAGTAGACTGAAACACTCACCACTATGGACTTCCACAGAGATCAGTCCAATTTCATGCTAGTGTAATGATGTTAATATTCTTAAATTAACCATAAGGTGAGAATGAAGGTGTGGTAATCTAGCCTCCCAGTCCCAGACCTGAACTTTAGCGTCAAGTCTAGAGGGCTTACCTGAACTCCCAAGTCATACAGTTGGGTATTTGGGCTGCACCAGGCAGGTAGGTAATTTCTTTAGCGGCCTGACTCCCTTTCCTCTCTTCTGGTGTCCCCACCCTCCTGGGTGGACCTCCAGTTCCCAATCTTGGTGCTAAAGCAGGGGAAAAATCCTTTCTCCCTTCCTTCCCCGCCTTGCACAGAAACCGGTTTTCTCTACTTCCCTAAGCGATAAGCGTTCTCTACCCTCAGGACAATTGAGATGCAAAATGCCACACAGCTTGGCTTTGCCTTCCCCCGTGTCTGCTCTCGTTTTAGCAGTAACAGGAAAAAAAAAAACTTCAGCCACAAGAGAACAGAGATGATTCTTTGTCTCTTGCCCCGTAGCCTGCTCCTTCCCTGAAAAGCAATAGGAAATAGCTCACAGCCTGGCTTTTCCCTTCCCTTTGCCTCCCTAGGAAAAGAAACTTCCACACGTTTTAAAAGAAAAAAATAAAAAAGAAGAAAATATAAACAATAATCTTGCATTAAGAAACTCAATACAGGCTCTTGCTTATAAGAAAAAGATATGAAAAAAACAGTCTGATTTAAAGATAGCCCAATTAACCAGTCAACAAATTCAACTATACAGGTAAATACACCACAAAGATGCATCATAGCGAATTACTTTGCGTTCCCTGGGTACTTAACAGATGTTTTAGAGTAAACTTTTAAGATAGAATGGAGTTTAGGAGGAAACCTTGTTTTTACCTCACAGCTGAGCAAACAACAAAGACCCCTGGTAGGTATACAAATTCCCGCCCCTGACTTTAAACAATCCAGTTCTCTGATTGGTCCTCTGGTCAGGTGTTTGGTTACCCTTTCCAGGTAAAAGAAACTTAACCCTTACCTTACCTATCCATTTATGACAGAAGGATGTTGTGCATTCCATGGGATCAGAATTTTCTCCTCACCATTTCTAAAAGATGCAATTTAGAATATGATCGTACATTTTGCATACAGAACTACCATTGAAGCTCATGGCATTTTTGAGTGCAGTTTGTTTGTAAAAGCCACGTGAGAACACCAATATTTTCCCATGACACACATTGGGCAGTATCAGATGTTTATTACATGGCAATAGAAAACAACCTGTTGCCTAAGAAGCAGAATAGAAAAGGCAACTGCAGGAAACAATGGCTTGGTTTGTTTGTTTCCTTAGATTTTCTGTTGTTGATCCTATCTCCCAATCATTGCAAATAGCTCATGGGCTGAGATACCTGCATTATGGATATTGAAAGCTCTAGATCTTTATCCTGCTAGACCTTTTGTTTAGTGCTTTAATGATATTAGAGATTTTAGGTATGGAGTTGTTTATAGTCTCCATGCTATTGAAGGAGAACATCTGCTTCTATTTTCATAGTGAGTAACATTTTCAAAAGCATGTCAATAACTTAGGGGGAGTCTATGTTTCAGTGAAAGTCAATGGGACATAGGCTTCTAAATCATTTAGACGCTGTTTAAAATTTACCCTGGCATCCATGAAAGAATGCATTGTTAGCTTTGTATCAAAGGTAGTGGCTGTATCCGTACAATATTTCTTAGTGACCAGAACACTTGCTTCCAGAGTACCGATTGCAGTGGCTTTCTGTATTGCACTCAGTTTAATGTATTCTACAGTGAGAGTGTACAGTGATGTAGCACTATGGTATTCCAGACACAACGGAGAACTGGATGGTCCCACAAAATTGAACGATGTGCAGTTTTACAACCGAGGCTTTTTTGGAGAGCTAATGACTGGTGCTTTGTATTGGCCATTGGTTCAGTTCTCACTTTTTCATTCTCCAGTCTGGTTGGCTCAGGCGAGATATACTATAGAGATGGCAGGCTCAGTGCTTGGAGGGTGGAGCCAACAACCCCCAAGACCTATTGAGTGAGAGTTATTAATGACTCAGAAAGGAGTTGCACCTAGTGGTACTTCTGAGACAAATATAGAATCATAGGGTTAGAAGGGACCTCCAGGGTCACTTACTCTACCCCCCTGCCAAGAAGCAGGATTTGTTTGGTTAAACCATCCAAGACAGACTGCTATCCAGTCTTCCTTTGAAAACCTACAGTGAAAGAGCTTCTATGGCTTTCCTTGCCAGTCTGTTCCATTGTCCTACTGTTCTTATCGTTGGGAAGTTTCCCCTGAGATATGTATTGCACTCCAGTCTGTACTGGAATCTGGTGGCTGTGTGCTGGTGAGAGGGTTGAAAGGAGGAAGTTCTTGGGGTTGTGACAAGGAGACAGAGCACCCCTCTTTAAGGAGGGACAGTGATCCCCTTGTTTAGTAAGGAATACTTACCTGGCATGATTTGGGATACCCACCCAAGCACATTGGTGCAAATATGCTGAGCATTTATTCTCTGAGGTGCACAGGAAAAACAGAGGTAACCTATGTTAGTTGTTGAGCTGTGGGCTAGCATTTGTTGCATTTCTTTCAGCTGTTCATGGTCACATTCGTGTTTTTTTTGTGCACATTTTGAAGGCTGTTGTGCTGCAGCCACACTTTGAACAACAGCATCATATTTTTAAATAATGCTCTGCAGGGGAATAAAGGTGCCCTCAAGAAATTCACATGGGACCTCATTTACTAGCATTACGAAATTCAAATCCAGGGGGTCACACCCACAGGAGCTTATTGTCAGGCTGTGCTTTACCAACAGAAAAAAAGTTTCCATGGTAACTGTGTAATGAATCTGCTGGAAAAATTTTTCCAAGAGGAACTCCCCTCCCCACCATGAATTAAATGTTTGTGAAGCTACGCAGCTCCAATGCTGTGGCAATAATCCCACATGGCAATGCCTGAGATTTTTAACATGTCCCATTATTTTTGAAGATATGTACACAAATGAATCCACACAACCAGGTTAATGGATCCAGTTTTAAGGGAAATAATATTTAATACTAGGGCATGTGCTCTCCCTTGCACTTTTTCTTTCCCTTTGCCCAGACACTCAGTGCTGCTGTTCTCTGGCACTTTATAAATCTGTAGTAACACATTAGTACTCTTAACAAATCCAAGTTGTTGATTTTTAGCATCACTCAAAATGTTTGTTTCACTTTCCAATATACGAAAAATTCTAAGTTTTCATTTTCTTTCTGTTGCCAAGATACAAGCATCTAATGATTGTCCTCTCTTGTTTCTTAATGGTGTGTGTGTAACATGCGTGACAAGTCTCCCCCCAACCCCCGCTAGTTCTTTACATTAATAAGTCAGGTCTCCTTTTATTTCCTACTTCTCCATTCTTTGGGCAGCTGTAGAACCTGTATGATCATATTACAAATACCAAGGAAATTTAATTCTGAGGAACTTAGAGGGGGAAGAATTTTTAGACCAGCCGTTGGAAGCCTTTTTTTAGCTTTGCTTTTGTTAATAACTTTGTTATTTAACTCAAATGCCTCACAAATAGTTGGGAAAAGAGCTCTGTTGGTTGAACATTCAGTACCCCTGTGTCTTTAAGGGATGAGAGCGCTTCCTCTCACTTCTCTGGTCCACCAATGGCCAAAACAAGGGAGATACAACTTCTTTATGCTGACGTACCTAAAGAAAAAACAGGTAGGAAACACATAGTTATGGATTCTGTCATTATGTATATTGTGTTTTTCTACATCGACGTGACTTACTGCGGTGTGTCCCTTCTTCAGAATTTGCGGACGCCTCTATCATTGTCAGTCACTTTATAGACCATTTGCTCTTGTTGACTAAATTACTAAATGTCAGTGATCAATAATTGGCATCTTTCAATACCTTTGCCAAGGGTGAGGGGTGGACTTAGTCCTCCCACTCATAAAGCACCAGAAGGCAAATACTGTTGAACCATTCTAAAATTAGTGCATTTTGCTCTGCATTTGTTTTCATTAGGATGGTGTCTGGAAACAGAGGACATTGTCATTCCATTATGTTCTTAATGCTTTTATACAGTGTGGTGGCAGTCTGGACCTGCTTCCTGTGGAACTAATAAAAACAAACCAGCTCATTTGTGTGGACTCAATACCTTTATTTTCCATGCATCCCTATAAGAGATGCAATTAGCATTTGGAGTCATCACAATGGCCACTTGCTATTTGCAGAGCAAGCTGTTTGTTAGTGGATGCACTGAAAGGAAATTTAGCAATTAAGTGATAAGTGTGGATGCTGCTGTTCTGCTTCTTAAGGAGAGCCACATCCTATAGAGTTCTAGCCTTTATTTGCAAATATAGTTTATTTTTAATAAGGTCTTTTTGGTACTTTGCAGGAGTGTAACTTGAATGGCATCTTATCATGCTAATTTCAGCAGCTTTTTCCATAATTAGGTTCTATCATTTTAGCTGTGAAGATATTTTTCTATACATTTTTTTTTTCAGAAGCAGGTAGGTAAATTTAGAAACATGGAAATGCAAACACCGATGTGATCTGAATCCTCCATTGCTTTCCCTGTTTTTTTTATACCCGATTCAGCTGCCCAGTTTGGCCATAATGCATAGAGTGGAGTTTTTTTCTATCCTTTGAAAATACAATGGTGTTCCTCAGAAGTTGGTAACTATTGCTCTTGGATTGATGAGCCAAAATGTAGTGTATAAATAAATAAATGAATCAGTGTATAAATTTGATTCAAGGTGACATTTCTCAAATCAACCACGCTTCTATTATGCCCACCAACAACCTACGCTGAGTTTGAGTGCTCCATAATCAGATGAAAAAACATGGACATTCTATGTTTGTTTCCAATGCAGAGTTGAATAGGAAGCAGTTTCAAAATTGAGCCATTCATATTTACATCTAGATACAAAGCACAGCCCTAGATGATAGGCTTAGGAATAGCATGGAGCTTCGGATCATGGCCTCTCCAGTCTAATATAAGAAAGGTGACTCAAACTTCTAATATAACATACACTCAAATGAACATGCTCAGTGAATCAATTGATTTTTGACAGTTGAGTGGATGATGGAAACAAAGCAGAAGAACTCCCTTAAAGAAAAACATACATTGATAGACTCAAACCAAAACTTAGGAGCCAAATCTTGAACTTTGAGGAAGTTCAGATTCTTTGTAACTGGATTTCTTTCCAGTGGGATCTAAAATCTGATCCAGATATTTGAATTCCATAGATTTAGGGGAAGAAGAGTATTTGGGAAATGTGGAGGACACAATACACTTCAGAGAGTTGGGGAGAACCGTCTATAGATTCCCCCCCAACAGTATTAGAAGCCTCAAACTCTCTCTTTATACAGGAGTGTCCAAAGCCCTAATTTTGTCAGCAGAAGGTGGTAATTTCAATAGTGAATAGTTTCTCTTCTGATCCCCTTTTCTGTTTAGTGTAAACTTCATAATCTGAGACTGCCTCAGTTTTACAGGCTATGAGACTTTATCATTCTCTGGGACATTTTTCATGCCCCAGAATACAGACTGAGGTTCTAACACTCCATAGTATGAGAGAGTCCTATAGGAAGAGGGGAAGAGTCAATGGAGATAACACCAAATATGAGCCCCAGGAGGATACGAGATGGGTTGCAGGGGATTGCAAGGGACAATAGGAATTGAGAGGACTTGCAGCCAGAGGGAACAGGGGATAGACCAGAGGATCATACCATCACCAGGAAAAGGCAGGTCTACGTGACTGGGGACTCCTTACTGAGAAGAATAGACAGGCCTGTAACCAGAGGTGATCCGGAGAACGGAAGAGGGTGCTGTCTGCCGGGTGCTAAGATACGGGATGTGGAACTGAGGCTGAAGAGGATCCTAAAGGGAGCAGGAAAGAATCCATTGATTGTCCTTCATGTGGGAACAACTGATATGGCTAGGTTCTCGCTGGAATGTATCAAGGGAGACTATGCCAGACTGGGGAAGATGCTTAAGGAAATTGAGGCTCAGGTGATCCTCGGTGGGATTCTGCCTGTTCCTAGAGAAGGGCAATAAAAGTGTGACAAGATTATGATGATCAACAGATGGCTCAGGCAGTGGTGCTATAAGGAGGGCTTTGGTCTGTATGGCTGCTGGGAAGCATTCATGGACAGAGGACTGTTCTCTCGGGATGGATTTCACGTGAGTAGGATGGAGGCTGGCACAACTGATTAAGAGAGCTTTAAACTAGGAATTTGAGGGAGATGGTTGATTGTTGTCCAGGTAACCTCCATGTTGGATTTTAATATTGAGAGGGAAGAAAATAGAGTAAGAAAGGATACAGCCATGGGTAGCAGAATGGACATACAGAAGAAGGGTAGTGTAGATACCAGTCTAATAGGTGATACTGGCGATAGAATGTCTGTGCCTAATCGGGTAAAGAATGTGACAGAAGCCAAACAGCAAAAATTACGTCTGTTAGTCTATAAGGTGCCACAGGACTCTTTGCTGCTTTTACAGATCCAGACTAACAGGGCTACCGCTCTGATAGCAAAAATTAAGATGTTTGCACACTAATGCGAGGAGCCCAGGTAAGAAAATGGAGGAACTAGAGTTATTGGTGCAGGAATTAAAATCAAATACACCTCTACTCCAATATAACGCTGTCCTCGGAAGCCAAAAAATCTTACTGCGTTATAGGTGAAACTGCGTTATAGCAAACTTGCTTTGATCTGCCGGAGTGCGCAGCCCTGCCCCCCTGGAGTGCTGCTTTACCGTATTATATCCAAATTTGTGTTATATCGGGTCGCGTTATATCGGGTAGAAGTGAATTATAGGGATAACAGAAACATGGTGGAATAGTAGTCATGACTGGAGTATAGGTATTGAAGGGTATGTGCTGTTTAGGAAAGATAGAAATAAAGGCAAAGATGGTGGAGTAGCATTGTATATCAATGATGAGGTAGGCTGTAAAGAAATAAGAAGGGATGGAATGGATAAGACAGAGTCTGTCTGGGCAAAAATCACATTGGGGAAGAATGCTACTAAAGCCTCCCCTGGGATAGTGCTTGTGGTGTGCTATAGATCACCGGGATCTGATATGGATATGGATAGAAACCTTTTTAATATTTTTAATGAAGTAAATACTAATGGGAATTGTGTGATCATGGGAGACTTTAACTTCCCAGATATAGACTGGAGGACAAGTGCTA
>NC_133770.1:92571966-92649539 GCF_003597395.2 Chelonoidis abingdonii | reverse complement strand
GGTTTGTTACAGGAGTGGGTGGGTGAGATTCTGTGGCCTGCGTTGTGCAGGAGGTCAGACTAGAAGATTATAATGGTCCCTTCTGACCTTACAATCTGTGAGTCTATGAGTTCACTTTTGAGTTAAAATTGACAAAAGCACTCTGAGGACTTGTACTGCCGGGTTGTCAGCAGTGTAATGCCAGCTTTGTTTTCCACTAACACATGGAAAACAAAGTGCCTGTGTGTAGTCTGTATAGGCCAGCCTAATACCTTGTTTGCAGCGTGCTTCACTAAGGTTGTGATTTCTAATGACTTTGCTTATCCAAAGGTCACCATCTGGAACTAGCGCATGTGACGTTTTATTCTGAAGGAACAGCTTGATTATATTTAGAAATGTGAGACTCTCCCTGGAATTCTTTGTGATACTATGTTACAGCATCACACTGAATTTAAATAAGGCAAAATTCACTTGGATTAATCATAAAATGAGTAATAACCAGAAAATAATATTATGATAGTCTGCAAATATCTTTTGACTCGTTAATGGGAAGTCAAGATAGGAAGAGTGACTCAACCTCAGTTATGTGGTTACTTTTCTTGAGTTGTTCAGCTTTCTTTGCATCTACTGTAGCTGCTTAAACTGTTTCAAAAATTAAAATGGTGTAGTGTTAAAATTGTATGTTATAAACTTTACAGCTGAGGTTTAAAGAACACTAAGTGAATGGCAATTCCTATGTAAAAAAATGTAGTGGATCAGACAAGTGTTCCATCTAGTCCATTAGTCTCTCTCTCTGACCATGGCTGGGAACAGCTGCATCAGCGGAAAATACGAGAAACCCTTGTGGCCAATTATGGAATATCCTGCTCATTGGGAAGTTTCTGTCTAAGCCCCTCAGAGACTTTTAGATTTTATTATTCCCTGCTGCTCAGCCTGGCTTGAGGCGAAGGATGTTGCTCACATCTCAAGCAGGAGTTGTCAGAGGAGAATCAAGGGACAATAAAGTAGTGTCCTATTTTATAGACCTGCCAGAGGGAGTGGTAATGGAGGGTAATTTTTTTACCCTGGAGCTAACTCCTTCTAGTAAGAAACCATCTTGAGGAAGGGTGTGGGGGACCCCTGGACTCAGTGATGATTGGGAAAGAGGAGCCTGTCAGTTCCTGAAGGGGGATCTGGGAAGCTAGGCTGAGGCACTTGTTGCATTTGCACAACTGGGGGGAAGTCCCTGCCCTTTGTTTGCTGGTCAGCTGGCAAAAGCTGCCGCCCTGCCATGTTTCTACACTGATAGCAGCAATAATTTCTGCTCCCACCTGGTTGTGTGGGGGCCAGCTCATGGAGCTGTACACGGCTGCTCTGAGGATCCTGCTGAGAGGAGCATCTGGCCATTGTCTTTAGCCCCTGCCTGGATAGGAAGCAGGATTAGAAGCTACCAAGGGACATGTGCTCTGTAGAAGCAGCTGTTCCTACTGCCCACAGCTTCCTCAATCTGTCCCTCCTTGATTCACTCCTCTCCACTCCCACAAAAAAGGAGGCGTGTTTGACAGACCCCCGTATCACAAGGCAGTATCAGAGGTGGAGATTGAGAGAGCAGGAAGGGTAAAAAAGGAGAAACAGTTGTGGAAGATATGATGCTGGCAGACCAGACGCCAGTTCATGCCAAGGCCCCTGGGTCTCACTGAACATTGACAAATGCACTGATGGAAACCAGTCTGCTTGCTTGTGTATTAATATTGCTAGAATAGATATTAGAACGATAAGAATGTGTTTAGTATTGAGACTTTATGAAATGTTTGTAGAATGGTAAAGGTATTAATCCTATTTACAATATCTGTATCTCATATTATATGGTAATATTTTATTGTTTGCTCTGTAACTGTAGAAGTGTTTGATAAAACTGTAAAACCCCCACAGTCTGGAGAGAAGCATTACCAAGTGTGAACTACCAGTTTACCACATGAGGGGTCATCTCCTGCCCAACTAAAGAAAGGCTATAGACATCAGGCAAGCCATTGTGGAACATCCGTGGACAAAAGACTTTGTTGTTTGCTCCCCAAACACCCATGAAGCGAAGACTTGCACACAGACCTTTGTCCCATCAGCCTGAGCTTTGGAATAGAGGGATAAAAAATCTCTGCATGTTTAACACTTCTGCCGATCAGGCCACTGACTCAGATACCAATATAGACTTAAGCACCTAACTTTAGACAATCATTGAAAAATCTATTGGTGATACCTTTTATTTCTCAATATAATTCTTATTTTGATGAGTTATAATAGAATTATCTCAGTGTTCAACATGGGGGATGTTTTTCAGACTAGCAAGAGGATACTTCTTTAAAGTACCAAATCTGGAAAGAAATCTATTATTTTTTATACTGTTGAGTTTCCTGGATGCAGCAAAATTCCTCAGCTGATCACTGAAATCACGCTTTGAAACTCAGTTTTCTTTTGTCCACCTTTGTCAGCTGACATCTTCCTTGGGAATGTGTTGTTTTCTCTGTTGTATATGAATCTGCGCTATTCTCTTGAGAGCCTAAAGGATTAGTTGATGAAAACATGCAATTAATTCCTTACTCTCTGACTGCTGGGACCTCCAGCAAATGAAAATGTTTGTTCATTGACTTTAGTTCATGTAGTTTGGTTTTTCGTCTCATGTGCAATTGGCTTTCAATGCACCCTAGTGACTGCTTTCCTGTATTTGTCAATGATGCAAATGGTGACCCCTCTGGACTAAGCCATCTAATTACAAAAGACTGTAACAGTACTAAGTTCCTCCAATGTGTGCTAGGTACACATTTGTGACATTCTGGGGTACAATTCACACCAGTGGAGGGCTGTGTCATTCCTGCCCCAGAACCTTGGGTGCGTTACAATGGCTTGCTGAAGTAGCTCCCACCTGGGCCTCTCACAAACAACTTTTCAGCATTCAAGCCATACCCTGAGTATTGGTGTAACTGCAGCCTGCCATTTTCACCCTGGCTTTCACTGGCCTTGCTTCACCGGCCTGTGACCCCAAAACACCCCCAGTCCTGTTTTTCCCCCCAGAAATATATGTTCTGTACTGCCCAGTCAGCTCCCAGACAGTACAAATATTTTAAGTCCATTATTAATTGGTCCTGCTTTGAGCAGGGGGTTGGACTAAATGACCTCCTGGGGTCCCTTCCAACCTTGATATTCTATGATTCCTTTAAGCTTATTATCTTAAATAGACTTACCCCGACAATTCAGCTTAAACACTGGATTACATAAAATAGTAAAGCAAGTTTATTAACTACAAAAAGATTTTTTTCAGTGAGTACATGTAATGAGGCATAAAAGTTAGAAATGGGTACAAGAAAAATAAAGATAAAACACTTACAAATGCCTAACTTAACAAATTATATTAGATTCAATCAAAATTTCTCACCACATGCTTCCAACAAGGTTACTGACCAAAATCTTCAGGCCGGGACCCTTCCCCCAGAGTTCAATGGCTGTTTCCTTTTGTCTTCTCGGGCCTACAGAAAGTGATGGGCAGAGAGAGAGAGAGAGAGGAATGTCTTGGAGTGTTTGTCCGCTCCTTTAAAAAACATTTCCAACTGGAACAAGAGACAGTCTGTATGGAAGGGTGTTCTCTGCTCTTTCTTTTTCACCTGTTTTGAGCTTCCTTTGTTTTCCCTTGCTGCTTGATGACTCTGTTTACGGCTCAACTGCAAATCAAGGCAAATATACACTTTTATTCAAGACAGGTCAGTCTTGCTGTGCTAGGTGAGTTTTGAACATCATACAGGGAAGTCTTGTAACTTCACATACAATGTTGCCACACATTTTATCGGGACAGTACTGATTAGCAAATTGAGTTTTCAAATGATACTGTACAAGGATACCTTGAACAGAGATGAACACAATATTGTAATGTGTGGGGGTGTATTCCATCACAATATTGTGACCTGACTTTGCTCTGCTTTTGGGTCTTCCAGTTAGTGCTGCAGGAGATCAGGTCCATGGTCTTATCTCTGAATTCTCAAGAAGTCTTGCATCAGTGTGGTGTTGCTGTTGTTGTTTGTTGTATTTGCAGTTGCATGAGTTTCTGTGATTTCTGGGCTGCTCCAAGCTTCCTTGTGAATGACCATGTTCTCCTGCTATATTTTTATATCCATATTTGTTGCAACTTCTTCCCAACATTGCCTGCACCGGGCATTGAGGCTGTCAGTTAGATGGTTTGCTATCTCTGAGTCACCCAATGCTTCATGCTGCTTCAGAAGTTTTGCACATTCTTCATCTAGGCAGGGTATATAAGTCTTTTGGTCTTTTGGATTTAGTGGCTGCTTTGTAGACTGCTTTTGCTGAAAATGCCTACACTTGCTTCTACAGAGTATTATGTGTCAGGCACACATATACTTGTCAGACAGCTCTGAGTATTTTTTTCCAGTCTGCTCTTCTGTATTTCCCCCTCAATCTAGGAATAGTGGCTACTGTGGGTCATCATTCCTCTCCAGGTAAGAATTGGGGTGATGGTGGTGGTGGGGAGAATGCTGACTGTGTGGGAGGTTTCCAAGAACTCTGCAGGAGGCTGATAACAGTTGGCTTCCTGCTGAAGTGACCCAACTGAGGTCAGGAGAGTAGCCCTGCTTCCACTGTTTGGAGAGAAAAAGGTGATTGACTGCCTAGGGTTATGTGTATGTGAGAGAGAAATCATTTCTAGAATTCTAGGAGACCTAGTCCATTTTTATCAGATTCTCTGTAGCCCCATGCAAAGTGGTGGCTGTTGAAATCCACAACATGGAGGGGTGTTGAAGTATTGGTAAAGGTGGGGTGTTCCAGGCTTCATCAGGAGGTTTTTAAACATTCACAACTTCAAACTGAGTGACTCTTATAATGTCCCAGTGAGGCAAAGTACGTGGTAAGGTCTCCACATAATCAGTATCTGATTTCATATAAATGAATCTGCCATATTTCCATTAAGATTGTAACTAACAATGTTGTAGAGTCTTATTGTCAGCCTACTGGCAAGGAAAGAATCAATATGTGTTTCTTGGAGACAGATAATGTTGACTTTTTGACAGGCTGCAAAATCCTCTATTACTGACTTTTATTGAACACTTTTCATCTGATAGCCCCCTCAATGTTTAGTTGAAAGATGGAAAGTGAAGAACCAACAAGTACCACTCCAGTACCACTGTATCCAGGATCCTGATTGTCCAGATTTGATCTACTATTTGCTGCCCAAAGGGTACCCACAGGGTTCACAATGAGGATGTAGCAGCATTGTGCTTGTGTTTATTGAGCATATTTAATCACTCTTTAAATTTTCAGAGTAGAACTGTACTTTTAAGGCCTTATTCTCCACTGCCTTGTGTCATTATTTGCACCTGTGTGGGTGTAAAATGCTACCAGCTCATAATATTCCCCCTCACTCTTGTGCTCGTGGTAGCATTTTATTCTCCTAGCACAGGTGCAAAGACTACGCTGTGTTCAAGGCTGTAGAGATGCATGCTCTGAAAGTACAAGGTAGTATCCCTTTTTAACAAGGGTTTTTCTCTCCAAGTGCCTGGAAGTGTTACTGGCTGATAGAGTGCTGTGAAATTAACTCTACAGGAATGGGATAGGCTGAATAATGGTTAAATTTTTTCTTTTTCAGTGTTCTGAGAAAAAAGTTAGAATTTTTTCCATGGAAAATTTTGACAAACCTTATTTTTTAAGTGGTCCCCAGGGAAAAAATATTCCATTATCTGACTAGCTCTACCCACAATGTCAGATTATGAATATACTTTAATTGGAGTCATATTCCTAAAATCTCTTGCAATCTTTTGACAATGTATTGTTTCAGTTTTTGCCAACTGCAGGCATGACGGAATGGAAAAATCTGCTTTTTCTCTTGCTTTCATTCTTAATTTAACAGCTGCATCTTGAACCACTTGAAATTCGGCATCTCATGTAGTGATCATCTGTTGTATGAGGCTGTACAGTGGAAATATTTCTTATTTATCGGTGTCAGATTATTGCATTCCCAAAGGCACACAAACAGCTGTCAGTGTGCTGTAACCTGATTGTGCTAAATAAATTTGAAGTAAACACTGAAATTGTAAGGCTGAGCAATAATTTGAGAGTACTACTCTCCTAGGGCCTGACCCAAATCTCCTGGAAGTGGAACAGAGTATTTCCATTGACTCTAATAAGAGTTGGACTAGACACATTCACTATGGCGCTAATGCTGCACTTCTAGGCTGTGTCTACTGTGACAAAGTTCCTCCTCTACCTTGGTGGGTCCTGTGCTTACTGGCAGATTTGCTTACTTCAGTGATCTTCCCCCACAGTCTGGATCAACTCCTTCTGTGTCTGATCAGGAGTTGGGAGGTTTGGGGGGAACCCGGGCCCACCCTCTACTCTGGGTTCCAGCCCAGGGCCCTGTGGATTACAACTGTCTATAGTGCCTCTTGTAACAGCTGCATGACAGCTACAACTTCCTGGGCTACTTCCCCATGGCCTCCTCCTCACCACAGGACCTTCCTCCTGGTGTCTGATAATGCTTGTACTCCTTAGTCTTCCAGCAGCATACCCTGTCACTCTCAGCTCCTTGTGCCTCTTGCTCCCAGCTCCTCACAGGCACTTCCCCTCCTCTGGCTCCTTCTCACCTGACTGGAGTGAACTCCTTTTTAACCCAGGTGCCCTGATTAGCCTGCCTTGATTAGCTGCAGGTGATCTAATCAGCCTGTCTGCCTTAACTGGTTCTAGCAGTTTCCTGATTACTCTAATGCAGCCCCTGCTCTGGTCACTCAGGGAACAGAAAACTACTCATCCAGTGATCAGTATATTTGCCCTCTACCAGACTCCTGTACCCCACTGGTCTGGGTCTGTCACACTACACTTGCCATTTAAAGCGCAAAAGGTCCTTTTTTGCGCTAAAACCACGGGCACATCTATACTTGTTAATGACTTTTTGTGGTGAAACTAAGAAGTTTTACTGCAAAAAGGAAACCACCTTCACGAGAGGCATACAGCTCTTACCACTGTTGTTTTTGTGCTATTGTGAAAGCGAAGACAGACCTATAGAGAGAGCTGCACTGTGGGATAGCTGCCCTACAGTATTGCTCTCATTGGTGATGGAAGTGCTGGTAGTGTAAACACTCTCTGATGCCTGAGGAATTAAGCGAGTACACAAACCAGCACTTTTCTCTCACTGGTTCCCTATCACCGGTGAAACTTACAGCGCAAAACATAGACATACCCTTTGATAAAACCATCTCTCTTGCTTTCAGTCTGTGATTGAGACCTCTTCCTGTTCATCACTACATTGTCCTGAAATGTCAGTAGATTTTTAGAATATTTACCAATAGACTGACTGTGTTTGGCCCTTATGCAGATGCAAAGGGCGGGAGGAGGAAACTGCAAAGTGCCCTCAATTCCCTGTGTGTAAAAGCCAGCTGCAATTGCAGTCCCTATGCTCAGGGAAGCACAGTCTGTTCTCTTTGTATTCTCCAAAGGAGCTCATGACACTGGGAATTAAAGAGGTAGAAGTAGGGTGACCAGATGTCCTGTTTTTAAAGGGACAGTCCTGTTTTGGGGACTTCTTCTTTTATCTATTACCCCCTGTCCTGTTTTTCTCACAGTTGCTATCTGGTCACCCTGTGTGGAAGTAGGCCCCACCCTATGAAGGGCTGTACCAGTAGGCATCTCCTTATGCATGCCTGGAGCTCTGGGAGGCGTTCTGCTCATAGAATGTCTGTAATAGTCAGAATTGGTTAACACCTCCCCCACTCTTTCACGCAAACCAGTAAATAAAATCTGACTCTGTCTATGGGGAACGGATAAATTGGCACAAAATACATTAATTGCTTTTCTCCTGTTACACGTATACTGGACTTGCTTATCTGCTACTCTTCTATTTTGTGTTCCTAGTCTTTCAGTTCTGAAAACATTTTCATGTTTGTCAGTGATGTTTCACAGATGATGTGAAATCTTGTGCTTGTAGAGTCAGTGGATGTGCTTCCAAGGGTGCACACTTAAGTTACCTGAGGGAGCAAAGCATCTTCCACAGTAAATTAACGTTCTTTCAGGAATCTGACTGATCTACAGTTTAATTTCCTTTCATATGGAAAACATTTAATCTGTTAGCATATTTGACAGTTTTCTTCCAATGATTGAGAAGGTATAGCATGTGATGTGCGTAAAGGCAGCTAAGCAGAGAGCCTGCACGTATTTTCCCAGATAAATTTAGAATTGGTTTTGAAAACATGGGATAGAATGTGCCTTTCTTTCACCATTTGTACATAGAGATGATGATAATTGTCTATTACAGGGGTATTTTGAAATGGAACCATGTCTATAAAGTGATTTGTGATCTTCAAAACGAAGGCATTGAGGAAATGCAAAATATTATTATATAATGATTACATCTCTGAGAAATTAAATTAACACTGTGCATTTTCCATCTAAATAACTTAAGTTTTAATAACTGAGCAGGCTTTTTAGTCTATAGAGGTGTACATCATTCTGATATACATTTTTAATCAGCAAAATATTAGCATATTACATAGATTCAGCACTCACTACTCCATAACTTAGTGCCCCTACTGACTCCTTTTCCTGTATTACACCACCCACTCTAGTGCTGGTTACCGTAGTGGCAATGCAGCTCATATATTGAATTGCTGAAATTATTGAATGGTAGTCGAGCACAAAAGAAATCCTTGGAGAGCTAAAAATGTTAGCTAGAGATAGGTAGGGAACAAACTGTTCTTTGATTCAGAGACTGTGGGGCCAGCTCACTTAGTCTTCCATGGATCATGTGCATGGAATTTAAGTAGTGATGAGTGAACTTCAAAAGCTTTAGAGGTTCCATTCAGATAAAGTTTCCATGGTTATATGAAGGATCGGAGCTGCTTTGGTCTCAATACTGGACTGAAAATTGCACAAGTAGCAATTGTCTCATGAGATCGTCCCATGCTTCTGGTTGGATCAGAAATTCCACAAGATTAGCTTTTTAAATCATATTCTGGTTCTTTTGCTTATGGTCCTGATCACTGAAAAATTGGCTAGTATGACCTAAAATAAATAAATATGATTATCTCAATGTCTGCAGTATTGCCTTGTATTTTCCCTATACTTATTATTCTAGGAAATAACTTACTTAGTTTCAGTATTAACTGTTAAAAGTTATGTAGTCATATCAAGCAGTTGGCAAGCTTTTAAGGAAAGGTACATGAAAATGAGAAAAAGGGTGCTTTAACCTAAAAGAAAATTCTGTTCAAATTTTGCATGAATTGTGTGCTTATATGTATGTTTGAAAAGTGTTTTTCATTTATATAAAGCTATGTGTCCATTTCTAATATTTTTGTGTTTAGTTCTTGATAAAGTCATTTGTGGCTTTTGTTTTCTGGCATCTCATTTGTTAGATGTCAAAGTGGGGAAGATGTGCAGTTGTCTTCATCTGTCAGTCGGAGTGAGTTATTACTACAAATTGGTATATTTTTCTTTGAATTGTACTAGAGATTTTTGACAAAGAACTTTTGACAGCTTGATTGATTGAGGAGGCATACTGGTGAAATTGCTACCTTTTTAAATAAAAAAAAAATGGAGATAATAAATTTGTCCAGTGAAGTGAAAAATTTGAGAACTGGCTTAATAGTTAAACTGGCATACAATGCACATATATATGAGTAGTCCATTTTAGTCTGAGAACAGACTGTGCATATAATATATTTACTATTGCAATAATAACAAACCAAAAGGGTACAACTTCTGGCCATTTTGATGGGTGGTTGCATAACATAGTGCTTTTGATATGAGGGACTCTGACTGGAACTGATACGTTGCTGCCCATTAAGACAGATGACCATAGATAGCAGGGGAATGTTAGCCCAATTTTCACTGTAATGAGAATAACTTATTATACATTTACTGTCTATAGCAGCTCTTTCTCTCTCTTAAGGAACCCAAATTGCTTTATAAACTACACAGGTAATACTAAAGCGAGCACTGATATTTAACCACCTCTGGGGTGGAATGCAAAAGTTAAGGAACAAGTGTATCTGTGCACAGCTTAGCACAAAAAACAGTTTAGGTCTTCACAAGGGAAATTCTATGAGTTTTTGCACTAACAGTGTAAACACCATCTTGAAAGCCCTCTAGTCACATGTCATCCATTAGACACCAAAACAAGACCATGTAATCTAGGTATCCAGTCACATGGGACAAATACTACTGTGCAATATGAATAGCCCTATAATGGAAATGATAGTCTCAATGCTAACTCAACTGCCATCTATCCATAGGCAGTATTATGTTGGTATAACCATTTGTTGAACAACAAATATTTTTGTACAGTCTAAAGCCCTGATCCTAAGCGGGTGTAAATTGATGTAATTGTCCTGTAGTCAGTAGGGTTACACTGACTTTCACCAGCTAAAGATCTGGTCCTAAAAGTCTGTTTGATAATTCATGAATAGAAAAAGCGGCACTGTGAAAAGTTGGCCCTACACTGGTGTGGACCCATTTAGTGATGTCCCCAAATCTTCTCCTCTTCTTCCTCGCCTTGTGCAATGGTTCTGCAACTAAAAGATCTCTGCACCTGTTGGGGAGTGAATAGGATGGATTTGAGATCAATAGAAGCTAAATGACTATAGGTATATCTATGGTACTTATGTGGTCCCCTTTACTGCTGTATCTGACATCTCACAAACTTAGGGCTGGTCTACAATGGGGGGGGGGGGGAGTCGATGTAAGATAAACAACTTCAGCTACGAGAATAGCGTAGCTGAAGTCGATGTATCTTATTTTGACTTACCTCCCATCCTCACGGCACGGGATTGACGGCCACAGCTCCCCCGTTGACTCCGCTTCTGCCTCTCACCCTGGTGGAGTTCTAGAGTCGATGGGGAGCGCGGCGGGGATTGATTTATTGCATCTAGACAAGACATAAAAAATCAAACCCCGATAGATCAATCGCTGCCCGCAGATCCGGTGGGTAGTGTGGACGTACCCTTAATGTAAAAAGCAACAAAGAGTCATGTGGCATCTTATAGGCTAACAGATGTGCCACAGAACTCTTTGTTGCTTTTTATAAATCCAGACTAACATGGCTATCCCTCTGAATCTTCATGTAGTTATCCTCGCAACAACCCTGTGAGGTAGAGAAGTGCTATATTCTCCATTGTACAGATGTGGAACTGAGGCAAAGAGTGGCTAAATGACTTTCCCAAGGTCATGTAGGAAATCCATGTCAGAACAGGGTCTTGAAAGAGAGTATCTGAAGTCCTCCACTAGTGCCCTAACCACTGGACCAACTTTCCTGACGCAGATGATAGAAGAAGTAAAAAAGAAAGTAGAATAAAACTCTGAGGGTGAAATCCTAGGAATTTTGCCATTGACTTCAGGGCCAGGATTTCACACTCTGAATCGAAGTCCCTCAGCCATCATTCATCTGTAATGAAGTAAATATTACCTCATGATTTGCATATTAGGTTTTTTTCTATAATGAAGTAAATATTACCTTATGATTTGCATATTAGGATCTGGGAGGAGATATCTGAAAACTGCAAACCATTTGTCTGTGCATTACTCTTACTAATGTTAATGGAATTTAGGCATGTGTATGGAGAATAGACCCCAAAATGCCATGTGTTGTTCTCTACATGAGCTGTAGCAGTTTACTAGTGTTGCCCTGGGACTTTTCCCCAGTTTGCTTGGAATTTATTGCTGTAATGGTAGCATTAACACTATATTTTAAAAGAGGAGTTGGCTTTTTAATCGTAAATCCAGACATCATTCTTAGCTACAGTACGTTATGGTCCAATTTGCAAACATGGAAGCCTTAAGTTAGGTGTCCAATTACTTGTTTCAGGTGTCCAAATGAGCATACAAGATTTAGGGGCTAATTTTCAGAGTTATCGATCACACCATTTGAAAATCAGACCCTCATTATTTTGAATTGCATCAGGCTTATGCTTGGTTTTAAAAATCAGCTGGGAGCACAACATAAAAAGGGGTAGGTTGTGGTTGAAAAATGGATGTGTCTAAAGAGAAGTAGACTTAAAGGTGACATGACGTTACGTGTTACCATAGAAATACAAGCAAACTCCTTGGGTGTGCATGGTGATTTACTTTTTTAGACCATTAAAAGTTAACTTCTTTCCCACATTTGATTAACAAAGTCTCCCCAAGCATTTTCTCCCCAAGCATTTGTCAGGTTTTTGAGTTAAATAGTTTTTAGGGCTTGTTTACTCTTCAAATTAAGTCAATTTAACTTGCATTACTCAGGGGTGTGAAAAAACACCCCTCTGAGCAATGTAAATTACAGTAACTCCTCACTTAACCATTGTAACCTGAAAAATGGGACTTTATGTGAAATGATGTTAAGCGAATCCAATTTCCTCATAAGAATTAATGTAAATAGGGGGGGTTAGGTTCCAGGCAAATTTTTTTGCCAGACAAAAGACATTATATACATATATAGTATAAGTTTTAAACAAACAGTTTAATATTGTACACAGCAATGAATGATTGTAAAGCTTGATTGAGGTGGTGGAAAAAGAGGGTGGGATATTTCCCAGGGAATGCCTTGCTGCTGTAGTGGAAAATTGCTCAGACCTAAACTTTAATTGACCCAGGCCTGAACTTTGGTCCAGACCTGAGCATTCGTCAAGTTAATTGAAAGAAGGGTTTTTTTAAAAAGGAAGTTTTTTAAGGCAGAATAAAGGAAAAGTACAAAAGCAAAACTATCTATAGTCACAAGGCTTATAATTCATAAATGCCCACTGCTAATGTTAGGAAAAGCTTGTGCCCACAAAGGGCAAATTGTAAATAACAGAAAAAGGTGGCTGTGCTATTTTCCCTTTTATGGTATGTGTGTTCCAAATATGGCAATAATGTTAGCATGAAAGTGTGTATTACTAATTGTGGTTTTTTGCTTTAAAAGCTACTAAAAATCTGTAATCGGGGGGACTGCCAGTTCACTGGTACCCCCAGTGCATGCTTGAAAATAAAGTGGCCTCAGGCGATTCTGATCCAGAAACGCGTGATCGTTTTTTCCACAACACTGCTAAATGATGAACTAGCTTTTGGCTGAGCCCTCAAGGGTTAATACGCTGTTGTTAATGTAGCCTCACACTCTACAAGGCAGCATGGACTGAGGCTGGAGGGAGGAAACACAATAGATGCAAGCCAGTAGCTGCAGATGCTTCCCTGCAAAAACTGAACATGATGATGAACCCATGCTATTCAGCTGGAGTGCACCAGTCCCTCCTCCTAACAGCACGTGCATGGCTGCAAAGGTGCTGATTTTCCTTAATAAAATAAACCCCAAACCATTTCAAACACTCTGGAGAGAGAAATCCCTTCTCAGTTACAAAGGTTTTATTTGCATAAAGTTTCTAATGACACAAACCTTCTAGTTCTTCATTTCTCCAGAGTGTCTTTCAGGAAAAAATATGGGAAACAAGACTAGAATTTCCACTGTGAAAAACAAGTGAGGGGAAAACATCTCTGAGAATTTCATACACTATAAAATACACAAAAAAGGACAGAACTCCTCTCTACTCTGTCTCTCCCATCCCTTTCCGTTTTTCAGATGCAATCCTAAACAAATCCTAGATCGTTTCTACACACCTCTCTCTTGGGCTGCTCTCATGGATGCTCTTAAGGAGGAATAACTGATAGTCTTGCAGCAAAGTTCTCTTTAGAAATGCAGCATCAAGTTCCCTTGTGCTCATCACCTTGCTTCTATACATGTTCCTTTACTGAAAGAGATTGAAAATCGAATGGAAGAGATTATACAGTATAATTCATAATAATAGCACCATCTTCTGGTTAATTTGAGAATTACAGTTGCGCATAGACTCCATTGTAATCTTTCTAAGCATTTAGCTATCAAGTGCTATCTCAGTTTTGATAAATGTAAAAAGACTTGAGAATAAGGGAGGAAACCTGAAATGAAACTGGATATTTTTTTTTTAAAAGATTTTGTTTCAACATAGTGTGTTGTCTTCTTGGAAGTTTATGAAACCGTTTTCTTGTCACAATTAGTTTTTCTTGCATTTGATGCTATAAGGGAAATATTGTTCTCACTAGTATTTCCAGTCCAGCTTGGAAGCAGCATGGACCAGATGTCCTCGCAAAAGGACACCCTTCTTTGCCTACTATCCTCACTTCTGCGCTGTCTCTGGAGGTGGGGTCTGATCTCTTCACTGAGGGCAGCCATGCAGGGGGAGGACAGCTCCAGTCCCTCCCTACCCTGGCCTGGATTGGCAGCTAGGGGCTGAGGCGCTCTCAGAAGCATGGGGAGATTAGATTTCACAAGGAAGGGCTTATTTCACAGTCCGTGACACATTTTTCACTGCCATGAAATTGGTAGGACCCTAGTTATAGGTTTTACATGTGGGTATTGTCTAATGTTAATGAAAATACCAGTATGACACACACATTTTAATATAATATTTTTCTCTTTTCAGTTGCAAATGAGACAGGCAACAAAAATGCTCGACCGCTTTCACGATTTGCTCGTAAGTAACCAATTTTTAACTCATTCACTTCTACATCTACTGTGTTGCATAGAAATGTATCTCTAGTAAATCTCATTAACTTCATATTGCCTGCCAGTCCTGGCACCCCAACTTACGTTACAGTATAGAGTTCTGGAGCCTTAAAATTCCTCCTGACCTTGCAGGAAGTGTCTGTTACAAGAACTCAATGATATTGAATAGAATTCCTTCTTCAAAGCAGGGAGAATTTTAAAGCTCTAGACTACCTTCCTGTTTCAAATTGCTCTTTTGTTATAACACAGATGTTCAATAATTGCCTGATCCAAAGTCCGCTGAAGTCAATGGAAAGACTCCTTTTGGCTTCAACAGGCTTTGGATCAGGCCTTAAAATAGTATTGCAAGGATGCTTTTTAACCAAATCAGTAAATCTTTCAGCACCTCTTGCTATATATACACTCAGTTTGTAATACTAGAGGGAGTGTAAATTAAGCAAAAGATTACTTAAGTCAGATATGAATCCTAAACAGCGGCATCTGTTAGCTGAGGAATAACTTCCTTGGGCTACTATTCACATGGGTCTGACACTGACAGACAGACAACCTGTGTATGCTTCATAACAATTTAACAAGAGGAATTACAGTGGTATCTGGAGAATTAACTTGTGCGTGAAATTCAAATAGATGTACTAGACCAGTGGTCATTAACCCATTCATTTGTAGTAATAGAAATCACGGATAGAAGCTACGTGTATTTGTCTGTGTTTACCTATATATTGTTAGGAGTTTAACCATGTAACTAGATTAGCTTGTAGATGCTAATTCCTTTTCATGTCTTAATTGCCTGATCATTCATGAGGATGGTTCAGTTAAGCTTAAGATCAAAGATGTAAGATTCTGTAAGAAACTAATAACATTATCTGCATTTTCTTCAGCTTAACTTTCTATGCTATAATAAAGTACTCTAATTGCCTTATGTGAATGAATGCACTAGTTTACCTATGTATGCATAGGAAATAGAAGATTAGCTTCAAAGCAATGGTCCATGGATCATTGCCTGGGAAGATCCTGCTGTGACAAGAGACTTGTCAGGTTGCTAGAGGGCTATAAAGGAAAGCCCCGGGCTGATCCTGCCATCTCAGGTCTGCTTAAACTTTAACAGGAAAGGTCTAAGCAGGGGCGGCTCCTGGCACCAGCGCTCCAAGCGTGTGCCTGGGGTGGCAAGCTGTGGGGGGTGCTCTGCTGGTCGCCGCTAGGGTGGCAGGCAGAGTGCCTTCGGTATCTTGCCTGCAGAGGGTCCACTGGTCCTGCGGCTTCGGTGGACCTCCCGCAGGCGTGCCTGCAGAGGGTCCGCTGGGTCCCGTGGCTTCGGCGGACCTCCCTTCTGTGCTTGAGGTGGCAAAATGTCTAGAGCCTCCTGGGTCTAAGGCAGGGGTTCTTAAACTGGGGGCTGGGTTATTACATGGGGGGTTGTGAGTTGTCAGCCTCCATCCCAAACCCTGCTTTGCCTCAAGCATTTATAATGGTGTTAAATATATAAAAAAGTGTTTTTAATTTATAAGGGGGGGAGGGGTCGCACTCAGAGGCTTGCTATGTGAAAGGGGTCACCAGTACAAGAGTTTGAGAACCACTGGTCTAAGGCATAAGACTGAGGTTTCTAGGTTTACTCTGGATCACCCTGGAATTCTCATGGAAGAATTTGAACAGACTAGATATACACCTGAACTGCCTATTGGACTATAACCTTTTAAATTGATTCCAGAAAGAGTCTTACCAATCAGCAGCCTCACCATCTGTACTGTGAAACTGACCTGAGGACTTTACACGTATTTGTGTGTATATTGATCTTTTAACCAATTGCAACTTTCTTCTTTTTCCTTTTTATTATTGAACCTTTAATTTTAGTTACTAAAGCAGGGGTCGGCAGCCTTTCAGAAGTGGTGTGCCAAGTCTTCATTTATTCATTCTCATTTAAGGTTTCGTGTGCCAGTAATACATTTTAACATTTTTAGAAGGTCTATTTCTATAAATCTATAATATATAAATAAACTATTGTTGAATGTAAAGTAAATAAGGTTTTAAAAATGTTTAAGAAGCTTCATTTAAAATTAAATTAAAATGCAGAGCTTCCTGGACCGATGGGCCGTTCCCGGGCAGTGTGAATGCCACTGAAAATCAGCTCGCATGCCGCCTTCAGCACCCATGCCATAGGTTGCCTATCCCTGTACTAAAGCATTGGCATCAGCATAATTATTGAGTAAAGTCTGAGACTTCTATTGATTTGGGGATAAGTGTCCAGTCCTTTGGGACTGGTGAACCTCCCATATGATGAATCAAGTTTTCAGTAATCCCTCAGTATATTAGATTTGGCTGTCTAGATGGGAGTCAAGGGCTGGAATGCTTAAGGGAGGCTGTATTTGACGTTTTTGTTAACCAGTATAGTATTACAGAAGCTGTTTTGTTACTGGCTAGATGAATCTATAGAATAAACCACAAGTTTTGGGGATAGTCTGCCCTATCCCTTGCAGTCTGCCCTGCGTATGGCATTCTCCATGCGTTCCATCCAGGCACCCAGTCATAATGGGCCATTTAAAACTTGATAGGACAAAGCACTAGTAAGTAGGATGGAGATGATTAGATGGCCTAATGGGAATTTTCCATCTCCACTACGTATCATTTTATGATGCTGGGTGATTACTTGGCGGAAAAAAGACTGTGGTCACTATTAAGAAGGTTCATTATTTGCCAACATTAAACACACTGTGGCAGGTACAATACTTAATATGGGTAACACCTGTAGAAAACTGGTGTCTCGCTGTAGGCAAAAAAAAAAAATTCTTTTCAAAGTTTGGCTATTCTAATATGCAGCACACACATTGATTGTTTCAAACCTGCCTTTGTACCTGCAGATAGGCACCTGAGAACACAAAGCTTAAGTGCCCATTAAAAAAATAAATGCACCTGACTTTTAAGGTCGTTTACATTTGAAAATTGATTTCTTCTCATTGAGCGCATCAAAAGAAAATACATCTGGAGTGCAATATTCCCACACAGTCACATGATGGCGCCCTTAGCATATTGTACACATACAGATGAAACGTGTGACTAAATCGTATCAGCTATAATGATTCAGAGACTGACTGCTACATATGCAGAAAAGTGAACAGGCTAAACTGAAGTAAGAAAATAATAAATTGTACTGGCATATCAGTTTGATTTAAGATTTATTTTCCCCAAATCTTTAGACAACAGAGCCTTAAGTTAGGAGACTCCATCAATTAATTATTGTTAATCCATTGCTAAAATAGCAAATGGTGATGAAATTGCAAAGGAAAGCAGATGAAAAGCATGAGTTTTTTTAACTTTTTTTCTCAAACTTCTTTTTAGTTCATTATAGTTGGTAACAAGCGTGCTCTGGGATTGTAGGTTACTGTTCAAATATCACTGGAGGCTGAGTTTCTGGGTTAAGGGGATATCGTTTACTTATACTGCAATACTCTGTCATTAGTGGGGCCAGCATAAGTCATGACATGGGGGCTGAGCCAGCATTTCAGTACAAAACTAGACATTAATAATATGATTTATGAAGGCAAGGATGGTTGTATATAAAGCATAGGCCTAAACATCAGGGCATCTGGGTTCCGTTCCTGGTTCTCCCATAGTTTTGGATCCATCAGGCCACATTTTTAGAGATGGTGCTCACTGAATTCAATACTGTTAGCCAACTCATGGCCTTCAGGTAAGTGCCATGCATAGGAGCCCCTGCTGCAATCAATGGTTTCCTGACCCTGTGAAGTGAGTTTCTTAGTTCCCAAGGCCAGTTGCTGGTTTGTGGAGAGTAATATTAATAAAACAAAGACAGTAACTCAATATAATCCTTTTGTATGATAGTCACAGTGACATGAGATGGGCTTCAAGTAGGTTAATTAAAGGGGTAAAGAAGATCTATTTTGGTAAGAGTTTGACCTTGTAACTTGGTAGCCAGGCTGCAGATATAATGACTCAATTAGTTTGGTGATGATTACTCCCATTAGCAGTGGTATAAGGCAGTAACTCTATAAGGATGTGAAGAAAACCTAGAGTTAAAACTATGTTGGCAAAAATAGAGAGATCCATCAGGCAATAATTGTGTCAGCATCTGCTGCAGCAACAGGCGACCCCAAATGATATAAGGAGGTAGCAATAGCACAATAATTTACTCCACATTGGTGCCATATTTTAAGTGAACACACCCAGCAGTACAATACAAACACAAATCTTAGTTGAATGGTATAAAAAGCAGTGTTCAAGGGCTGGTAATTGAGGAACACCTGAAATAGTGTGAGACTGTTGCGGATGGGCTCCCAGAAACAACTTTAGTTATGTCTGGATTCAGGTTTTTATAGAGCTAGAGACCAGCTCTGAAGTGTGGACCTGTATCTGCAACTCCTAATATATTTGGGGGACTTTGAGTTCAGGACTGTTACTATACATAATGGAGGAAAAACAAATAGGGCCATTGTTCCCCATCCTGTTTAGACCCAGGATCTAGCACTGATGATCTACCTATTCATGGCCTTCAGAGCTGATTAGTTTGAAATAAAAGAGGAGTTGTATTTGTTCTAAAGGCTCATGTTAGCCAATATTATGTATTTTTAAATGCCAAGTTTCATTGTATAAAGGGATATTTGGCGATCAGCTACTATTGTGAAAGTTGCTACTACTCTTATCACTGCAATAATTGGTATCTTAGCATGCCATCTTTGTTATGAAGTTGTTTTGCACCATACAGCTTTGAACAGTTGTGCTTGTGGCTATAGGGAGTTAAATCCATAAGGCTTACCGTTCAGCATTTCAGACAGCTGAAAGACTCTGACAGATGTCTGCCCACGAAGAGCCACAGAGGAAAACAATCTTTTGCTGTCTGTAGTTCACCTAAGCCTAATTGTTTATGTATAATGAATAGCCTGAACAGTCAATTAAGACGTGTGGACATGGCATTTCATCACTCTAGTGAAGTGAATTAGATTTGGCTTAATAGTTGGCTTACTCCAACATGTAGATCTTGATAGAAATTCATCAGACTATAGAGTTTCTGATCCTAGAGATAAACAGCGAGAGAGAGACTTCTAGCATTGGGAGACAGATTTGGAAACAATTACAAAATGCAGTAAATAATTTTAGCACCTTTTTTTTCATCCTGCTGTTTAAATATTTCTGGTTTTAATAAGTTTTCTCTCTCATAATTCAACTTTTTCTTCTTTTTGGAGCCATTGATTAAGCTGTTATTTTCCATGTTCTACCAGATTCCTATAAAAGTGATTTGTGAAAATCAAGATAGTTAGGTGCCTAACCACCCAGGAACTCATTGTGCTATGCGTTGTACAGGCACAGAACAAAAAGGCAGTTTCTGTCCCAAAGATCTTATAATAGACGTAATCCTTTTTCCTCTTGAGAGGATAGCATGGGATGGTCAGGAGCTGAGACTTGGCCGAGGAAGAATTTTCAGAGAGGAGAGGTCCAAACTTATTTTCTCAGTGGGTACCTGACACAAATCCCTGATTCTGGCTCCCCCTTCTTCCCTCCCCCCCAACCAACCATGATCGCAGAGGATATTGCTCCAGCCTTAACTAGATTATATCCTAGGAAGTTGTATGAGCTGCTGACTGAGAAACATGTGGGTCAGGGAGATCTGCTGGGTAAACTGACAAATCTGAGCCAAAGACTGAGGGGAGAGGGAGGAGGGAGGGTTGTTCTTCCTGTCTGGCTCATATTTTCTGAATTAGCTGGCCACAGACCAAGCCTGTATATCACTTTTCCAGGGTGAAAACAGCATACCTCTTTGATAAGACAAATAATGACAAAGCATAACTGTCATCCTCTATATACAGGAACAGATACTATTAATATTAATGTTATATTGCCTTGTGACATTCTCTCCGGAGATAGGGTGGCAGGAGTGCGTTATTCAAACTTTTACTGCCCACTTTTATACATTATAGTGATGGACAATCAGGACTAATTAAGAACTGTTAATTCTGTCATGTGCTTTTTAGTCAATGCTACTGGACAATTTGCTTCTGAATGGCAGAGGAATGCTTGGAAACTTACAAAAGCAGTGCTGTATAAAAGTGAATCACTAACTTTAGTATGAACCCCATTTCTCCAATTTTAATTTTGTATGTAATTTCAAGCCTCTGGAGCAAGACCAGAAGTGGGTTTGATATTCTGAAGAGGGGGTTATCTTTTTATGTTAGTAGGGCTAATGCTACATCATTATAGTGTGATGCCTGTTGGCACTACTATAGCTAATTTCAGTTAAAAACCACTCTTCTTGGGTCTGCTAATTAAACCATAAGCATTCTGTGTTGTCTGAAACTTGGCATGTAGCAGGCTTTTGGCATGGTAGTAGAGATCAGATTTTCAAAAGCGCTGAAATGAGTTAGAAGCACAAGTCATGTGGGCATTTTTGAAGATCTCATCCATAGTTTTTCCATGTTTTTTTTATTTTACTGTCATTTTAAAGTTGCAAGACCTGATGTAGGGAAATGCTGTTCCTTGAAGTCTTTTAAAAAAAAGAGAAAAAAAGTCTTCATGTGCCATTTAATGTTGGTGAAAGACTGGCAAATCTGGAGATGGAAGAGATGATCAAATTATATTGTTTTAAAAAGCAGGTGCTATGTTTAACTAATAGTGCTCCCGGAAATTTTTCATATAGAAGTTTTTGTTGTTGAAAAATGGCCTTTTTTAAAATAACTAAACTTTTTGTAAAACACTGTTGCCATTACGGATTTTATTTATTTATTTATTGTTGAGAGGTGGTGGAATTTCACAGTATTTTCACTTTTTAAATTTTTTACCAAAAGGCCCAATTGTAGCAAGTCGGGGATCTGAATTAAGGTGCTTCATTCCCTGATTTGGCATTCTGTGCACTGTGGAGAGGGTGTAGGAATGTTGCCATTGGCCATATGTCAGCATAGGAGCTGAATTAAAATTTTCATCAAAAAGGAATTTTGACAAAAATGTTTCACAAAACTTTAGTGAAAAAATATTTTCTGTCCAGCTCTAATCATAATGCATTAAGTGAGAACATTCCTCTAAACGTGTAGCTCAGCTGCTTCAGTGTATGCCACATTTTCCTCTTGACATCTGGGGATTTTCACATGTACTGTGGTATTGATAAGAACTGTAAAGGTGAGAGAAAAGTCACATAACCCCTTAAGCCAAGCACATGGCTTTTTAGGGTTTTAGATGGCAGTGAAGTAGGTGTATAGTTTACAAATATGTGTTGAGAATCTTGGGTGATGCCTGTGTTCTCATCTCTGAGATATTCTGGTCACACAAAGGTTGATTAGTGATAGATCTAGTAATAAAGCTTTTCTTTTTTCTTGAAGATAAACATACATATTAAAAATGCCCCTCAAAGGGCTGGTCAGAATGCTTTTTGACAGAAAAAAGGGTTTTCAACTAAACAAATTTTTCACAAAAAGTGTCTTTTCCTCTGTGGAAAATTTCAGTTTTTTCAATAAAAACAGAACTCTTGGAAACTAAAATATTTTGGTGAAAACTGCAAAATATTTTGATTTAGAAATACTGCTGCAGTGCCTCATAGGAGTTGAAGTTTGGTGGCTACATATCTCCATTCTCCTCTATGGAATGGACTCGCAGGCCAGATGGCAATTTCCATGATTCATCATGGTGAGGGACTACCACAATTCATTACCTTCCCTCTCCAAGGTGTGTGTGTGTGTGTGTGTGGCGAGGGGGAGACCATGATGCATCATGTGAGATGTAGTCATACCACAGATCCTTGCCTATAGAGAAGGATGGGATCATGAGGAACCAGACCCATGAGGCATCACAGCAGCCTTTCCAAATTGAATATTTTGATTTTTCACACACACTTTGGTATTTGAATTGCCACTGAAGAAAATCAAAAATTTTCCATGAAAAGAAATCCATTTTTCAACCAGCTCTAGTCCCTCAGACAGACACATGTTTGGTCTATAATTTAAATAAATTAGAAACACGATAACTAATTGTATTGAAGATAATAATTAGAAGCCAATATCTTGTGTTGAGCTGACACTTAACTTGTTTGTTAGCTGTCTGGCTTAAACACAATTATGTTCCCATTTTATGATCAGATGTAGCTTGAGTGTGAAGAATAATGGAAGAACACTTTCTACTGACAATTATTTTTGTTTTGTAAATAAATCTTTAATCAAAGAGGACAATGTAGGTTAGATTTGAAAATAATATTCTGAATGTTAGTGTTTATTTCCACTTTGGACTTAAGTCTGTAGGTACAGCTCCAAATTCTGGACACGCAGTGGTAAAGACATAATTTGCTATGTTTCTTTCTCTAGAGTGCTGAGAAAACAGGTTAGCACTCTGATGAATTCATTTTCTCTCTCTCTCTTTCTCTCTAGGGTCAAAGTCACAAAACTGCGTATGGAACACCATTATTGGTGGGCTTACTGATAATCTCAAAGAAAGGCAGAAGCCAACCATCATTCATGATCCTAGGACTCCAGAGGAAATCTTAGCAGATGAGCTACCGCCAGTGGACAGTCCAGAAGCATTATTGAAAACATCTTTCAGGTTTGATGGACATGAACACATTTTGCTTTTCTTTAATTAGGTTTCTTTTAAGTTAGGCAACTGTACTGTGGATTTGATTAAAGAAGTCAATATAGTGGTGCCTTCTGCTGTGTGGCATGTCTTTGTACTGAACAGGATTGAAGAAAGAGGGTCATAAGTAATGCTGTTTGGATTGCTGACTTTCATGTCTCAGACCTCATTACAAGATTATAGGCTAGACAGATATAATGCAGTAGAGAGTCAACATTCTGTTGAGAGAGTTTGTTACATGAAATCATCTTTGAAGGTTGGTATTGTTTCATGTGAATCTATTGTACTGATGAAGCCCTGCACTTTACAGACAGATAAAATCCTGTACTGATATAGGGGCAAACTGAGTATTTTGTCTGTTGATCTGAAGTCTTGAGAACTATATGGCGTTAATGTATTTTTGTCAAGGAGGATGATTCCTGGAAAGGGGATTGTGTGAGAATGACTTATCCTGTCATAAATGTGAGATACATTATTTTACTTCCTTCCAACTTACTTATTCATGTGAGTGTTCATTTGGCAAGCGTTTCTTTGAAGCATCTTTTGTTGACTATAGTTTTCCCAAACAAATGAATTAAAATAGAAAAGCTGTACCTGTGGGGTAGATATTTGATAGAAATTTCAAAATCTGAGTGCCAAATGCACAGCAATACCTAGCAGTGTTTATTTTACTTCTGGAGGCTTTGTTTTTAAACTATTCTCTCTTATATTTCATATTGCTCGACACCAAAAGCATTTCCTGTTTGTACATATGTCTCCGTGGCAAACCTTGTGGTTTTAATTATACTCTAAGGTATAAACTGATATCTGTCTTGGTATAGTGACACTATTTTTAGTGTGCCTGTTAAAGCCCTTTGTCCAGGTACTGATCTCAGTTACCTTGTGAGCATTGCCCGGTATCTCAAAAAATCCCTTGCTGTGCTTTCATATCAGGTTTTCCGTGCTTGAATTTTGTCCTGAGGCAGTGAGCAGTGCTGCACATTTCAGAACCTGGAGCTGCTTTTTATGATGATGTGATTTTTTTTTAATTAAACAAAGTTTAGCCTAATTTTTGTCTTTCTCTGATATTTAGAAATCAATTCTCAAATCAAGACCCCCAAATATAAATCTCTCTGTCTCACACAAAATCTTTCATTAAGAAATGGTCAAGAGCAACCTTTACACTTATTATCCATATTATTCCAACTATTTTTTTTTAAAAAGTGTTACTGCTTCTCAAATGGTGCTGTCTGATTAAATGAGTGGGGTGGTTCTTAGTGTATGTATGATCCCAGATAGAATAAGAGGAACTGATGAACTGGAGAATATGCAGCTCTCCTAATGTTGAGTAAATGGTTTAACAAATGACAGAACAGCCCTGGTATTTGATTTGTATCTGTAGGTAGTTACTTTACCATGTGGTGTGCTGTTTAGACTATCGTAACATTAAATCCAAACAAATTGTTGGTATGAAGCACAATATATCTATCTGTTTAGTTATACCAAGAGAATGCAAATACTCTATACATTTTGCAATCCATGACACTGAAAATAATGTGTTCCATTGCACTTCTTATGTTAAAGAAGACAGAAAATAAAGAAAATTAAAATATATTAAAAGTAAAATATAATTTTTGAATTCTGTTTAAGATCTCAGGTGAAAATATTCCATGAAATCGTAATGGCAGTGCAACCTTTCCAGGATCATTTGATATATTCACACATGCTTTCTGTTAAGCAGAAGTGAAGGTTTGGTGCTAAATATACCTGTGAGTGACTGCAGTATTGTTGAAAACATAAAGATAGTGGATAAAATCCTAGTCCCACTGAAGTCAGTGACAAAACTTCTATTGACTTCAATGCACCCAGGACTTCATCTATTAAATTTATTGGATGGACAGGAAATTTTGATTACCAAGCTGCACTTAGAGTGATGGCATGGGGCAGGTAGCTAATAATTATCATATATTTTATTTTCCTTTGACTTGTTTCAAGGTGTAGTGAAGATAGAGATACAATGAGAACAATGTGATGACGAGATATATGCCAAATCTACTATGAAAATATCATGGTCTTGACACAAAGTAGAAGTAACAGAAGCCTAATAAGAATTAATATATATTTCTGATATTTTATATTTATTGGTGTGTTGAAGCATATACAGCATTTTTTACTGTAGCGTATAGCCTTCACAAATTACTGTGCCATACTATATGCTCAGTAAAAATTTTGCTGAATTAACTTTGTGGGTTAAAAGCAATCCTTCATGGGGCTCAGCACCTGTCAGTAGTCATCAGCACCTTGTAGGGTTCGCTCTTGTTTATGAGTCATCAGGTTTCTCTTTATGAAGGAGGCTCTTAACGATGTTACTGAATGTGTTCAGTGTGTCTGGTGGCTGATGGATACCTGGCAAATATGGAACTCTTTTCTCGTCTTGTTGCTCACCACACACCAAGCAGAGATCCCAAGGGAGAGGAGGCTTTGTCCCGCCTCTCTTGCCATCTAGGGGAGTAAATGTGCTACAACAGTTGTTCAGTCTAGCTGGACTTGACTGGAAGGTTGGTGGCTTTAACACAGGTATTTATGGAAGAGAATGTCAGGTTATTATTAACATTCCAACTTCCATTGGAGTCAAAGGCAAGATTCCCATTTACTTTGATGGGAGCAGGAGCTGGCCTTTTATTATAAGGTCACTGTTATAAACAATAAAATACATGAACTCTCTCACTATTTTTGACTCACCAATGTCAGTGAACCGAGAACAATATATGATCATACCATCCCTTTCTAGTGTAGTTAAAAGAAAGCGTCTCTTCTGTGTCAGATGAGTCACATTTCCTTATGATTGCTGCTATCTTTCATATAATTATATACATACAGCAGCATAAAATTCCGACTACCTCTGACTCTTGATCCTGTGCTCATTGTTATGTTGCATGGAAAATTAGCAAGTGCTGTAGCTTGATTTTGCGTCACAACTGGCAATGGACATGAAAATACATTGCTATTTTGGATCTTAATTTTTATATAGTTTTATACCGTTTGGGTCCAATGATTACCTTCTCCTTGAATGTATGTGTGTATATAACAGTGTATGAAATATATTGGACAGTGCTTGTAGCTTGATGCACAGGAACATTGGACAATGGTGATAAGGCTTTTTTCAGTGGCATAACAAGGCCTCAGAGGGCCCTGGTACAACAATAGGTTAGGGATCCTTCCCCCAGGACTGGAGACCTGCTCCCTATCCCTCCATGCAACCCTTCCCCTGGAGCTGCTCAGCTCAACCACAAAGGGACCTGGGTCTTCCGCACCCCCTCCCACCCCAGCCTGTACTTTCTGGAGGTTCTCCTCACTGTTGAAGTATAGCTGCAGTGAGAGTCCAGGGTCGTGGCAGCTGGGGCAGGGCCCGCAGGAGCTGCAGACCCAACAGCATTGGCAGTGCCACTGAGAGCTGTCCCAAATCGCTCAGTGCCTGAGCTTTGTGGCTTCACTGGTACCCATGCCAGGGACAGGGAGTGGCTGGGGATGAGGTGGGAGAGCTTTTCGCTCTTCAAAGCCCCTGGAGAGGTGGCACAAGTACTTCCCCTGCAGCCTGGCCAGCTGGGTGCGGCCTTCTGCTCCTAAGGTCCCTGCGGAAGGGACAGGAGCACTTTGCTGGTAGCCTGGCTGGGGGCAATAATATTGTGAGTCCTGGCACATCTGTATCACTTGCACCATAGTAGCTTTTTTCCAGTGCTGCTGAGATCTTCCTCGCTCAAGTACTCGTCTATATCGGTCATTTTGGTATCTCTAGAAATAGTCATTCCTGGGAGTGACTTTGTGAAGCAGTTTTGGGCTGGTGGGAATTCAAGGTCTCACATTCACATCTGGGAATTATCTGCTGTTTCCATTATGAGCAACCCAACAGTGAAAGAGTTAACTATGTCAATGGTAATCATTGGCCATTTGCAATTCTTACTACCACTTCAAGTGCAGCAGGTAGTAACTTGTGATTCACAACATAGTTTAGCATACTGTTGCAGGCATAGCTTCGTTAAGGGATTACCAAAGTGGTCATTTTAGTGACGCAAGACAGGTACTCCACTAGAGAGTGCAAAGAAACAATAGATAACAGCTCTGAATTTTCTTATACAATATTGCATAAAAGTTGAGGAAGTATTTTATGTACTTAGAATTTGCTGCCTGAGTTTCCAAAATACAGTCTGTAGTGAACTAAGTCACCAAATTGCATTACTGCTTTATAGTGTCATGTAAGAAAACTTGGAATGCCAAGCCACCTGCTTAAGGATTTTTCTAAAATTAATTTGTTTTTGATGTACTGTAGGGGATTGCCACCTGGATGAGTAGTATTTTAAATTAGCTTAGTCACTGGTGTTTAAAACATGAAAGCCAAGCATTTTCTCTTAATGTTTTTATATCCCTTTAAAGGAGACCCAGGTCTCACTAAATGTTCATTGAACCAGAATAGCCTTAAAAATCATCATGATGGGAATCTCTCTCAACTCTGGCTCATTGTCAGGTGTATTTGCACTGCACCTACATTTGTCTCTGTTTTACACAGACCTGCTGTTTATTCCTGTTAATTGTTGATGTTAATTATGATGAACCAAGAAGGAACATTTTGTATTCCTGGAAGAAAGGCTCCCAAATCATTCCAGCTTTCTTACCTCCTATTTTAATTCTCTTCTGGATGTGTGTGACACATTTTAAAAACTATGCACTTGCTCCCTGGTAAATTGAAGTTTGATGGTTCAGAGAGGGAGTGATGAGAGGAGAGGATTTTACAGCAATTTCTGTTCAAAGGTTGCACCCTAGTTCTTAGCACATGCCCTGAACTCCATGAGGTGGATGGTTCCCCCTCACACCTTGTTGGAAAAAGTGGCCTTCTCTTCTTTGATGTCATAGTACACTTGTTTTTATATGGTAGATGAATTATATCACTATATCGTACACCTCAAAAGACCTGTATTGATGATAAATTCAGATGGATGGGGGTATCTCAGACCAAGCTCTCCCTCCCTAGTGTATTGAGTAAGCCCACTTCCAAAACAGAAACAAGAATTCTATTGCTTCCTCCTCCTTGTGGGAGATAAGCAAGGTCCAAACCTAAAAAAAAAACCCTTCCTGCTTCAGGGGCCAGCCAAAGCCTTTCTCCCAGACTGTCTTCTCTACCCTACTGCTGATCCTCTTCCTTCCTGTAACCACAATCAGCTAGCACCTGGACCAGGGGTGGGCAAACTGATTGCCCTGAGGGCCAAATCAGGATAGAAAATGTATGGCGGGCCACGAATGCTCACTAAATTGGGTTTAGGATGTGGGAGGGGGTGCAGACTCTGGGGTGGGGCTAGGGATGAGGAGTTTTGGGTGTAGGAGGGTGCTCTGGGCTGGGGTAGAGGGGTTCGGAGGGCGGGAGGGGGATCAGGACTGGAGCAGGGGTGCAGGAAGGGGAGGAGGTTCCGGCCGGGGGTGCAGGCTGGGGATGAGAGGTTTGGGGTGGAGGAGGGTGCTCCAGGCTGGGATCGAGGGGTTTGGAGAGCAGGAGCGGGATCAGAGTTGGCACAGGGGGTTGGGGCACGGGGAGAGGTTCTGAGTGGCACTTACTTCAAGCAGCTCCCAGAAGCAGTGGCATGCCCCTTCTCTGGTTCCTGCGAGGAGGTGCGGCCAGGTGGCTCTGCACGCAGCCCCATCTGCAGGCATCCTCCCTGCAGCTCCCATTGGAGTGCATAGTAGCTAGAGTGGGGCCATGCCGCAGCTTCTGGGAGCTGCATGGTGCGGCCTCCAACCCTGTGCCCAGGCCAGAGCGGGGCCAAGTTGCCTGGTGCGGCTTGTGGGCCGGATCCGGCCCGTGGGCTGTAGTTTGCCTACCCCTGACCTGGAGGGTAACAAATCTCAGGCACATTTGTTCCTCAGCCAATTAAACGGTCCTGTTCTGGTTTCATACCTCTGCAGACCTGACACTTGAAAAGGGATTTGTGGGACTTAGTCCTACATGCTTGACTCCAGCCAGGCTGCCTGTATGGGTAGGATATCCTGTCACAGGAAGATAATTTACCTATGTATCTGGTGGTCAACTGGCAAATGATAGTTTTGTCCAGTGCTAATTTATAATGAAGGAGGTTCCGGGGCTGAAACAATTGTTTACTTTCATAACTGATGTGGCAAGCCCAGAGGTGCTAAGACTCGGCCCTGGCAAGCCCCAGTACAAATTAAGCACTGGTATAGGTACACCAAACAGCAGGAGGGCTACTGTACCATTATACTTTTAAGTCTAGGCATGGGGTCTTGTACAATTATACAACAGCTTTGATCCACCAATCCTGCACATCACTCAGTTGTTACACTCTGGCCAGGGGTGGCTCTAGGCATTTTGCCGCCCCAAGCATGGCAGACAGGCTGCCTTCTGTGGCTTGCCTGTGGGAGGTCCCTGGGCCCGTGAATTTGGCGGCAGCCTGCGGGAGGTCCGCCGAAGCCGCGGGACCAGCGGACCCTCCGCAGCCGTGCCGCCGAAGGCAACCTGCCTGCTCCCCTCGCGGCAACTGGCAGAGTGCCCCCCGTGGCTTGCCGCCCCAAGCACACACTTGGCGTGCTGGTGCCTGGAGCTGTCCCTGGCTCTGGCGTGGGGGTTGGGAGAACTGTGTATGGACGCAAACTAGATTAATACCTAGGCACTTCCCCTGAACTCAGTAGTATTTCTTAGGACCCTGCATACCCATTCCCTTACTTGCATGTGCAGAGTAAAAAAGTGTGTGTGTGAGATGAGCTTAAGTGCGATCCTTCTCCTTAAGTGTGAAGCTAATGCGGCATTTAGTCACGCACTCCCTTATTATTCGTTGTCCCTGCTACCAGGCAGTGATAGCTTGGCAGCTTTGTAGCAGCACTCTCACTAATGCAGAACTGGGTTTCCCCACAATCCCTGTTAGCCACATATTTTACATTGAGCTCATACACACAATACGCTACATATGCCTTGTTAAGAAAGGAGTCCAGTGTGAGTCACCCCAAACGTGAGACTGCAGATAAGGTGTCTGAGGTTACTATGTACAGCAATACGATACTTTCAGTGGCTTGGTGGCTTTTCTGTTTCTGGGCTTATTGTAATATACAGCTATTGAGCCAAACCATTGTGCTTACAGCAAATATAGAAAACTGATATTTTTCTCCTGTGCCGGTGTAATGGTATTTTCCTTTTAAGAGGAAATGAGTTGCAGTGTGCCTAGTGAATAGTGCCCAGGACTGGAACTCAGGCGAACTGCCACTGGCTGCAAGATGATCTTGGGCAAGTCACTGCAGCTCTGTGCCTCAGTTTCCCCATCTGTTTTTTTTAAAAAGGGGGATAAGGATACTGATCTCCCTTCTAAAGTGCTTTGAGATTTACTGATGTAAATGAAGAGCTAAGTATTATTAAAAATCTTATGGAGTTATTTGACACTATTAAATATTAAGACCTTTGTAACCTTCACTTTTGAAGCAACTAGATGTAGGTTTTCTTAAACCTTGCCAGTAGCTAGAGTATCATAGATCAATATTGTAGATTTTACTTTATTGCTTAAATTTGAGTAACAGAGGAACTCAAAGGAGGCACCAGAAAATGAAAGCATGGATAAAACCTGCCCATACAGCATATAAAGTATACTATTTTAAATGATTTTAAATATCCAGATAGTAGTAATGGAAAGTAGACCTTGCATATATATATTTTATGCTGTGACTTTTTTCCCCCTAGGAGATATAGAGAATAACCTAAAATCTAATTTAGTAAAGAATAGAATATGAAATTCCGCGAGGCTCAGACAAGAAACAGAAACCTTTCTGTGCGAACAACAAAAATAAATCCAAAACATTAGCTGAGGGCTGAGCCTATGCTAAACTTGCACCATCTCAATAATATACAGAGTGCTAAAGCACTAAGAAATGGGAGCATTTAGCCCCAACTGTTTTATTCTATTCTAATGAATTCTGGGGCCAATGGCAAGGCTTATGTAAGTAATGGTACTGTGAGTCATCAATACAGTGGACCCACATAATTTGATAGCATAAGAACATAAGAGTGGCTGTACTGGGTCAGACCAAAGGTCCATCTAGCTCACTATCCTGTCTACTAACAGTGGCAAATGCCAGGTGCCCCAGAGGGAGTGAATCTAATAATGATCAAGTGATCTCTCTCCTGCCATCCATCTCCACCCTTTGACAAACAGAGGCTGGGGACACCATTCCTTACCCATCCTGACTAATAGCCATTAATGGACTTAATCTCCATGAATTGTACTGTAGCTGAAATGTTCATGTAAATTACCTGCTGGCAATTCTTAGAAACTGTTTTATGGAATACTCATTTAGAAAGCTATCATACTCTGAGCATACAACTTCTGTGGATATCAAATATAGTGCAGTAAATCACTTTAGTTTGCAGTTGTTCATAGAAACTTTTATTTAGATTTCATTTCCAAACTCTGCACACTTCTGGAGTTTGGGTTTTGAATGAACTTAAATGCTCACAGTAAAACTCTATTTTAGCAATCACTTTTCACTTTCTTTCCATCTAAAAGCCGTAAATCGACAGAGTGTATATCTAAAACGAGGGTCCTATGCCAAACTGCTCTTTTTCTGGCAAAAAAAATCATATACTTCATACTTCTAGGTTTGAAGATGGAGCTGGGAAGTATGGAGTTTAGGTCAGAATTTGGATCCAAATCCGAACTTTCCTAAGGTTATTTATATCTTTTATAGAATGTATTACATATATGACCCACACTAGGGAATGTGGGTCTTTATTTCCCTTCCTGGTAGCTGGTCCACATATGAGGATAATAGTCTACTCTAGCTGCCATCTAGAGCAGTTAATCCTTTCGTTAAAACAATAAAGGATCATGCCTTTAGGTTCTGGGTTCAAACTTTGTCAACCAACTGGGATCTTTGTACATATGCTACTAAAGAAAGTCAATTTTTGTTTAATTTTAAAACAAAGTTTATTTTCCTCCCTGCTATAGGAGTGGATCTCTTCAAGCAGCTGCAATTTCAAAGATAAAGATAACTGAACATTTTATGTTTCTCAAGCACTTTCAAACACAAGGGTAACTTTTTCATATAACTGTGTCACCAATAATATCTACAGTCTTAGTCTAAAATATGTTTTTTTATCCTATCCAATTCCTTGTACCAATTATAATTAACTCTGCTCTAATTTCTAATATGGTTGCTAGAGTAATGTTCAAACTCAATCTGAAGATGAAAAGTTGATAAAATTGAATTTTTATTACTGTACATCCCTTTTGAGGCTACTCCATTTCCTGGATTGTTTTTAATGCTGCTAATAATATGATTATCCAAAATGTCAGCAATACTTTAGTATAATGATTATAGAAAATGTTAATGTAAATACAGTGGCCAGAAGCTCAGCTGATTATAAATCAGCTCCGTGAAGTCTGAGTTATTGCTGTGTTGATTTACCTCAGCTAGGGCTCTGGCCCAATGTTTCTAAGTATAGCTCCTAGACTGAAATGTTTATATTCTTTGTTTAATGTTCTTATTACAAATCTAATAAACCTGCATGAGTTTCTTGCTACATCATTAACGATGTTGGTGACTGTACTATTAATTCAGATGTATTGGGTCTTATGCTGCAAGCTTTCTAGCTGAGGAGTGCCTATCTATTTACATGAAAACTCTGTGTTGAGGGCTTGTGGAATTGAGTCTATAATTACCTGGTGCTTCAACTACTTGTGTGTTTTTTCACTAATATAATGTTGATCCAACTATAGCTGTAGAGTAGAGCCAAAAAGTGCAGTTCTTTTTATAGGCTGGGGTTGGAAACAACGCATTCTAATGCAGTTTTTGGCTTAGATCCTCAAAGATATTTAAGCTCCTAACTTTCATTGATTTCAGTGTCATTTAAGGTTTGTATAGTTTTGTAAAATTCCTCTATACCACGCAAAGAAGGGAGTTGTGCTTCTCATCATCCTTTCTTATGTCATGTGATATATGCCGAGTAACTGCGTTATCATGACATAACAGGAGAAGGCCAGTAGATTACAGAACTGCTCTCGTGTCATGCGTGGAACTCTCATGGACATCAGTGTAGTAAATGGTCCTTAGTTTTGCACTGAAGTGGGTAATGACCATATTAGGCATTTTTTCTAACCTTTTTTTTACTCTCTTGAATTCAAATTTGTCACACCATCATGTATTTAATGCAGTTTGTAGCAATAGCAAAACAAATTGCTAGATGTTCCTGATAGCTCAAACTGATTGCGTGTGATTCTCGAGGGTTCACTTTCAGAATGGTGTGCCAGGACTTATACAACTGTCATTGACAGTTATAGGAGTTGTGTAGCTAAGTCACCAGGAGTTTGCTCTCAGAGTGGTCTCTGATCTGCACTGCAGTCCTTTATTGCATAGTCTTACTCAAATGCCGCACGGAACTCCCACTGACGTCAATATACAGTAGAGGTCTGCAGTGCAGATCCAAGAGCGGGATTTTTCCCTAGAGAAATTACCCATCTGTGTTTCAAAACAACCAGAGAAAAGTTAAATGTGTGATTCTATGTGAACGGCATATTTTGTGAATGGAATCTTCCATAGAGAAGTCTATTAAAATGCAAGCTTCATCTCCCAGTCATCCAAGAAAATTGGCACTGAGTTCACAGCTCATATTAAGATTGAAAAGTAGAATCTAGTGGAAATAGTGCAATTTATTGAATCTAATTTAAATGTGTCTGAACAAACTATTTGTAGGATGTGGGGGTAAGGAGGGGAATAGTTGTGAATCAGTCCAAAAAATCAGAAAGAACTTTCCATTGGGGCATGTCCTAAAGTGGATGTTTAAGTTTCACAATTTGGGTGTCAGCCTTAGCAAAATCAGTGCAGCCTTACAATCTAGCAGTAATTCTGAGATCACTTCCTATATCTGTCAGGCACTTTTATCTGCCTTTCATCAAAGCTTGTTGCTTCTGCACAAACCTATTTCCTGAAGACCCACTAAGCTTCATGTCATTTCAAAAAATATATTGTTTAACAAATATTTTCTTGGAAAAAGATACTGGGCCATGTTGTGCTGTCAGTTTTCAAGCAAAACTCCCCATTTATAGGGCCGCCCAGAGGATTCAGGGGACCTGGGGCAAAGCAGGGGAGCTGCAGCACTTGTACTCACCCGGCGGTAGTCTGGGTCTTCAGAGCATTTCAGCAGTGGGGGGCCCTTCAGTCGCTCCGCATCTTCGGTAGCACTGAAGGGCCCCCCACTGCCAAAATGCTGCCAAAGACCTGGACCCCCTGGGCCAGGGCTCGCGGGGCCCCTCTGGGGCCTGGGACAAATTGCCCCACTTGCCACCCCCCGCCCTCACCGGGTGGCCCTGCCCATTTATATTGATTTAAATGGAGAATTCTGTTTTTCAAATTCTGTGTCCCACTGCATGGAAAATTGTCAAATACACCTTTCTGCTGTCAAAACGAGTAGTTAATGTGATAGACAAGATAAGCACGCTTTCTTTTTTAACCTTTGGGTGACTCTTCAGAATTTATCACTTGACCTGATGTGCAAAATGTGCTGACTTTGTTTCTCACAAATACAATAATTTGATTAATGTGAACTCAGCTAGTGATCTTTTCTCTGGACAGTGTAGAGTCAAATTGCATGGCATCTCTGCATATTCGGTGGTTGCATAGGTTCCAGGAATCTGTATATGTGCCCAGATGTAGCCTCACATATGGGGCCAAATTTGCTCTTCATTTTAACAGTGTGAATTCAGAGTTAGTGGAATAAACTGTTATAAATCCAGAATCACTGAGAGTAATATTTGGCCAGCTATCCTCATAAAAGAACAATTAGAGCAGTGAGGAAAATGCGATTTTTTTTTCACAGAATTACATACCATTTTCTGTTCCATTTTGAGTGATTTCAAGGCCTTAGTCTGTCCTTTTTGTGAGATTTTAAGGTAATTGATACTAGGATCATACAGAATCATCTAAAAGTACAGAAAGCCAATTTCACTTAATTTCAGATAGGCAAACTTTGAAGTAGAATCAGCAGTTTGGCAGCAGCATCTTATTTAAAAAATATATATAAATAATATGTTTTATTGGGACGAGCAAGATGTGGGAGATGGTGAGAGAAACGGACTATAAATGTATTAGTTTTAAATAAAACACACTGCGTGAAATCCTGGCCCTATTGATGTTTATGGCAAAAGTCACATTGACTTAAATGGGACCAGAGGAAACTATAGGTAAAGATAATGGTGGTGGTATTTTGGATGAAGAGTAAGGCTTATGATGGGGTGCTAAATACACAGTGTGGAAGGAAGTTCTCTGTGTTCTCGGGCCATGTATAGGACACACACCAATATGGATGTAGCTCAAGAGCATCAGCAAAATCGTACACTTAGCCTTGTATTTTGCTTCCCAGCTCTGAGATCAGTTGTGGAAATGTGCCAGTGCAGATGCGAGCAGGTTCATGCTCCTAGTACAAGGGCAGCATCAGGAAAGCTAGACAGGCCACCTCATGTATCCAAGCAAGATGTCCTCCTGCAGCACTGAATGACTAGCCAAAGCATTACAAAATGTGATTTTTTTTTTGCAGACCTGTGCACTGTACACAGATCCAAAATTGAAAATTAGCAATGAAAATGTAATGAAATATTTGGCAGCAGCAGGGTATCACAGATGCTTCAGTGCCACACCATATATGTAATATATACAATTAAAATAATAGGAAGGAAAGGAATAATAAGACATCTCCTAGCCACTCTGGCAAAAGTAAAGTAGCTGCTGAATAGAACTGTTTGTCAACTCCATAACATCTAGAGTGGAGACAAAGTGAGATGGTTTTTTTGGTTTTGTATATCTGGCCTAAAAGAACGTGGAACATTTTATACTCTTGAAGTCGAGCCTACTCAGGTTTGTTAAGGAGACATGACCTAAAACAACAGAACCACCCTCTTATTTTAAAATAATTGCTGTTATATATTTCTAGTATTGCGAAGATGATATAAAATAAAATAACCATGCCAACCCAATCAGACAGTTAAGAGCATGCAGCAAATTTGACCCTTAATAGGAAAAACTAGGTATAAAAGAGGAGCTGGTTAAAGTTAAATACATAGTAGAAAACCTGTTAAAAACTGTAACTTCCATTTTTCAGGGTTTGAAACACTCATTTTAGAATGTTTGTTTCCCCAGAATTTTTAAGTAAAATTTTTGAATGAAAACTGATTACTATGGTTTTGATGATTTTTTGTGAAACATTAAAAAAAATTGGAAGTCCACAGGTATTTGTGAAACTATTTTTTCTTCAGTGAAAGGTCTTTTTTCAGCTAAAGCTTTTCATTCAAAATTTGACAATCTGTGCATACAAGCATGCAGTAAACCACTTGGCAGCAGTAGATATAAAATTGCCCAAGAAACCAGTCTCAACATTACAAAAAAGTATAAAGATGCACACTATAAACCAGCCTCAGAATTAGGAAGAATATACAGAAAAATAGTAATGCAGGAAGTTCAAAGGGATTCGTTTTTGTGAGAGCATCAAATTTTATCCTTATGTTCCTCTTCCCTCTCCACCCCCAATGCCCCTCAATATTGCAGGCTCTGCAAGAGCCCCTCCTTTCAATAACCCCAATACTTACCTTATTATCCTTTTGCGGGGAGAGCCGAGTGATCCTTTTTGGCAGACTGCAGGCCACCTTCTCTCTCTTGTATATTTTGGTTGTCTATCTTCTTGTTCTTTCCACATGAGGCCTGAGGTATTGAAATGGCTTTCACTGACCCTTTTGATTACATGGTAACAGCTCAGTCAATTGGGAATCCTGAAAATATATGGGAAAACCCAAACAATCCAGCCTGAAAATGCGTGAAGGAAGCTGCACTGGGATTTTCATCAATGTCTACACAAGTCAGAAGATAAATGTATTATGCCCAACTTTAACAAAATTTTTGCTGATGCCAAAAAACATCTTGTGGGAAGCACCATGTCTCCACAGAAGCTCTATGAGGTAGAAAGGAAGCAAATTATTTCTAGGGTATTTTTTTTTCTTTTTTTTTCAGTATGAATAGTTCACATAGCTCTGGTAAGAATACTTATATTACACTTGTGATTATGGTACCAGTGTAGCTACTGGAGCAAGAGGCAGTGTTTATGTATACCTGCTTACAGAGTCCCTTCGTTAATGGAGCCAGTGGAGGTGCACCTTTCAGTTTACTGAATGCAAGTCTGTGATTATGACACTAAAGGTCATTCCCAAGAACTATTCTCTGTGTCACAAGTAGGAGGCTAATTGAGTGACTGTGGTTGTGGTTTGTTTGCAGCTGGAGAGGATAATTACAAACTGTTCTGCCATTGCACTAAAGAAGCAGCAGATAAGAGTACCCAATGACAGGGGAGTGATAGCTGTGATAAACCAGCAGTATGCACATTTTCTAATTTTAGTAATTATGTGACTACTGAATAACTGGAAACGTAGCCAAATGTTAGATAAAACCTAAGAACTGCACAGTGTTGATCTTTTGTCATGAGCTGCTGACAGTCACACGACTAGGATCTATGGACCTGATTTTCCTTTCATTTAGCATAAGGGTAAATTATGAGTAGTTCACTGAAGTCACTGGAGTTACATCCATGTAAATGAGGAGAGAATAGGCCCTAAGGCTCTGACCTTGTCTATACACAATAGCTGCAATGTTTTTAAAAGTGAAAACCTTTTATGTGGATGAACTTAAATGATGTACACCTGGCTTCATAAGATTTAGCTTAATATGGTAATTTATCTGTGCCGTCTCCTCTTATACCACCTTCACATGGGGAAGGTATAATTAAGCACTTACTCCTGTAAGTAGGATCTAAGTGAGCTCTTCTCCTCTGACATCTAGTGACAAGCTGTGGGAAGAGACTTCAGGAGCAGACACGCCTAGTCTGCCTAGGTGCGCAGCATATGGAGCTGCTTTGTCAAAATGATTGATTATGCTAGGGTGACCAGACGTCCCAATAAATCGGGTCTGTCCTGATTTTGAGGTGTTTGTCCCACGTCCTGACCGGAGTACGGTCAGGACAGCATTTGTCCCAGTATTTTGTTTCCTGGTCTTCGGGAGCAATTTGGCGGAGAGTCCTTCAGTCACTGACAGTCTTCGGCGGTATTTTGGTGGCCAGGTTTATTACCTGCTGCTGAAATACCACCGAAGACCATCTGCGAATGAAGGACTCGCAGCTGAATGGCCACCAAAGTCTTGGACGGTGAGTGTTTAAAAAAAATAAACCAACAACAACCAAAAAACGCCCCCCCCCCCTTTCCCCTTAACATCTGGTCACCCTAATTATGGCTGGTTTAGATTACTCATCATTCTGGTATTTGAATGTGGGGGTAATGAAATGTTTTATCCTTATTGTACAAGTAAAGGGCAGCAGAACAGTGGTTAGCATGCCCTGATTGAGGGGGTCACCCTAAGTTGCCAATTAAGGGGCAGCGATGACAAATCCCAGTGAAGATGAGAGGGGGAGGGGCATGCCCAAGGTAAAATGTTTAGGTTCCGCTGGTCTAGCACTTGTAAGGTAGGGCTGATAGGGCCACCTTTCGAGGCTTCTGTTTAAAATCCTTAAGCCCAACCACTGCTTATTGCACTGACATTTGCGACCATTAGGAATAATCGAGAGATCGGGGCTTGCCTTTCCGATTAGACTAAGAGTTGCACTTCTGTAACAGTATATCGTCTTGCCACCTCAGACTTGATCTTGGTCTACACTATATACTTACTTTAGTATAACTACATCATTCAGGGGTGTGAAAAATCCACCCCCCTGAGCAGCATAGTTATACCGCCCTTAACCCCCCATGTAGACAGCACAATGTCAGTGGGAGAGATTCTCCTGCTGATATAGCTACTGTCTCTCGTGGATTTGGAGTTAAGTCAACGGGTGAGCTCTCTCCTGTCGGCTTAGAGCATTTTCACCAGACACACTACAGCAGCATAGCTGCATCAGTGCAGCCGCACCAATGTAAATTTGTAGTGTAGACCTGCCCCCATCTCCGATCACTGGGTTCCAGTATAGTTGTCTTACTGACCAATCCACCAGGTTAAGCTGCCTCAGTGTTTGATTAGTTGATTAGGTGAAAATTACCACTCTTTTCATTTCTTCAGGCACAGCACATAGTCACTGTGCTTCAGTTAATCCTCTCCAAATCCTACACAGAATTTGTCACAAACATTATTCAATATAGCAAGGAAAAAAAAAGATTGTGCTAACCACACAGAGACAGAAGTAATTAAGTCCATGTCAGATCATATTTAATGGATTATATTTTTCATACAGAATTAAACTGTCAAGCTCTTATTTCAGTTCTTGGAAGTCATTCTGCCATTAGTGCTGGAGCCAAAAAACCCATTTGGACTAGATCACTCTCTGGGGCTGCTCTTGGGCCCCCTAGACCCGTACCCAGGGCAGGTGGAGCGTACTGGGCTCCACACAGCAGCCCGGGCTCCCTTGGTGGCTCTTACCATGGCTTGGCTTGACTTCCAGCCTGGCTGGGGGCAGGGCCTCGGGAAGAGAAGTATCGGGAGTGGGGCCACAGCTGGGGGTGGGGCTCCTGGATGTGTGCTGCTTTTGCCTTTTGAAAAGGTGGTCACGCTAGAGCAGGGGTCGGCAACCTTTCAGAAGTGGTGTGCTGAGTCTTCATTTATTCACTTTAATTTAAGGTTTCGTGTACCGGTAAAACATTTTAATTTTTTTGAAGGTCTCTTTCTATAAGTCTATAATATATAATTAAACTATTGTTGTATGTAAATAAGGTTTCAGAATGTTTAAGAAGCTTCATTTAAAATTAAATTAAAATGCAGAGCCCCCTGGACTGATGGGCAGTACCCGGGCAGTGTGAGTGCCACTGAAAATCAGCTCGTGTGCTGCCTTCAGCACCTGTGCCATAGGTTGCCTACCCCTGCGCTAGAGCCATCTTTGTATCCATGGCTGTTCCCATGATTTAGAGAAAATATTATTGTTGAATGTGAAATTGTTATGGATGAGAATGAAAAGGATGAGTTTAGCGATGTGTTTGGTGTGTATATCTGAGGGTTGTCCGTTGGCTTGTAAATCTTTGAGGTGGGCAGCTATGCCACATTGTGAGAGATGTTGGTGTATAGCAGTGGTTCTCAAACTTCTGTGCTGGTGACCCTTTTCACATAGCAAGCCTCTGAGTGTGACCCTCCCTTATAAATTAAAAACACTCTTTTATATATTTAACATTATAAATGCTGGAGGCAAAGTGGGTTTGGAGTGGAGGCTGACAGCTTGTGACCTCCTATGTAATAACCTTGCAACCCCCTGAGCGGTCCCGACCCCCAGTTTGAGAACCCCTGGTGTATAGGGAAGAGACATCCATGGTGGCAAGGATGGCGTTCTGAGGGAGACTGTTAATGTTGTGAAGTTTGTAGAGGAAGTTGGTCGTGTCCAGAGGAAGCTGGCCCTTTGTGTGGTCAGAGGTTTGAGGATGGTTTCTATGAGTCCTAACATTCCTTCGGTAAGAGTTCTGTGGCTCGATACCACAGGTCTTTCTGGGTTCCCTTGGTTGTGTACCTTTGGCAGCATGTAGAAAATCCTTATGGTGGGCTCATGGGGGATGAGTTTATATAGTTTGCCTCAGAGTTTCTTGGGGACGGATTTGCTATCTTCAGATTCCTGGGTAAATTGTGGCATAAGGTCATCTTTGGGTTCTTTATAGTAGGTGCTGTGGGAGAGTTGTTGGTGAGCCTTGTAGTCAGCATGGTTGAGGAGTATGATGGCACCCCCTTTGTCTGCTAATTTGATCACGGCCTGTTGGTGAGATTTCAGGGACTGTGTATCTGTCCTCTCAGGGGTGGAGAGATTGTGATGGCTGTGATTGTTACGGATTTCATGGTTGATTTTTTTCTTGCAGCAATTCATGTAATGATCAAGAGTGTGATTTTTTTTGTCTACACTATGGTGTCCTGTCAGATGATTCTTTTTTTCTTATAGTTGTTGGTGGGGACCTGGTAATTTTGAGGGGTTTTGTCATTGTTGTGAAATAATTATTTGAGGTGGAGTTGGCAAAAGAATTCTTTTAGCTCTCCACATGTTATTATGGTATCAGGTTCTGTGGCTGGGCAGAAGTTCAGTCCCTTAGAGCAGTAGTTCTCAACTAGAGATACACATACCCCTGAGGGTACTCAGAGATCTTCTGGGTGTACATTAACTCATCTAGCTATTTGCTTAGTTTCACAACAATCTACATAAAAAGCACAAGCCAAATCAGTAGAAACTAAAATTTCATGAAGATAGTGACTGGTTTATACTACTCTATATACTATACACTGAAATGTAAGTGCAATATTTATATTCCAATTGATTTATTTCATAATTAAATGGTAAAAATGAGAATGTAAGCCATTTTTCAGAAATCGTGTGCTGTGACACTTGTATTTTTTGTCTGATTTTTTTGTAAGCAAGTAGTCTTAAAGTGAGGTGAAACTTGGGGGTATGCAAGACAAATCAGACTCCTGAAAGGGGTACAGTAGTCTGGAAAGGTTGAGAGCCACTGCCTTAGATAGTACAGATAATTGAGCTCCAGTTAGGGGTGGTCTTGATAAATTGATGATTTCAGATGTCGTGTAGTGTCCAGGTAGTGGGTACTGGCGCCTTGGTTTCTTCTGGAGATAGTGTTCTGTGAGTTGTGGAGTAGTTGTAGTTGGTTCCATTTTACCGTTGGATGGTTGTCATCAGGTTTTTTGATAGTTGTTTTGGATTTCTTGCATGATTCCTAGGTAACTGTATTGATTTTTTTTTCTTTTTCCAGTATGTGTGAGCATGAGATGATTTCTTATTTGAGATGGTCCCTTCTGGAATATGAGGTGCACTAAGTGGTTCCTCAGTTTTTCTGAAGTCCGTCTAAAGAGCTGTTCAGTATATTTGTAATTGTATGTAGTGTTCACAGGGTTATAGACGGTGAGACCTCTATGGGTGGAGATTTATTTCTTGCATGTGCTTAGGACATAGCTATTGCTGTGAAGTTTTGCTTCCTTTTTCTTCATGTTGTTGACTTTCCATTTTAGGCAGAAGAGTTCAATATCTTCCATTGCTGTATGTGTGGTGGTGTAACCATTTTGGTCCCAGGATATTAGAGACACCATGGGGGTGAGGTAATATCTTTTACAGAACCAACTTCTGTTGGGGTGAGAGAGAAGTTTACACAGAGCTCATGTTCAGGTCTGAGAAACTTACTTCGTGTGTCACACTTAAATGCAAATTAGAAAAGATTGTTGAGCGTAAGTAGGTAACACACATTTCAAGGGACCATACAAGGTGAAATGGTCTGACACATTCAGCTTCAACCTCACCCTTCTACTCTTCATGTTTCAGAATCTTGGTTCTGCTTGTGAGAGGCAAGTGCAGGCATTCTTCTTTAAAAGTAATAGTGCTTGTAAAGTACCTATAGCTACAAAATTGCCCTCCACTACCAGTATGAGTCTGCTGCTGAGCTGATCCTCTGTTCTAGTATCTGAAATTAGATAGTTGGAAAAAGCCAATTATCAAACCCGTCCATGGGCAGGGGTATAAGATGTGTGGGGAGGCTAAGCCTCCACAAACAGGGCAAGAAATGCAGAATGCGGTGCACCTCCCTTTGGAGTTGTGCTGGCCTGCCGCCTTTGGAGCACTGCTGCTGGAAGCTCCTGAGAAAAGTCTGGGGAGGGAAGGGGGCCACCGGCTCGCAACCTGAGTCCTTACTCCCTCTCTGCCACTCGCATCTCTCCAATCTAAGTATATGAGAGGTCACGAACTGACAGGGAGAGCACAAGAAGGTAACAGTGAGACAATTATGACTAGTGGAATAAACAGTGGTCACAATACATCAGAACTGCAGCTAAAATGAAAGGGCCCTATTGTGCCCTATCAGGACCTCTTAAACTACAAGGTGTCCTTTTTAGATTTTCAGATGGTAACGTCATTTTCACTTGTGGCCAGATTTAGGCAACTCAAAAAGGCAGACAGGTGCCTATTGGAATTTACAAAATTACCAAAGCAGGTATAAAACTGGCGTTGATGGGAGAGAGGTGTCTACCTTGCACTGGTGATTTTGAAAGTCCTACTCCATGCCTATCTGCATCGTTAGTGCATAAATACTTATAAAAATATGGCCCTTAGTTCCTAATTTTAACAGCAACAATGTGATAACCTTTTCATGTGTACGAACTTAAGTACTGGTATGTGCTATATATTTACAGACTGGGACATGGGTGCTTTTGTCACTAGCTGAATGTTGAACAGCAGGGTGTTCATTGACTAGCAGACCAGGCAGCTGAGAGCTTAAATAAGAGGAACTAATGGCAATAAAATGCTTTTACTGTTAAAAAAAAAAGTTGTAATAAATGTAACATAAAAAGGGCATCCCCAAGGTGCAGTGATCTCCTAGGCAAGCAGATTTGGTGTCCATCCCGTGCTCCCAAACATTCCCCAGAATCCCTTGGACTTATTCTAGTAGTATTTCTAAGAAGATGCTGTGGTAGTTGGCCTTAAGGATTTAAAAGATTCTGGAAAGAATGGGCAGAGGCAGGGATCTCATTGTCTACTTCTAAATGCTCCCAAACGTTTAAAGAAAACCAAGCAGTTTTAGCATCCCAGTTTCCTTGTGCTGATGGGAAAATGGACTGAAGAGCATTCATTCACCCTGTGCATGTGCCTTTCACTCATACCTGAGACTGACCCTGATATAAACAAACAAAACCAGCAGAGAATTTTCTGTGGCAAGACCACAGATATAGGGCACCCAAAAAGAGGGGATCATCTGAGTCTAATCCTAACTGTGTTCAGGTGTTCACATATAAATGTGAGACCTGTTAGTTGATAAGTTCTTTGCTCTGGTATCAGTATCTTTCTTGGAACAACCTATAAGAGTAGAAATTGATGCAGGGAAAAGGAGGAGGCAAGAAGAAAAGGGAGGGAGAGAAAACAAATCTGCATAGAGAATGAAGGAAGCTGTGAGACTATTGCTTAATTGAGTGTGCTCAATTTGATTCCTATTTGCCATTCAGTACTGGGATAACAGGGTGATCAGCACCTTAGAAAACGGCAATGTAAGGCTGGCGTAAATGAGATCAGAACTGGGCACCAAGTGTGCAAAGGTCTAACTGCTCACCTTACACGAATACTCCCCTGGAAATCAATGGGAATGTAAACAAGCATGGTTTGGCCCTAGATTTTAACAAGCTGTTTATTTGCACTCTCAACAACGGATACAAATTTGCAAAGTAACAGTAATAACAAAAATATATTTTTTAACTAGGGGTTTATCCTACCATATTGACTCTAAAAATATCCTTTATGGAAGAGGTCACAGATTATACACAACATTCAATATTTTTTTCCCCACTTGGGCCATTTAAAAAAATGAGCTTTGTTTTCCTTATTTTACAAATGTAATAAAATACCTAATTCTGTATCACCTTGTTACATATATTAATACTACATATAGAAAACTCTTCAGTTAAACATTGCTCATTTAGACTATCCAGAGGGAACTATGTTTTAAGGGTTAAAGTTAGTCCTGTGCAAACCTTTGGTTCTGGAAATTGAAAATATGTAGAATTTGCTTTGTTTCATGTTACCTTACAAACCCTAAAGTTACTCCAAATCTGCCACAAGGCTGAGATTTGTAAATCTTTTGAGTAAATCTGGACTAAAGGTTCAAATGAAGTTGAACCAAGTTTCAGTAAAACTGAGCCAACTTTTGACTTGTTGGAAAATGGTTGGGTGGGGATTTTTTTTTGGCTTCATAAATTTGAATGTTTTATTGAAAAGCTGAAACACAGAAAGCCAAAATATATTTTCAGTTTCCAATAAAAAGTATTATGGTTTCAGTTTTCTGATGAAAGACAATTTTCAAGGAAAGCAGACACTTTTGGTGACATGTTTCAGAGTGGTGTCCGTGTTACTCTGTATCAGCAGAAACAACGAGGAGTAATTTATTAGTCTCTAAGGTGCCACAGAGACTCCTCGTTGTTTTCGGTGAAATGTTTTGTTTAGTTGAAAACTTAACTTTCCATCGAAATAAACTTTGATGGAAAATATTCAACCAGCTCTCGTTTGGAGGTTCATTCAAAGCTAAAACTCAAAATCACCTGAATCTATTTACCCTCACATTTGTCAAACTCCTCATCTGTGAACCAAAATCATAGCTATTTGCAAAACTGTAGTTATACCTTATCACCAAACAGAAAAAAATGGTGACCTTCTTTTCAAGAGCCAAAATCTGTTAATAAGCTGAACATTCAAAACTAAGGCTTTAAAACTTCACAGCAAGTAATAGCATAAAACAGAGGTCTCAAACACGCGGCCTGTGGAGTTATTTGCTGCGGCCTGCCAAGCTCCCTGCCCCCCCGGAGTTATTTCCTGTGGCTCCCAAGCTCCCTTCACTTGCTGCCTCCCCTCCTCCAGAGTGTGCCACGTCCCTGCTCCTCTGCCTACCTCCTGTCACTTCCCACTGCCAAACAGCTGTTTGGCAGCGCTTAGCGCTTTCCAGAGGAGGAGGCGGAGAAAAGGTGGGGCAGGGGCGGGGATTTTGGGAAGGGGTTGGAATAGGGGCAGGGAGGAGGTGGAGTTAGGGTGGGGACTTTGGAGAAGGGGTTGGAATGGAAGTGGGGAAGGGGTGGGAAGAGGCAGGGTAGGGGTGGGACCTCATGGAAGGGTGGAGTGGGGGTGGGGCCAGGGGTGGGGGGCGCTTGTGTACCTTTATATGAAATGGTGTCAGTGATGCAGCCCGTGTGCCAATGTACTAGTCCTCATGTGGCCATCGTGGTGATTTGAGTTTCAGATCTCTGGCATAAAATATGATAGAATCCAGCCTTGACTCATTTTGGCAAACTATTTCTGCACTCCCATTCTGTGAAGAATTCCACTGACTTCAATTGGAATTGCATGGGATGTGAGCACAAAACCTGGCACATCTTCATGAAAGCAGCATGGGAAATTAAGCAATGTTGCAGATTACTAAGGCAAGGAGTCCACTGGGTGAGATATGAAGACAGAGTCATACTTTGCTCTCAAGCCAGTGTAAATCAGGAGTAACTCCACTGAAACCAGTGGATGTGTAACTGGTGTAAGGGAGATCAAATCAGGCCCAGTGATGTGACTTTTCATTATTTTGTAAAACCAGATGTATCTGAAACTCTCTAATTCAAGGCATTTTGCTTTTTACTTAATTCCCGCATATATACCATCTTAACTTCTATTATTTTCTGGGAGCTACTCCAGGCTGTGTTGCTTATTTGTCATAACAGGATAAGAAAATCTCTTCCCCTTCCCCCCAAACAGATTACCTGATGTTTGCCGAGAGTTGGACTGAGGAGGAAAAGAAAGCTTTCTTGTAACATTGTCTGTACAATTTTCAGAAGTATTCTTCAGTGTTCTAGGGCTCTGTTCTGGGGCATTTTGACAGTTTATATCCTTCAATAATTTGTCTTTTATTTTGGATGTTCCCCTACCTTCAGTGCAGCTCCCCAAACCTCATTACTTTTAAGGGGAGCATTTTTTGGAAAAGCTATGATGTAAACGTCAAAGTTTTCTCAACACTTGGTTCCTGTCCTGTGGATTTTATTGTGGGGAGAGGACAGCATGGACTAGAACCAGAGAATGTGCATAATTTTCACATAATTTGCGTAAAGGTGAATATACATACATCTTAATTTTTGGAACAGATTAGATGTGCCAAGGCCAGGGCAGATAAAATGCTAATAAACAGGCTCCCTAATTTGTCTTGTTTTTCTACATTAATAGTTGTTTTATAGGGGTCGTGGCATCTCCACCCTTACTTTTGTGCTGCCTTCAGAATGGGCAGCCAGAGAGTGGTGGCTGTTAGCCGGGTGCTCAGCTCTGAAGGCAGCGCCCCACCAGCAGCAGCACAGAAGTAAGGCTGGCAATATCATACCATGTCACCCTTACTTCTGCGCTGCTGCCTGGAGAGCTGGACTCTCAGTCAGCAGCCGTCACTCTCTGGCTGCCCAGCTCTGAAGGCAGCGCCACCGCCAGCAGCAGTGCAGAAGTAAGGGTAGGAGTACTGCAACCCCTCCTACAATACCTTGTGATTCTCTCTCGCCCCCACATGACTCCTTTTTGTCAGGACCCCTAAAATTACAACACTTAAATTTCAGATTTAAATAGCTGAAATCATGAAATTTATGATTTTAAAAATTCTGTGCCTGTGAAATTGACCAAAATGGACCATGAATTTGGTGGGGCCCTACTTATATCTGTTTCTGTAATTTGAGGCTGGTACTATGTACTGTGTTGTCAATTGCAAGCACCAGCATCAGTGAAAGTTTTAAAAAGTGAAAGCGGAAAAAATGTTGATAATATATTAGCTGATGTTGCCATAGTTTTAGAGTAAAGAACTGTAATTGCAAAATCAAACACTTTAGAACAGATGAAGAAAATAGTATGTTTTGCATTCTCTCTAGGCATGTTTGGAGGTTGTGTATATAGCTTTGGTTTCCATGAGTTTGCATTCTTTGGCTCATTTCCACTCACTTATGCAATCCCACTGAGGATGCACAAGTATAAATGGGAGTAGATTTTGTCTGCAATTTTGTTGTAGCCTTGTTGATCCCAAGATATGAGAGAGAGAAGGTGACTGGGGTAATATCTGGCAGTGGACCGTCTTCTATTGGTGAAAGACAAACTTTGAGCTCCACAGAGTTCTTCTTCAGGACCTGATTTTATTTATCTTTAAAATATAAAGAATGTTGATCATCTGAGTTATAGAAGCAAGAAAAATGATGTTCTTTCAGCCAAGTGAAGAATCTCACCAATAATCTGGTTTATACATCCAAGAGAAGAATCTTACCAAGAATTTGCTTTGTTAGTGAAAGAAATTCAGAGATAAAAATACAGCAAGTTGCAAATTAACCTGTTAGCACATAGTGGCTTGTGTGAAGTGGACAAATCACTGTGAACTACCAAATGTGATTCACATTTCTCAATTATACATGAATATAAATTCAGTCCCTAGAGTGAATAAAAAGGTAATCAGCTTTTCAAATTATAATCTTTGTATTAATTTCAGAGTGATAACTTGAAGTGACAACACTCCTGGAAATGAAAGTAACAATGAAATTAATATTTCTTTTGCCATATTTGTGTTTTTGTGTTTTTTCCAGAAACAAACTAAAAATGTAAGGTAGGTTGCAGTCAGATGTGGCTGAGTGAGTAGGTGTATAATTGTTGCTCACACTGAGATGTATCCTCATCAATCAAAATAAATAAGCGAAAATTTGAAATGAACATATTTATTTGAAATTAATAATTACAGCATGATTACCATGCTAGTGAATATCAGTCAGATGATGATATATGGCAGATTGTTGCAAAAACTCTGTTAACAAAATATTATTAGCGAGAATTCATTCCCACTCATCATCATAATCTGAAATAAAGAATAAACATCAGTGAAGTGTGAAATATTTTCAGAGCTAAGGTATGTTTCTTTGTATTTAAAATCTTGTTTTATTTATTTCTGAAGTAGAAATTAAAGTGATTGTTCATGCAAAATGTAATCTAGTGATCCAACTCCCCAGTTAAACAAGATACTGAAATTTGTGCCTGACTTTAAGAATGTGACTTTCCATTAAATATGCACTTAGTTTTGTCTACACACAGGTTGTTGTGCTTGTTTTCCCATTTTGGTAAGGGGTGTGAATTTTCTGTTAAAATAGTTAAATTGCTACAACCCTAGGGTAGACAAAGTTATAATGGAATAAAGGTTTCTTATAGAAGTATAGCTTATTCCCTTTCTCTATACCTTTATTTCCTATGTAACTTCATCTACTGGTGGGGAGAGGAGGGATGTGTTGTACTACTTTAACTGTATTGCTATAGTGAAAGTGGGACAACTTTTGTTTGTAGACAAGGCTGTAAGCAAGTGCTGATCTGCCTTGTGGAACTGAGGTTTGAATGCCTAAAATGTTTAAGTACACTTTATTTGTTGAGTTCACTGTGACTATTCATGCATGTAAAGTTGTGTGGGCAAAAGTGTTTGCAGGATTGAGGCCCATTTAGCAAAACTTGCTAGAAAAAAATAGCATTGCGTTCTATGGCAGATAACTTTCATTTCCTATTAGACACTCAGTCTAAGAAGTCATCTCTTCTTTGTTCTTCCTAAATGTTGGGAAAACTAATGTGTTCATATGAATATGGTGGAGAAGAAATTGGCATTAATCACATATGGAAACATTGATTCTGCTCCCCTTTTCTTCTGCAGACTGTATCGCTGTTCTGACTAATTGATAGCTACCTTGCCAAGGGAACAGCAAGCCATTACTTAGTGTCTCTGATGTGAAGTTTTAGTACTGGAATAGTGTAATTCTCAGAAAAGAAATCATAATCTGATGTTTCCTCCAGCAAGGAAAGAGCAAGGCTCATCCACTTCACTTACATATTGCTTGGCCTGTATTAGAATTTTTGTTTATGCGGTATCACCCAGGACCAGACTTTAATCTATAGTTGGTTCTCATGGATGTGTAAGGCAGGGAGAAGGTAAAGAGGAGGGAGCAAGGAGCCTGCCTAATCTCATGTATCCCCAACACAGGAGCCAGCCGCAATTGCAGCCCAGCCACAATTTCAGTTCCTGTGCTCTCCTGCATGTAGGGATTGCTCCCTGCTAGTGATACGTGGGGCCCAACCCACCGATAAAAGGGGAAAGGAGATGGAGCCGTGGCTCACCTGCTATCTGTACTGATCAGCAAAGCTGGCAAGTAGGGTTCCAACTTTGTAATCGCACAAAACTGAACATTCTAGCCCCACCCCTTCACTAAGGCCATGCCCCTTCTAAATTCCCTCTCTCTTGGTGGCTCGCACTCCCACTTCCTCCCTCACTTTCACTGGGCTGGGAGAGGAGGTTGGGGTGCAGGAGGGGGTGAGGGCTCATGAGTGGGGCCAGAAATGAGGGGTTCAGGGTGCGAGAGGGGGCTCCGGGTTGGGACAGGGAGTTGGGATGCAGGAGGGGGTGAGAGCTCTGGATGGGAGTGCGGGTTTTGGGCTGAGGATGAGGGGTTTTGAGTGCAAGAGGGGGCTCCAGGGGGTGGGACTAAGAGATTCAGAATGTGGTAGGGGGTTGCAGGTTGAGGCAGGAGGTGAGGGTGTGGGAGGGGATACAGGCTCTGGGGAGGGGATGCAAGCTCTGGGGTGGGGCTGGGGATGAAGGGTTCACAGTAGAGGAGGGGGCTCTGGGCTGGGGCAGGGGGTTGGGTGCAGGAGGGGGTATGGGTGCTGGACTGGAGGTGAGGGCTCTGGGGTGGGGTCAGGGATGGGGGTTTGGGGTGCAGGAGGGGGCTCTGGGTTTTGGGGGGAGCTCAGGGCTTGGGCAGGTAGTTGGGGTTGGGGCACGAGCTTACATTTGGCGGCTCCCGGTCAGCAAGACTAAGGCAGGCTAGTCCCTACCTGTCCTAGCACTGTGCTGCGGACTGGAAGTGGCCAGCAGGTCCGGCTTCTCCGCAGGGGCAGGGGGGAGGGAAGGGGAGGGGCAGGAGACCCTGCATGCTGCTCTCGTCCACAGATACTGCCCCCCAGCTCCCATTGGCTGCAGGTCCCAGCCAATGGGAGTGGGGAGCTGGTACTTGGGGCGGAGGCAACACACAAAGACCTGTGGACCCCTGCCTAGGAACTGGATCTGCTGGCTGCTTCCGGAGTCTAGTGCGGTGCCAGGACAGGTAGGGACTAGCCTGTTTTAGACCTGCAGCACCGCCGACCAGACTTTTAACAGCCCAGTCGGTGATGCTGACTGGAGATGCCAGGGTCCCTCTTCAACTGGGTGTTCTGGTTGAAAACCAGACACCTGGCAACCATACTAGCAAACTGTGTAGGGAGGTCAAGAGATCATGCACTCCTGTTGCCTCCCCCTTCCAACCATGTGCCAGGGTTTTCCAAGAAGAATTGTCTGCCAGTGCTCTGGACAGGGTGGTGCATCTGCACAATAACCTCAAAGCAAGGCAGATATTAAATGCAACAGTCTGGCCCTGAGAGCTGGCCTTACCATGAGGCAAACTGAGGCGGCCGCTTCAGGTACCAGAATCTGTGTGTGTGGAGGGGTGCCACTAGGACCCAGAGTATAGAAAATTGTGTCTGCTGCTGGTGCATATGTATTCTCTCTGCTCTAAATGCATAGAGATAGTGGAATGCTGTGCTGGAGGAAGGAGGGCACAAGAGACATAGCAGGCAGGCAGTGTTACTTCCGTTCCCTTAAAAACCAACCCAGGGTCACACTTGTATTAGTTTTATTGCAATGCCGGTGTTAGGTGAGATAGAAAAGAGATGGTGCTTATTCAATTTGCCCCGGGCCCCGTAGGGACCCCCATGAGAGTTTTTCAGGGCCCGTGGAGCGGGGTCCTTCATTCGCTCTGGGGGCCCTGGAAAACTCTTGCAGGGCCTGGGCCCCCGGAGCTTCTTCTGCTCTGGGTCTTTGGTGGCAATTTGGTGGCGAGGGTCCTTCTGCTCCGGGACCCGCCGCCAAAGAGCCCTGAAGACCCGCAACGGGGGGTCCTTCCGCCCTGGGACCCGTCGCCGAAGACCCCAGGCTACCTGAATCCTCTGGGCGGCCCTGGTAGGAGCTGAAGGGAGAGAGAGGAGGAGGAGCCTCTTATGTACCTCTCTAGCATCCCCAGGAGCCTGGACTGATTAACACCAGCTTCTCAGAGAGTTTCCTGTTTTCTGCTGCTTCCCTGAACCCACTTGAGGAGAACAGGCAGTCAGTTGAAGTAGTAGGAGCCAGTTAGGCCCTTAAGACACTGATATCTTCCCTCACTCAGGCCTCTGCTACCAGCCAGCTTATTTGTCCCCTTCAATTGAGTGTTGAGAGCCACTATTGCTGGCACAGAACAGCAGTCATGAGTGAAAGAAGAAAACGCCCCTCTGGGGCAGCATTCAGAAAAAGAAAGCAAGCAAAGGAAGCTTTTCTATCTAAGCAGGAAGGAGCTCTCCTGAGATACATAGACACAAATGTTCAATGTGAGCCTTCCGGCCCCAGTGAGGATGTGAGTGGTGAGGAGATGCCTGATCTTCCAGTTAGTCAGAGTGCAGGTGACCTGGCAGCTACTGCAGCATCCATATCTCCATCTCAAATGGATGTAACCATGCACATTCCTGAAGAAAAATGTAGATCAGAGAAGAGTGTGGTGGAGGCGCAAGAAACAGCTGCTGCTGAGTTTAGTTCCTTAAGTCTAGATGATCCAGGACTGTGGACCCACTTGAGCAGTAGCCTGAGGGACTTCCTTGTACTGCATGGGCCACAGCAAGTGAAAAACTTCATGTTCCCCAAAGACAATGAAAATAGAAGTTTCCATCCAACACATTACTGGTGTGAAATCCCCAATGGTGACAAAGTGGAGAGGCCATGGCTTATGTACTCAAAAACCCAGAATGCTGCATACTGTTTTTGTTACAAACTCTTCCAGTCTAATGTCCCAGCCACATTGGGTTCTACAGGAACAAAGGACTGGAAAAATCTGGCTAGAAATCTGGCATGCCATGAGAAGGCTGCAAATTACCAGAGAGCATTCCATAGGTGGAAAGAGCTTGAGATGAGGCTAAGGTTAAAGGCCACCATAGATGATCAGCCTCAAGAGACCATTGCATCAGAATCTCTTTACTGGGAAAATGTTCTGAAAAGGCTCATTGCCATTTTGAGAATGCCTGCTACCCAAAACCTAGCACTGCATGACACTTCAGATCAGCTGTATGTGCCAAACAATGGAAACTTCCTTAAAATTGTGGAGCTGATGACTGAGTTTGATGCTGTACTCTAAGAGTTACCATCCAAGAAATGTACACACACCACTATTTTGGAAAAACAATTCAAAATGAGATCATACAGTTACTGGCAACAAAAGTCAAACAGAAGATTGTGGCAGACCTGAAGTCTGCAAGATATTATTCTGTTATTCTGGACTGCACACCTAACATCAGTCATACGGAACAAATGACTTCAATGGTGTGTTTTGTAACAACAACAGAACCTAGTGAAAATGTCCATGCAATGGTGACTGTCAGAGAACATTTTATAGAATTTATTGCAATTGATGATAGTACAGGAGCTGGTGTGACAAATGTGCTTCTTAAAAAGCTGGAAGATATGGGAATTGCAATAGCTGGCATGACAAGTGAGAGCTACAATAATGGTGCCAACATGAGAGGAAAGAACAGAGGAGTGCAGACACGGATTTGAGAGTTAAACCCTTGAGGTTTTTTTGTCCCGTGCAGTTCTCATTCATTGAACTTGGTGGTCAGTGATGCAATATCAGCTTCTAGTGAGGCTGCTGAATTTTTTAATATAATTCAACGCATCTATGTATTTTTCTCTCCATCAACTCATCGATGGCAAATTTTGAAGCAACTTCTGGGAACATCCTCTCTGACACTGAAACCACTGAGTGCCACATGATGGGAAAGTCGAGTGGAGGCGATAAAGCCTATCAAACACCAAATTGGAAAGATAGATGATGCCATAGTTGCCATTATGGAGGTGGGAGAACAGTGGCATAGGGAAATGGAATCACCAGAAAAATACATAACTTCAAATTTCTGTGTAGCTTAGTGTTGTGGTACAACATATTGTTTGAAATAAATGTTGTAAGCAAGAGACTCCAAGGTGTTGACCTTGATATATCTGGAGCAATGGAACAACTGGACAAAGCGAAGTCATGCCTACAGTCTTACCGGTCAGATGAGGGATTTCAAAACATTCTGAAGAGTGCACAGAAGCTGGCAGAGGAACTTCACACTGAAGCTATTTTCCCATCCATTCAAGAATACAAGAGTCACCAGAGAAAACATTTTGATTATGAGGCACAGGATAATCCCATAAGAGACCCCGAACAACAATTCAAAGTTGAATTCTTTAACCAGGTGCTAGATTGTGCAATACAGTCATGTGAAGAACGTTTCACGCAGCTCAAGGAACACAGCAGTATATTTGGGATGCTATATGATATTCCAAAACTCCCCACTATACCTGAAGAAAACTTACACCAGCAATGCAGGGCACTGGATACAGTGTTGACACATGATGATATGCATGATATTGATGCGAGTGATTTAGGTGATGAACTGAAAGCCCTTTCAAGATACATTTCAGCAGGATCAACTCCAAAGGCTGTTCTGGAATATATGTGCATAAATAAAATGACCAAATGCTTTTGTTGCTTTGCACATACTTCTAACACTTCCTGTAAAGTTGTCAGTGGAGAATGCAGTTTCTCCAAGCTGAAGTTAATAAAAACACATCTACGCTCCACAATGACACAGGAGAGGCTGGTCGGCTTTGCAACCATCCCAGTAGAGCATGAGTTGGCCCATACTGTGGACCTTCAGCAGGAAAAGCAGCAAAGAGTCCTGTGTCACCTTATAGACTAACAGATGTATTGGAGCATGAGCTTTCGTGGGTGGAAACCACTACATGCATCAGATGAAGTGGGTATTCACCCACAAAATCTCATGCTCCAATATGTCTGTTAGTCTGTAAGGTGCTACAGGACTCTTTGCTGCTTTTTACAGATCCAGACTAAGATGGCTACCCCTCTGATACTTCAGCAGGAAGCAGTTCAAATCTTTGCAACCAAGAAGGCATGGAAAGTACTACTTTGATTATTCAAACAGATAAAAATGCCAGTGTTTACTATGCAGACAAGAAAAGTTATATTTGCTGTTCAGGTGTTTGAAAGTTAAGTGTTACTTAAAATTTTTGAACAAGGCATCTTAAGTTGTTAGTTCTCCTTTATTGGGGTAGGTAGCAGAGCAGAACCATGAGAGGAGTAGGACAGGAAGAAGGCAGAATTGAGACCTTTCAAATTTTTGGCCCAAGCAAGGGGACATGGGGGCGTCATTTGAGCTCCCTGCCTCAGGTGCCAAAATGTTGTGGGCTGTCTCTGCTAAATCATCCATGTCTCAGGGCTAAATTCTAGCATTTAGTCACTGCCTGAGCAGGAGGTAGTGCAGAATCAAGTGCTTCTGCAAGGAAGTACAGTCCCTTCCCAGGAGGTTTGCTGCACATGGGGGATTGTGCAAGCTGCACCAGCTGTGGCCCCGCCTCCTACCCACCTGCTTTGAGGAGCAGTAAGGACACTCCCCCAAACGTAAGGAGTGAAGTTGTGCAAGGCTCTTGGGGGCACACTTCTCAGTCCTCTTCCCATCTCATGCCATGATCTGACCCTCTGTATGTGTCAGACACAATGCAGCAACATTCCTCTTTGCACGTGAATTTCTGGGTATTGCTCTGCTAGTACTGTATCACATACACTGATGATCAAAGTTAAGGAAAATGGGAATTCCCAGCTAAACAAAACTCTTCTCTTATATGGATCACTTGTTATTGCTTTGCAACTTGGTATGGTCGTTAAAAATGCTGCTTAGTATAAAAGATGCATTAATCTTGTTGTAGTATGATGTCTTCTATGTACCTACTATTTTGTATGCTAATTGTTTTCTTGCTTGCTTTTGGAGCTGACTGGAACTGGTCTAAAGAAAAATTAGAGATATTCTACATAGTTAGCCATAGTACTTGGCTTGGGACTCTGTATTTTAGGCACAAAATCTGTGTTAATGAAAATAATAAAGAGAGATCAAAATTCACAAAAGCCAAAATATCTTGAGTAAACCCATGACCTAATTAGATCTTTGGCATGATGATACTGAGCTAGGTGTGTATCATTGCAGTGTATGTGATTTCCCTCCTTGAGGAATTTATAAATGCAGGGTCAAATGCAGTGCATGGCCCAAAGAAGTAGGGGTGTGTGTGTGTGTGTATGGAGTTGGGGAACTGAAATCTGAACCCTGTCTAACTAGTAGCCAGTGGATTGATGCTTCATGGTACTTATTGTAGCCTGAGGGTATAGAGAATAGCAGATTTGCTGCCTCTCCACTCCCCTGCCTGAACTCTTGGGACAATGTTTCCTTTTGAGCTGTACTCTGATTGATATACCCCGGCATTTCCCAACCCCCCTTATATGAAGCTCCTTAGAGATCCACCACAGGGCACAAGGCACAAGGCAAAGTTTAGAGTCCTTGCATTGGCCCCTTGTACAACATAAAATAGAGCATTTTTCTGTGTACTTGAGCTGTGTGTTTCTAAGGAGGGAGAAGCAGATAATTTGTCTTGTTCAGAAATGCATGATGATTTATTATCCAAAAGGGACTGAAAATGAGAACCTTTAAGAATTTAAGAATAAAAGAAGAGATGATTCCGACAGATTTAGGAGGTCAGTCATTCTCTTTTCTTCCCCTCCCCGCCCTGTATCAACTTACTTTCCATTCTCAGGTTTGCTCCTCTTCGTATTCCTGAGTCTCAGCCTCTGATACAGTGTGGCCAGATATAGGCAACATTCAAAACTGGTATGTCCCAATCAGGGCCGGCTTTAGGAAGTGCGGGGCCCAATTCGAACATTTTCGGCAGGGCCCTGGCAGGGATGACTTAAAAAAAAAACACGTAAAAAAAACCCTTTCCTTTCTTCCATGTATTATTTATTTTCCATAACTACATAAATAACACTGCTCTACAGCCAAAATGCTTCTGAAATAAATGTAGTCAAACTTTACTAATTCTGGGTCACTGAGAACGAAAATGATGCTTAAAATTGTTGATTGGCTCTAGTCCAGCTGTTTGGCTCCAGACTACAGCAATGGAATTTCCTGGCAGGTGATGTTAGGGTTTCCATGTTCCATGACCGTCAAAAGGATCTTGTCCGATTCTTCTTCATGAAGGTGATCTTGTACCCTGCAACAACATCGATGGTGTGATGGCAGCCCTCAACATTGTTCACGATCCAGATGAGTGGAGACTGTTCATTGATTCATCGAAGACAAGTCTTAAAGCTGTTTTGCTGCATAATGGCAATGTTTTGCCATCAATTCCAGTTGGTCATGCAGTCCATATGAAGGAAACCTATGACAACATGAAACAACTTTTGAGGTGCATAAACTATGACCAACATCAGTGGCAGCTTTGTGGCGATTTGAAGGTTGTTGCTCTCTTGCTTGGTGCGCAGACTGGATACACAAAGTACTGCTGTTTTCTCTGCGAATGGGATAGTCGTGCAAGAGATTCCCACTACATCAAGAAAGACTGGCCACTCCGACAGTCATTGAAGCCTGGGAGGAAAAGTGTTCAGCATCCACCACTTGTTGAATCAAGGAAGATTTTGTTACCACCCTTACACATCAAGCTGGGTCTGATGAAGAACTTTGTCAAGGCCATTGACAAAACACAAGCAGCTTTCAAGTACCTCCATGGAAAATTTCCAAGGTTAAGTGAAGCTAAGATAAAGGAAGGTGTCTTTGTTGGTCCTCAGATTCGTGAACTTCTTCGAGATGATGCATTTGACCATGCACTGCGTGGCAAGGAAAAGACGGCATGGAAAGCCTTCCAGTTAGTGGCAATAAATTTTCTCGGAAACAACAAGGCAGACAACTACAGGTTGTTGGTGGAAAACCTCCTCAAGGCATACAAAAGCCTTGGTTGCAACATGTCACTAAAGATACATTTTTTGCACTCTCATCTAGATTTTTTTCCACCGAACTGCGGAGCAGTGAGCGACGAGCACGGCGAGCGATTTCACCAGGACATTGCAACAATGGAGAAACGCTATCAGGGCAAATGGAGCCCATCAATGCTTGCAGACTATTGCTGGACAGTGACAAGAGATGCTCCATTTAATGAATACAAGAGACAAGCCAAGAAGCGCCGAGTAGACACTGAATAGGACTAAACTATGTACATAATAGTTTTTTGCCTTTTGTTTCATAATAAATTTTATTTATATAACCCTTTTGCTGATTTTTAAAGTGTTACATAAACAGGACAGGTGAAATATTATCATGTAAAGCAACCATAAACACATGAAAAGACCTAGGTTTACAATTTATGATTAAAACTCTACTATCTACACAATATACATAGACATAAAATGTAAAAACTTAAATATCTTAGAAACAGTAGCCAATCAGTTGTTTTAATTGTCATATTTGAATTCAGCACATCAAAATACATAATAAATACCACATTTTATCTCTGAAGCAGACAACTTCTCAAAAATTGTAGACCAGTGTAATAACAAAATTATATATTACGTACATTGCGTAATGTATGCGGATGCATGTTAACCCCACCTAAAGTTCTTGACGCCTACCCCCCATTGACCCCCCTTCCCTATCCCCTGACTGACCCCTGCCACCCCATCCAACCCCTCCTGTCATTCCTGATGCCCCCCCACTCGGAACCCCTGCCCCATCCAACCGCCCCTTTTCCCTGTCCGGCCCTGGAATCCCTGCCCCTGACTGCCCCCTGCCACCCATCCAGCCCCTGCTCCTTCCTGACTGCCCCCCCAGGACCCTTGCCCCCATTCAATCGCCCTGTTCCCTGCCCTCTGACCGCCCCACCCCTATTCACCCCCACCACAACCTCCCAAACGCCCCTATCCTCTTCCAACACCCCCTCCCTTCCCCCTTACCGCTCTGCCTGGAGCTGCTCGACTGGGTCCGGGTCTGGGCCGGAGCCGCTCGGCCGGGACCAGGGCCGAGGCCAGGACCGGGCTGGGGCTGGGGGCGTTCAGCTGGGGCCAGACCTGACCGCGCCTCCCTGGAGCCTTCCTTGCTCCGCCCCCCCCCCCGACCCAGCTTACCTGCCCCTGCTTGTTTCCTGCAAACATCTGATTTGCAGGAAGCAGGAGAGGAGGAGGAGAAGGAGACGGAGCATTCAGGGGAGGAGAGGGAGAAGGAGGTGGAGCGTTCAGGGGAGGAGAGGGAAGTGAGCTGGGGCCGGGGGCGGGGTGGACAGCTGTGGGGCCCTCTTAGAGGAATCGGTTGAATTGGCTTAAAGCCGGCCCTCGTCCCAATTAGATTGTGTTTTAACATTTTTGGCCTTCAACTATGCAGCAGGTCATCTATGTCAAATTATACATACAGATAATCAGAGTTGTCATTCAATAAAATGGATTAAAATATGCAGACAGTAATTGCAGTTGATATTGACCATAAGGTTTCCAAAGAAGGCTATAATAAAAATAGCCTGAACAAGATAAATCTCCTCCAAATTGACACACACATAGGAATAAACTAGGAATTCTTGACGAGTAATACAAATAAGTAAGAGAGATGATAACTGGCATGTTTTTATATAGAATGCGTCGCACATGAAATGACGGACCTCAGGATGCTATATGCTTGCTAACTTTACCAGAGTCCATTATCATTAAAGTAGATTGCATTTTATCAGTCCTCCTAGAAAAATTAAGATACATTTCATGTTGATACAGTTGCCAAGTTTCTGATTAATTTTAGCAGTTATCTATAAATTGCATAGATGACCAAATGAAAGAGAACAAGGCTTAATCATATGAATATTTACCTTCAGTTACTTTCTACATCAGATTTTATTGCATCAAATTTAATTATGCCACAGCTGTTAAATTGCACAGCATACTGACTTAAAATCACTTTTAAATCAGCAGGACAATTTTAGGAATACTGATTAAAATACACATTGCACTGTCAGCAGTATGTCGCTAAACCGTACAAGGAGAGCATACTTTTGAAATGTTACTCGGAAAGGAACAGATTTTGCTACACATGCTCATACAGAGCCCTTGGTTTCCATGGGCCTACTTACTTGCAGAACAGGATATTATTCAACATGAGTAAAATCTGACCTGAAGTAAATTTTAGCTCCTGGAGTACATTTGGTAACTTGACATAAGTCATGATTATAGGCAGAAGTAAATGTAAATTGTTTTCTCTGGAGGATCATATTTTTTTTAAGGTATATTTGGTAAGGAAATAGTGATGGTTTACAAATTTTGATAAAGATGATTTGAACTTTAATCAACCTCTTGAGCATAGGTGCTGGAACTAGGGGTGCTTGGGTGCTGCTGTACCCCCAGGCTTGAAGTGGTTTCCGTTATATCCAGGGTTTACAATTTGGTTCAGTGGCTCTCAGCACCTCCACTATACAAATTGTTCCAGCACTTCTGCTCTTGAGCCAAAATCATACCTCGTATAATCTCATTGACTTTAGCTTTTGGAAAACTCTGTATTTGGCACTTCTTTTGGTACCAGGAAATGCAGAGACATGGACAACCAAACAATTCCACAATCAGACATTAATAAAATTATAAAACAAATTGTTCAAGCCTGAATCTTCAAAAAGATTCCGTTTGATTTGGGCAAAGGTCTGGGGCATTTCTTCCTTTTCAGAACTTGTTTGCCAGTCCTCATCTGAAGCATATTCACCAGTGAATAGAATGTACTGGCATTCTAGTTGCACTTTTATGGTAAGTTAGTAACATTGCATTGGAAAATAAAATACATAATTTATTTATAAGCTTTAGACAGGCAGACATACTGAAGCATAAGAAGCCTGAAAATTAGATTGATGGACTGTAAAGCATTTTATTTATACATTAACTAAACAGCTGCCAAAGGAAAAGCCTTTCCTTAACTTAATCAGATACAATGGACCAGAATCATTCCTAGTGTAACTTAACCAAATTCAGTGGAGCTACACCAACAATAAATTTGTTCCAATAACTTTAATTTAGAAGGTTATCAGTTTAGCAGAGCTATTATCACCTTCCTTTAAAAAGATGTTTTTCTATCACTCACAGCCACGGGCACCATGTCAAGATTTGATAAGTAAGTGGCTCACCACATATGGATGAAAGTACACCCCTACCCTGATATAACACGACCCAATATAACACAAATTTGGATATAAAGCGGTAAAGCAGTCTTCCGGCGGGGGCTGCGCACTGTGGTGGATCAAAACAAGTTTGATATAACGCAGTTTCACCTATGATGGGGTAAGATTTTTTGGCTCCCTAGGACAGCATTATATCGAGGTAGAGGTGTACAGTAGCTGTGGAAGTGTGGTGTATCTCTGTCCATTTCAGACCTCCAGGCTTCATTTATGGAAGGAGAGCGCTTTTTTCAAATTTGCTTTGGGCCGAATAATACAAAAGTACCCAGATGCAAGTTCTATCCTAATTTTAATCGTTTTCCAGAATTGTACTGTGAAACTACAGAAAAATGGGTCTAAGGAGAAAAGTAACAGATAAGATTTGAGAAACCAGTTGATAGTTTAAGAAATAGATTTTATCAGAAAATAACCCCAGAGTCAAAATTGGTAACTTCAAACAATTTGGCTGTTTGGTTTTGGAAATTCCGTGTGTTTTTCTTTCTTTGATATTGTTCATTTTTCCTTGTGTTATGTGATGAGCTGTATCCTCATAACCACTGGATATCACAGTCAGCAATAGTGAACCTGGCGACCTTTAAGTACCAAATTCAAAGGCCTCTACCATGCAAACTAAGGGAAAACTCCTCTAACTATCAGTATGTAGAAGGATGCATAACTATAAGGGCCAGCCATGGTAGGGAGACCTGATGACACACTAGGGTTGCTTATCACATGTAGGGAAATGATTTAAAATTTGAAATGAATGGGGGGATCACTAGGTTATTAAGTTAAAGGAATCAAAACCAATGGCTAAGCTATTAATGGCAGGAGACCACTAGACCCATTCCCTTGGCGTTTGTAATTGTTATGGAAAAGAATTGTCAATCAAAGTTTACCATTTACAAGCAACACAACACCCCAGTATTTTTGTAAAGTTCTGGAAAATGCTGTATCACTTCCTTGGAGATAGTGAATCAGATTATGACTCTCGGCATCAGTTTCTACCACACCGTTTTCAGAGGTAAGTGTGTTTTGAACATGACTCATTGTATTGCTTCATTTGTGTAATTTGTGCAAACTATCCCCTCCTTATTTATCATATAGTGACTTCACAACAGTCATAATCACAAGACTCATTTACTGCTTAGGTGTTCAGTATGGCTTCTTCCTCACTTTTACTGTGTTGGGAATGCAGTAGCATACTTGTTTGCAGTTTGTACATTGCCAGACCTGCATTCCTATATTGGCTACCTAAGAGTGTCAAATTGACTTTAAACTGGCTTTGTTGTTTTTTGCTGGAGAGCCTTGGGGCATACCCCCAAATGCATGTCTGTCTAGACACTACAGCCAACCCTCCTGCCCCCTGTGTAATGAGGCGGCCACAGCCAGAGAAATTATAGTAGTTTTGTAGCGCCAGCAGCAGTGATGCACAGAGGATAGAAATATTATGGGTCGTTTAGTGCACATCATTTTAATTTAATTTTAATTTGAGCTTTTTGAAGATGGGGGAATAAACTCCAGAGGACATTCCGGATATGTTTTGGCAATGTTCATTCCTAGGTTTCATAATGCAGTAGAATAAGTTTGCCTACAAAGCACAAGTGTCTTCTTTATTATTCAGGAATTCCTTTCCCCCATTTAAGCTTCAAGGTCTCTTGGAGAAATGCAAAATCTCATAGTTCCAGGAAATTGTTTCATGGGATATTCATTTTGGGCCTGATTCTTCTACCATTGCTCAGCTTGAGTAGGTGATTAGTACTTACATCATGAGTAGTCCCACTGAAGTCAATCGACTTACTTGCAGAGGAAGATACTACTTCACCTTGGTAAAGAGGGAAGAATTCATCTCTTTGACACCATTAGGCATGCGCTTCATTTTCAAAGAAGCATAATCACATTTATTCTTGTCAGATACTTTCTTCATGAGACTTCTTTATTAAAAACAATCTGGAGGCTGCCCTGTGAAAAATGGATTAACATCCATATGCAAACAAAGGCACCTGAAATCTGATAATCTACTGTGTGAATGTAATTGCTTGGTAGCTACTGAATTTTGGCTCAGAAGAACAGGCAAAAGGGAAAGTCATCTGTCATAAACAGATAGTAGAAGTTAATAGAACAGAAGTACTTTATATCTCTTTTGACTGTAAAGGGTTAACAAGTTCAGTAAGCTTGGCTGTCATCTGACCAGAGGCCCAATCAGGGGACAGGATACTTTCAAATCTTGAGGGAGGGAAGTTTCTGTGTGTGCTGTTAGAATTTGGTGGTTGTTCTCTCTGGGTTCTGAGAGGGACCAGACGTGCAACCAGATTTCTCTCCGATCTCCCTGATACGGGTTCTTATGTGCTCAGAATAGTAAGTACTAGGTAGGTAAGGCGAGTTAGGCTTATGTTTGTTTTCTTTATTTGCAAATGTGCATTTAGCTGGAAGGAGTTCAATTGTGCATTTGGCTTGGAAGGTAATTGTGCTTTGCTGAAGAGTTCGTTTGTATTTGGCTGGAAAGGAGTTCAAATTTATATTTTGCTGAAAGGATTTTAATTTTACTTGTATACGTTAGCTGAGGAGGGTATTCCCAGTGTCGTATAAGCTGAAAGACCCTATACTATTCCTATTTTAAATGTACAAAGATAATTTAACTGTTGTTCTCTCTTTAAATTAATAAATTTCTTGTTTAAGAACCTGATTGGTTTTTATATTCTGGTGCAAGACCCCAGGGGGCGGGGTCTGGATTCACCAGGGACTTGTTGGGAAGAAAAGAGGGAAGGGGGAGAGAGACGCTAATTTCTCTCTGTGTTAGGATTACTTTTTCTCTCAGAGAGAGTCTGGGAGGGGGAGAGAGAAGGAGGGGGAAGGTGCATTTTCCTCTCTGTTTAAGATTCAAGAATTTGAATCACAGTGATCTTCAGGGTACCCAGGGAGGGGAAGCGGGAGAGCACGGTGGGAAAGGGTTTTACTTTCTTGTGTTATGATCCAGAGGTCTGGGTCTTGGGGTCCCGGGCAAGGTTTTGGGAGGGCACCAGAGTGTACCAAGCACTGGAATTCCTGGCTTGGGGCAGTGCTACAAGTATTAAGCTGGTAATTGAGCTTAGAGAAATTCATGCTGGTACCCCATCTTTTGGACGCTAAGGTTCAGAGTGGGGAATTGTAGCATGACATCATCACTAGAGTTAAATAATGGAAAAGCCAATAAAACTTCAGTAACTTTCTAGCATTATATTTAGCTCCTTGCCCTCCCTCAGAATTCATTTTGTATAGGACTGTAATTTATCACTTGTTTTAGCTGAAGAAATGGTCTCATTAAAATAAAATGCAAAGAGGTGTAGTGTTTGTAAAATAAAAATTAGAATGTCATATATAAACATCTCTCATCTATAAAAACTGAGAACACTTTATATAGAGAGCATGTGTGAATAATATAAAGTATGAACAATTCACCCATTCCTAAATACAGCAAACTCTGGGGTTTTAAAGGCTCAATCCAAAGTCTGCTGACTCCAACAGACATTGTATCGATCCCTAAATACAGCATTTTTATACCAGCACAGGGCTACAATAAAGGACAAAACTTAAAAAAAAAAAAAAAAAATTACATAATGAATTTTTAAGGTGGGCAGAATGTAGTTAGCCTGGATGTCAGAGTAGCATCCCTTCATTTCACTTGCATGTCACCTGCTGCATTAAGAGTAATGTCACTAATCTGTTTTTAAAAAGTAAAGAAGCAAATATAGCTGCTTTTTGTCTTTGGGAAGTTTGGCTTTTGGAAGCCTGGATGGACAATGTTACAAGTATTAAGCTGTCTGGATCCTTTTCTGCACTGACTTTACAAAAGTAGCTATCTATAACAATGAATACAACTTGTCCTTGTTAAACCAAATAGTGCATATATTTTATGCTTACTAACCGCCAAAGAGATGCTTTATGGTCAAAGTCCTATATTCAGAACATTAATTAAAAAAGAGAGAGAAAAAAGGAATTATATTTGTTTTTTATTCCTCGAGGCATATTCCGTATAACACATCAAATCATAAAACAAGCTACTTCACTCCTTAGTATCAGAAAGCTACCTCAACAACTCAGTCTTTCCCCATTTTCCAAAGGGTGGGAGGGAGGGTGTGTTTGTCTCCGTGCGTGTGTGTGTGCGCACGCGCACGCGCAGGACAGTATAGGCCAGTTCTCTCTGATGTCTTCTCCACCTACTTGGCTCCCACTGACAGCAACATATATGTAACGAAGCATCACATGCCGTTTTATTTGTGACTTCTCCAGTACTTACACTCTGTAGTGCATGCAAAGGACAGGTTGATGCCCTTAGCTTGGAATGTTCTTGGCTTTGACATTGTGGGATGATTTGTCAAAAAATTGTGGCTGAGCTGCAGACAAGGCATGGAAAATAGTGGAAAAGTAATAATGGACCTTTATTAATTGCAGCAATTTGGAAAACCCAGAGAAGACCTATATTGTTCCAGTTAATTTTTTTAAAAAACAAGTAAGCACACAAGAATTATGTTATGCCTGCTAATTTTTTTGATAGCCAGACATTTTGCTGCAACTATATTCCAGTCATTAGTGCGTGGGCCCCAGCCGCCTGGGTCTGACAGCCCAAGCCCCAGCAGTTGTCAGCTTGGATAAATGGGATTCTACTGTACTAACAGGGAAAAAGTGTTGCAAACCTCAAAATGTATGCAAAATTGTGGACTGTGCAAAGTAAGCTAATTAAAATCAAAATTGCTGTGGAAGGCTAATATTGCGGAATCTGTAATATTGCAAATTAAGTAGGGCCTTAGTTATAATTTAATATTAATACTAAAGGTTTTTTTAATAGACTTCTCTGCCTGAGGGAAGGGTAGTACCACCCAAAAATATAACTAAGAGTATCTATGCACTGGAGCCAATTTGGGAAGATATACCTGGGCTAGCTCTGGTTGAGCTAGAGTGCTAAAAATAGAAGTGTGGCTGGGGAAGGGGCTAGCCACCTAAATACATACCTAGGGTTTCAGATTGGTTTGTACGTGGGACAGCTAACCTGTCATGCCACTTGGGCTGCTATGACCATATGCCTCTATTTAGGGAATTAGCTTGCTCAGAGCTGGGGGATATGTCTCCTTGAGCTGGAAATTGTCCCTTTGAACTCCATTGCAGACATACCCTAATATAATAAGTGAGAGGTCTTGAAATTCAAGGTATGCAGGTCATGCCTTAGGTTGTGTATATTTGTGGTTGGTTATATCTTTGCCTGAAAGCTCTGTTCATGAACATTTTCATTTTGTTGAACGTGGACTTCACCAAAGGCCTGTGCTTACACAGACATCGCTTTCATTTTATTGTCAGGATGGAGCTCTATGTTTCACATGAATCCCCCTCGTCTTTCTAGAGGTTTGAAGTCACATGGCTTTTATGTCCCTTCGCTGTCTGAGCAGAGCTCAATGGAGGATACCAGTGCTTCCCTGCAGACAATTTCTTGTATCGCTATCAGCTTTAATTCTTTCTACCCTTGTGCATTGCCTCAGTAACATGTCAGATGCCCACCAGTGTATGGAGAGAGTAGTCTGCAGGTGTTCCCAAACTCTGGAGTTGGCACACTGTGTTTTACAGACTTTGTGCCAAACTGGCTTTTCTTTCTTAAATTGATTTTAATGGATCTATGGTAATTTACACTAGCTGGGGAGCTGAATATGAATCATCTTCATTCTAGGAATGGTGCTTTTTCAAAGGACTGACTTGTTCTTCCATTAACTTTAATAGCTGGGGTGCAGCTGTACCAGGTACACAGGGCAAAATGCTTATCAGCTGTTGTCCCATGCCTCGGGTGCTGTCCATTTGAGGAGCTCGAATCAAAGCTGTAGCAGAATGGAGCTTTGGGAGAGTTAAATGCGGTTTCCCAAAATTAGGTGTGTGTATGTGACGCCAACGGATCTGTCATGTTGGAGGCTATTGTAATCCTAGCCCATGTCCTGTGACTGGTGACATGAATTAAAACTCAGTCTCTTACCAGCATTTCTGTGGATGTCACATCCTTATTTCAGGGTGGGTGCCAGTTTCTTCAGTTCTTTACTTATCTTGGAGACTCTGGCCCATCACTCTCCCTGTTTTTTGGAACCAAAACGTTATTGCTACCTTTCCCAGCCCCAGAGTTTTGGCAGCTGAGGGAGTCCTGCAAAAAAAACAAACACAAAAACCCAACCCACTCATAACATGGTAACAGACATGCTGTAAACACCTTTATTAGATAGGAATGCCACACCTGACCACCTTATTAGCCTGAGCCAGCCCTAGGGGTTGGCTATGTGATAACTCATCTGTGTCTGAGAATGGGGAAAGGCTGAATGGCAGGAGATCCTGGAGAAGGGAGGTTGAGGACTGAAGAAGCTGGAGACTCCCGACCCCCAACACTGTACATGGTGTTTGCCCTTCTTCTAAAATCTGCTAGAGTGGCACAGCATGAAACAGAGGCAGCTGCCTTAGTGTTGCATGGCCTGACCATGCTGCACCTGATGGCATTGTCTTTATTACACAGTTATGTGTTGATCCAGGAGGTCAGATATTGATAAAATGGCAGCTCTGTAATGGTCTTATTTTCAGTATTTCAAGCACACTATTAAATCCTGTGGTCAGTGGAGGACGGAAGTGGTGTAATACTCGTACCAAGGCTCCACTGGGAAACTGTCTGCTATTCCATCTATCTTCTCAAATGTTAAGCTCCAGATATGCCCTTATATTGCTGGAGCATTATGCTTCATATATATACGCTTCACAACCACAGGAACTCTTAATTAATTGCCTCATTCCTAGATAATCTGGTTGATAAGTGGCAGCATTGTTATTTTGGACAAAATTTTAGGTCAACGTTTTCAAAGGTGTGCAACTAAATCCGTATTTAGGCACTTAAATAAGCATTTTGATTTTCAGAGGTTCAGCTCCTGTGGAAATTAATTGAACAACCAATATAAAAACTTTAGTCTAACTGGCTAAAGCTGAAAGCTTGGGCAGAACTGGAAATAGAACCTAGATCTTCAGAGTCAGTCCAGAGCCTTAGAACCACAAGACTGTCCTTCCCCTTAAAATACATGTTGTTAAGTCAGGTTGTGTAACTGAAATGCCTGCACAGCTTCAATTATCAAACTTCACATGTGTCCCACAGTAGTAGTTAATGTGCTATTTCTAGAACTGCTTGGAAGATAGGGATTTCCCCAGAAAATATTGATGAAAATTATTATTTTCATTTCTGTCTACAGTTTCATCTGAAAATTTTGACTTTGTCCAAAAACATTTCTCTAAAAACTGCAAACTAAAAACCAACGTATTTTTCATCCAGCAGTTGAAAACCTTTTGACCAAATCTCCCTCAAAATTTGATTTTCTGACAAATTAATAAATATATTGAGGAAAACAGACCCTTTCTGTGAAGATTTTGTTTTGTCAGAAACCCAGTTTTCCACTGGGAAAACTTTGGATGGAAAACTTTTAAGCAGCCCTAATTATTTCCATATGAATAACTTATTCCGCTTAATTCAAATACCCAACCACTATATATATGTAAAGTAAAACCTCATTTAATCAGAGTGGAAGGTGCTGAACACTTTGCAAGAACAGGTGCTTACTGAACTTGAATATAAGATTTGTCATATTGGATCAGATCATTTGTCTAATATGTAGCCAGTGCCTGATGATTCAGAGGAAGGTGAAACGCTGACTCCATAATGCCCCTAGCCAATTTCACAACACTTCCTACTGGGGAAGAGGAATTCCTTGTTGACTCGTATGGTGCATAATTTGAGATGTGGTTAAACTTTAGTATCTATATTTCTGTGTCATAAAATTAGACTGTCTCTTTAATATCCAGCCACAGCATTTGACTGGATTACTTGCTATGATAATGATTTTTTTCACAGGCTGACTATAATGAATAATATTTAATATTTAATTTTGTTTATGAAGACAAAATATTTAATTTTTTAACACTGCTAAAATCTGATTATTACTGTTGATTGAATTTGTCTAATGTAATCTAATCTAATTTATATTGCACTCATCACCATGGTATCCAAGCACTTCATAAATGTAGAATTGTGCTATTATCTATGTTCCAAAGGTGCTTTTTATCATTTCAGTACTGAAGCTTGTAACTTTTATGTTAATAATAATTTGTTAGAGAGTAGCCGAATAACGTCTTGGAATGTTGTTTTTTGTTAAAATTCTACCAGTGATAAATACATTTTCCTTACTTTTCAGGAATTCAGTACATCTTCTGCAAATTATGTAGCACTATAAAGCCAAGGTGAATTGAATTACTGTCTTGCAGCACATGCCTGCTTTAAAGTACAGAGAAATTTATGAAAAGCATTAAGGCACAGTTATTCACATGGAGCAAATTTTTACAGCCAGATTCTCCTCTGCTTTGCTTTTGTAAAAATCTGGAATAAATTCATTTAAGTTGGTAGTGTAGCTTTGACTATCGATCGTAATCTTGCAAAGGGATCCACGTGAGTGGAAACTTATAGCAAGATGGAGTCCCAATAGTGTCAGTGAATCAGAATCTAGCCTATTATGGTAACTTCATACTAAGCCGAGATATGCACTAAAAATCTACATTTAGAGCGTAACCCTAACTTAGCACTCTTCATTTAGTCATAAATTAGTTTTTTATTGTAACATTTAATAGTTGCTTTCAGCTGGGCGGGTTATATTTATGTACGTGGCATATTTATAATTTAAGTACTTACAATTGCTTTTTATGGCTGAGGAGTGGGTAGCAGCCAAAGTGAAGCACAATTTCTCCTTTGCGTAAAAAGAGAAAAATTTCCATTAGGAAGATATGATTCCTGATTTCCCTGTCTTTCCTCAGATGTGTAGGTACATATCCGTGCTATTATACAGTGCAAGTTAGGCTGGTATACATGTGTGCATTATACCTCAGTTTCTAATTGTTGCTGCTTAAGAGAGGGTAAACCTTTGAAAAGGAGAAAGGGTATAGGAGGGAATGAAGAGGAAGAAACTGGCTGGAAAGGGAACGTGAACTACCCATGCCACTCCTCCCCCCTTTTTTTTAAAATTCTGTTTGAGAACTGCACTACTGTTAATGTGAATAAACCTTGTGATGTACCCCAGCAGAGATGTCAAGGAGTTTTACACAGTAACAAAAGTAGCGGTTGCGAGGAAAAAGCCAGATCTACAAATAAAGGCCTAAGACGTTATCATCAATTCAGTGCATTCACATTCATCAAGCATTGTTGCTCACAAAAGAAGTGGTTTGAAGGACACCATGGTATTAAGACCATAAAGATACACAAATGGAGAGAGAAACAAACTTGACTTCTTTGCAAGAATAAGTGATCTCAAAGGCAGATGCACCATATTTCAAGTTTTCATCTCTTGCATGTTCCTTCATGGCATTTCCAAAGGTTATATGTTGTTGTATATTTTTTATGGGTCATGATCAGCTTGTTTGTCATAGGAAACAACTCAGTCTACGTAAAGTTAAATGAAAGCTGAAATAAGGTAGCGTTGTATCCACGTGTGAAGAGAAAAACATGTCATCGCCAGCAGGGCCAGCGCTTCCATTTAGGTGGCCTAGGCAATCACCTAGGGCGCCAGGATTATTAGGGGGCGGCATTTTGCGGGGGCGGGGCAGGTGGCTCCAGTGGACCTGCCGCAGGCGTACCTGTGGAGGGTCCCCTGGTCCCGCGGCTCCAGTCGACCTGCTTCAGGCATTCCTGTGGAGGAATGCCTGAGGCACGCCTGCGGCAGCTCCACCAGAGCTGCAGACCACCGGACCCTCCACAGGAATGCCTGTGGCAGGTCCACCGGAGCTGCGGGACCAGCGCGCGGGGTGGCGAAATGGCCGTGCGCCTAGGGCGCTAAAAAGACTAGCGCTGGTCTTGATCGCCAGGAAAGTTAATCGGAGCTCTTGTAGTACGTAAATTCCTGTATATTGCAGTAGTAATGTACCAAGTCTTTTTTTTTATTGTGCCCTGAAAGACAACAATAGAGGGCTTTTAATTAGTAAATGTTACAGGCCCAAGCAGCTTTAACTGACATACACTTACGTCGTGCCTGAAACCCAGTTCTTGGCCTATTTCCATAGTTCACCGTAGAGCAGGAGTTGGCAACCTATGGCAACGCATGCCAAATGTGGCATGCGAGCCAATTTTTAATGGCGCATGGGGCGGGCTGAGCTGCTCAGCCCACCACCGCTCTGGCGCTTTCTGCCACCGGCTTCTGCCAGCCGGAGACCCTCCGCCAGTCCCACTCAGCACCCACTTCTGGCCTGGGGGAAGGAACCTCAGGCTGGCAGGGGGCTGAGACCCCAGCTGGCAGAAACCCGCAGCTGAAACCCCAGAGTGGCGTCGGGCTGCGCCGCTCAGCCTGCAGCCACTCTGGGGTTCCTGCTGCTGGCCCCTTGCCAGCCGGGGTCTCCCCTGCCGCAGCACCACTCAGCACCTGCTGCCGGCCTGGGGGAAGAAACCCCAGGCTGGCAGGGGGCTGAGACCCCAGCTGGCAGGCGTCCGTGGCTGAAACCCCAGAGTGGCGGTAGGCTGAGCCGCTCAGCCTGGAGCCGCTCTTGGGTTCCCGCTGCTGGCCCCTTGCCAGCTGGGGTCTCCCCCCCGCCTCAGCCCCACTTACCTTGTGCAGGCGCCCTTCCAGACAGGCCCTGCTCAGCCCTACAAGAACCAGCTCACTCACCTCAGCTGCCGATCTGGGGTTCCAGTTGCTGACCTCCTGTCAGCCGGGGTCTGGATCTCCAGCCTTGCTCAGCGTGCTTTCTGGCCTGGAGTCCCTGCAGGCCACCCTGGGCTCTTCTTCTGGCCTTGGATCACTGCTCTGCAGCCTCACTGCTGTGGCCCACTGTTCCCAGCCTGGGACAGTGAGGGTTGCACACAAGGGAAGAGGAGGTGCCCATCTTAAAATTGTTTATCTCAGACCACACTGCGTTTGACCTCGTGCCTGTCTTCTATCGCCATTTTTTTCCCCACTGAGAGTTGAAGGGAACATTTGACAAAATGGCAGCTCCTAAGAAAGAGAAGCTAGATGTCCGATCATTTCAACCTGCTTGGACAGACGCATTTGGATTTATTGAAAAGAAGGACTGTGCTATTTGTGCTTTCTGTTATGAAAGTGTTGTTTGTTGCACATCAAGTGTTCGGCATTTTGAAACGAAGCATGAGAAAACCTTTCTTGACAAAGCAGACAAGACTGAATCAATCAAAAAGGCAGTAGCAGCCTATGAGAAGCAAAGTAGTGTTTTTAAAAGCTTAAGTGTAAATAAAAATCAAGCTACAGAAGGAAGTTACAAGATTGCACAGTGCATTGCAAAAAACGGAAAGCCGTTTACAGATGAGGAATATATAAAAAGTTTTTCTCAGCAGTTCAGAGATTTTGTTCAATGATTTGCCAAATGAAGACACAATCATATCTAGAATAAAAGAACTGCCCATCTCTGGCAGAACAGTTAAGAGACGCATAAGTGAAATGGCAGAAAACATTAAGGAAAAGCAGACAACTGCATTGAAAAACGCAACAGTGTTTAGTGTTGCAGTTGATGAGAGTGTGGATGTAAACGACGTTCCACGTTTGGCAGTTGTTGCAAGATATTGTGCTTCCGATGAAATCTAAGAGGAACTTTGTTGCCTAAAACCCCTGCATGGCACAACAAAGGGAGAAGATATACTGGAAAGTTTTGTAAACCATTTTGAAGAACGGGGAGTTAACATCAGAAAAATATTTTGTGTGACAACAGATGGTGATCCTGCCATGGTTGGAAAACAGAAGGGATTTGTAAAGTTACTTGAAGATCAAATTGGTCATCTGACAGTCAAATTTCACTGTATCATCCATCAAGAAAACCTGTGTGCTAAAATTTCTAATTCAGAGCTTAATAATGCGATGAATACAGTGGTGTGAATTGTGAATTTCCTTGTTGCTCGATCTGCTTTGACTCACAGGCAATTTCAAGCACTGCTAGAAGAGATGTACAGTGCTTATAACGACATCCCACTTCACAGCAACATTCGGTGGCTAAATCGTGGCAAGGTTTTGGTGCGCTTTGTAAACTGTTTTGATGCAATCAAGCCTTTTTGTCAGAAAAAGAATAAAACTACCCTGAACTGGATGATGATAGATGGCTGTGTAAGCTCATGTTTCTAACTGATATCCCTGCTCACCTAAACGAACTCAACCTCTGTCTACAGGGTGCAGGGCAAACAGTTCTGGATTTTTATGAAGCCTGGAAAGCATTTATTGTGAAACTAGCAGTTTTTTCCAGGGATATTCAAATTTCTACTTTCTGCTTCTTCCAACTCATAAAAGAGCTATTGACACATTGCACTGTCAATGTCGATGAGATTGGAAAGTACATGCAAGAACTGGAATCATAATTTTCTGACAGATTTCAAGATTTCCAGCGATCTGGCTCAATGCTTTCTTTTCTAATTAAACCTGAAAAGTTCAATGAAAGCCACCTGAATTTGTCTGTATTTCAGTGGCTGGGTGTTGAAGATTTCGAAATGCAGCTCATTCAGTTAAAAAGCTCAGAATTGTGGACATCAAAGTTTGTGGATGCGGAGCGCACTTGAAGCTACTGAGAGAGATCATGGGGCCTCTGTTCTGACCTGCTGGACATCCCTGCCAGTGACATTTAGCTGTTTGAAGAAAATTGCGTTTGCAATGCTTTCGGCATTTGGATCCACATACCTGTGTGAACAGGTATTTTCACACATGAAATCTGTCCTCTGTCCCTCTCAGAACCGGTTAACAAGTGATCACTCAGAAGTCTGTGTGCAGCTTAAAGTATCCAAATACATGCCAGACATTGGAAAACTTCGCAAGGAAAAGCAAGGGCAAAGATCACACTAAACTGATAAGATCTTCATTTTAATTTATTTATAAATAAAGCTCCTGAAACATTTTGAAAACCTTGTTTACTTTACATATAACAGTAGTTTGGTTATATATTATAGACTTATAACAAGACCTTCTAAAAACGTTAAAATGGATTGCTGGCACAAGAAACCTTAAATTAAAGTGAATAAAAGAAGACTCGGCACACCACTGCTGAAAGGTTGCCGACCCCTGCCGTAGAGCCTTTGGAACTGCTTCTCCAAACATGAGCAAAAAGTGCACCTTGTGTTCTGCTGATCTGTGCTGGCCTTTGTTGGGATCTGGCCATTCCTTTGTGAAACAAAGTGTTCCCATGTAATCCATGGTGCTTCTGAATATTACATGGGCTGTCAGTAACAGGGATCAGAGTTGATGGGGGAAGAGGTGGCATTCCTTGTCTATTCCCTATTATACCCAAGTCCCAGCCACAGTCCCTCGAACTGCCTCCAATTCTGGATTGGCTCGATGTTTCTGCTAGAATAATCAGAGTCTGTGTTCTTATGCTTAGAAAATAAAGAATGACATTCCTCTTGAGGTGAATATTTCACTGTTTTCCTTGTTTGCAACCCTCTTCTGCCAAAACGAAGCATCTAGTAGCAGGGGAACTTTGAATGGCAGACTTTATTCAAAAAGCCTTTGGGATTTTTGAGGAGTTTTTTATTCCCTCTCACTCAAAGGTTTAGGTGACCTCCACTTCTGGCTGAAGATGATGGGCATGCTTTTCTGCCCAGTGTATGTCAAGGATGCTTCAGGATGGGCCAAGGGATGTGCGTAAGAGGAAATGTGAGGCATGCATTCAGACCTTGTGTACACGACAGGTTACTTCAGTATAATTTACGTCACTCAGGAGTGTGAATAATCAACACCCCTGAGGGTATGTCTATACTATGAAATTAGGTCGATTTTATAGAAGTCGATCTTTAGAAAGCGATTTTATACAGTCGATTATATATGTCCCCACTAAGCGCAGTAGGTCGGCGGTGTGTGTCCTCAATACCATGGCTAGCATTGACTCACAGAGTGGTGCACTGTGGGTAGCTATCCCACAGTCCCCACTGCCCATTGGAATTCTGGGTTAAGCTCCCAATGCCTGATGGAGCAAAAAACGCTGTTGCGGGTGGTTTTGGGTACATGTCATCAATCTCCCCTCCCTCCTTAAAAGCAACAGCAAACAATTGTTTTGTGCCTTTTTTCCTGGGTTATCCGTGCAGACGCCATCACATGGCAAGCATGGAGCCTGCTCAGCTCATTGTGAGCATCAGGGCCAGATTAACTTTTTGTGGGCCTGGCCCCAAACATATTTTCGAGATCCCCTGGGGAATGATTGCAAAAGGGGCCGGGGATAAAAGCACAGTGGGGCAGGAGCTGGGGTTGGTCTCTGGAGCAAGGGAGGGGTCAGGGGTAAACTGCAAGCACAGCAGGGCTGGGGAGGGGGTAAACAGGATTCCCCCCTGCCCCTCTGCCCACATAGAGCAGGTACTTATCTAGTTCTAGCCCATTCTCTTTGTCTCTCTCTGTACTGAGCTGTCCCTCATCCCACAGCAACAGGACAGGTTCTCTTCCAGCCCTCTGGGGTGGGTGTTAGGAGTGGGAGGAGTGGAGGCTAATGTGGTTACTCCCAGGGCCGACTCCAGGGTTTTTGCTGCCCCAAGCAGCAAAAAAAAAAAAAAACAGGCCGCAATTTGGCAGCTGGTCCTTTGCGCTGAGAGGGAGTGAGGGACCTGCCGTCGAAGAGCTGGACGTGCCACCCTGCTCTGTTGGACACCCCAAGCACCTGCTTGCTGGGATGGTGCCTGGAGCTGGCCCTGGTTACTCCTATAACCGGATATTTAGTTTCCAGTCAGCACTGCTAACCAGACACTCAGGTCCCATTTTCTACTGGTTTACAGTCTAAAACTGGATACCTGGCAACAGGGCTGCCAGAAAAGCCTGAGTAGGGGAGAGAGGCAAGCAATCCTTTTTAAAGGTAAGGTGGCTAAGTCTTAATGGGGGTGGGTGCAAGTGGTGGATGGGCCAGGGAATGGAGAGGCGCTAGTGGGCAGAGCCATGTCTGCTGTACTGCCCAGGTAGGTTGGAGACTGTGGGGATCAGCTGACACAATATCCAGGGCCAGTGCAAGGATATCTTGCACTACAGGTGAAAATTCCACCTTGCACCCCACCCCGGAGCATCGCTTATTATAAATTTTCAAAAATGAATACAGTGGAGTCGCATCTTATGCAGGCGATAGATTCTAAGGTCAGCGTGTAAGAGGAAAATTGCATATAGTGAAAATTACCACAAATTACAGTATACACGGTATACACTAGAACAGGGGTCCTCAACCTACAGCAAACATGCCAAAGGTGGCACTCAGGGCTGGCTCTGGGGACCAGCTCTCCAAGCATGTGCTTGGGGCGGCACTTTCCAAGGGGCAGCACTCCGGCTCCTTTTTTTTTTTTCTTTGGGGTGCAAAAAGTCGGGAGCCGGCCCTGAGCGGAGGTGAGCTGTGGCAGTGGGGGGCACGGGGAGGGCCACAGGAAGTAACCCAGGGGGAGGGCAGAGGAACCACTCCCCCCAGCTCACCTCTGCTTCACTGCCGCCTGCCCTCCCCGAGCGTGCCACCGCTCCCCTCCCCTGACTAGCCATATGAATCAGCTGTTTTGCGGCAAGCCTGGGACAGAGGGGGGAGAAGTGAAGCGGCGGCACTGCCGCGCTCAGGGGAGCAGGTGGAGCAGAGGTGAGCTGCGGCGGTGGGGGGTGCAGGGAGGGCTGCAGGAAGTAACTCGGGGGGGCAGAGGAACCGCTCCCCCCAGCTCACCTCTGCCTCCTCCACCGAGCGCACTGCCGCTCCACTTCTCCCCTCTCCCTCCAGCTCCCAGGCAAGCCTGGGAGGGAGGAGTAGGAGGGGAAATGCGGCATGCCTGGGGGAGGTGGTGGGGCTGGGAATTTGGGGAAGGGGTTGGACTGGGGCGGGGAAGGGGCGGAGTTGGGCCGGGGTCTGGGGGGTGCGGGAAAATTGTTTTGCTTGGGGCGGCAAAAAACTTGGAGCTGGCCCTGGCGGCATGTGAGCTGATTTTTTTTTAATGGCAGGCTGCGGGTCCCAGACACCGCTGCCAGTCTGGGGTTTCGTTCACTCAGCTGCCAGGCGGAGTCCCAGCCGGCGACTCTGCTCAGTCTCCTGCCATTCACCCAGGCCTGCAGGAGGCTGAGCAGGGCTGGTGGCCGAGACCCTGCCTGGCAAGGCACTGGCAGCCGGAGCCCCAGCTCGTCCGTGGGCTGAGCAGTGGGCTGGGACCGTGACTGGCAGGAGCCGGCCCACTGCTGGCCCTGCTCAGCCTGCTGCCTGCTGAGTAAACAGAACCCCAGGATGGCAGCAGGCTCAGTGGCGGCCAGGACCTGCAGCCTGCGATTAAAAAAAAAACCAGCTTGCGTGCCACCTGGCCTGCGTGACATAGGCTGAGGACCCCTGTTCTAGTGTATACTGTATATACTGTATTTTATGGTAATTTTCACTATACATGATTTTCCTCTTACGCAGTGACTGTAGAACCTAAGCCAAGTGTAAGATGTGACTCCTCTGTAGTGTAAAAAAACATTTTGGGCACCGCTTTTTGGCACCTCGAAATCTTGGCAGCCTAGGTGGTTGCCTAGTTTGCCTAGTGGTTACACTGGGCCTAATAGCATCCCCAACCCAGGTGATGTGACAGCCAGTGGTGAATTAGAGTTAGTGGGGCCCCCCAGCCCTGTGCTCAGCTTCATTTTTGGGGCTCCTCCTTGGGATCCAGTCAAGAAAAAGAACATTCTCTTATCTCCCCCTGTCCTTGTTTTTCATTCTTTTTTTTTCTTCATCCTCCTCCTATAAGTAAGAGCAAGTAAATGAAAATAAAGTGAGGTACCTTGATTGTTCTTGTAGTCTAACTTATTTTTCCACAGACCACTTGAAAATCATGGAGGGTCTCGACAGACCACTTAATGATCTTTCCAAATATTGTAAAAAAATGT
>NC_133770.1:92403976-92571741 GCF_003597395.2 Chelonoidis abingdonii | reverse complement strand
GATCTCAGTCAGGAAGGAGGAGGAGGGGGCTCGGGGTGCGTGGGGAGGCAGCAGTCAGGGTGGACAGGGGGCTAGGGGTGTGAGCTGGGGTTGTGGGGATGCTCACGGAGGGAGCTGGAGGAGGTATGCCCCAATTCCAACCCCTTCTCCAAGGCCTCATCCCCACCTCTTCTCCTCCTCCTCCCCAGAGTGGCATGCTGTGGCTCGCTTCTCCTCCCCTCTCCTGCCGACAAGCAACTGATCCAGCTGATCGGCGGTTAGGGGGGGAGAGGGAGTGTAGCACGCTGGGGAAAGAGGCGGAGAAGGAACCAGGCTACTGCTGGCAGCATCAAGCTTCTCTGACCCCACAGGAGAGAGCGGGGGGCAGAGAAGAGCAGGCTGGGGCCCTTTTGACTGTGGGCCCGGCGCCAATGGTGCCATTGTAAATCTGGTATTGGTAAGCACTGTAAACATCTCACGCATTATCCTGCAGTATGTGCAGAGCCTGGCCAGGAGCCATCAGCACGAGGATGATTGTGAGGAGGAAATGGATGTTCCTGAAAGCACGGGATGTGGCAATTGGGACATCATGGCGGCAGTGGGGCAGGTTGATACAGTGGAATGCCAATTCTGGGCCCGGAAAACAAGCACAGACTAGTGGGACTGCATAGTGTTGCAGGTATGGGATGATTCTCAGTGGCTGCAAAACTTTTGCATGCATAAGGCCACTTTCATGGAACTTTGTGAGTTGCTTTCCCCTGCCCTGAAGCGCAAGAATACCAAAATGATACCTGTCCTGACAGTTGAGAAATGAGTGGTGATAGCCCTGTGGGAGCTTGCAATGTCTGACTGCTACTCGTCAGCTGGGAATCAATTCAGAGTGGGCAAATCTACCATGGGGGCTGCTGTGATCTACGTAGAGAAGGCAATCAGTAACCTTCTGCTAACACGGGTAGTGACTCTGGGAAACGTGCAGGTCATAATGGATGGCTTTGCTGCAGTGGAGTTCGCTAGCTGTGGTGGAGTGATAGACGGAACACATATCTTTATCTTGGCACCAGACCACCTTGCCAAAGAGTACATAAACCACAAGGGGTACTTCTCAATGGTGCTGCAAGCACTGGTGTATTACAAGAGACGTTTCACCAACATCAACGTGGGATGGTCGGGAAAGGTGCATGACGCTCACATCTTTAGGAACTCTGGGCTGTTCGAAAAGCTGCAAGAAGGGACTCTCTTCCCAGACCAGAAAATTACCATTCGAGATGTTGAATGCCAATAGTTATCTTTGGGGACCCAGCCTACCCCTTGCTCCCATGACTCACGAAGCCATACATCGTGCCTACATCACAGGGGAGTAGCCTAACCACTGGGCTATAAACTCATTCAGATTCACTGTCTGGCCCAAACATTATCCAAGCATTTTATACAAAGTGAGAGATTGAGCATAATATTTCACAGTCAGGTAGTTAGAGCACTCACCTGAGAGTAGGGAGATGTAGGTTCAAGTCCCTTCTCCAGAATAGGGGTGCAGACCTGAGCATGAGGACAACAGCACCTCCTTGTCTGGTTGTTTTTGTGAGTTGAGCCCTTCATTTCCTTTTCTTTTCTTTTTAAATAAGATTAAAATGCCTGGAAATGAAACATTTTTGTTTTGAGTTGAATGTTCTCAACAATTCTGGTTCAGTTTGAGCCAGTATGAATTTTTTTTTAAACTGCCAGCAAATAGAAAAACCAGTGATTTGACGAGTCTTTGACTAATATTAATGCTAGTGAAGGTTTTCAGAGAGGAATTGATGCATCCGGATTTTGCAAGTAGCAACCTAATCTTCCAAAATAATGGTTAAAGTGAAGCTGAATAATTCAAACTCAAATACTCTTGGTCCTAGCTGAAACTGGGAGGAAAAATAACTATAACTGTATAGGTCCAAAGAACCTATTTCTCTGCTTTAGTTTATAGGATAAAGGGATAACGTGCAGAAATATTAAATTGCTATAGAAAACATAGAGATTCTTATTTTTAACATCAGGAGCTCGAGATATATTGCAGCATCTGTCACCCAAGATTAGCACAGAGCATCAAACTGGACTTGAAATGAATTCAGAGGATGATATGATCATGGTGAGAGCCAACCCTGGGGGAAGGACACACAGGGTAGGATTGCTAACTGGAACTACTACAGTCTGCCCTGGTTTTTGTGATCTACAGAAATACAGCTTTCACCAACGCATTCCAGACAATTCAGATGAAGCTGTTTGAATGTGATGTTAAAGTGGCCTTAAATTTTGTTTGTTTATTCATTTTTTAAAATAAAAATTGGTATAAACTGGTGGGTTAATTCATCAGTTGCGTGCGTGCTAAAGAACACTCTCCAGTTAGGATTCCAGTCCCTTTTTCTTCACAATAACTCTTTTTAACAAACCATTCATTGTCTTTCTCCCGGACTCACGGTCTTCTGCAGCAGCTTATCTACTCCCTGCAGCTCTTATACTTCTTCCTAGCCTGCTCCTTGTAGAATTACATTCTACAGGCCACAGTGTTGCATCCACAGCAACCTGGGAGTTGGATGCCCACTGGGTTCTTCCCTTGATCCAGGGATTTTTCCAGGTGTTATTAGCAACTGAGTTACTTTCTGGCTCTTATGAAGACCAGGTAATGATCAAGCTATCATCTGATCCCTGGCCTCACAGTCTCAGCTTGGAGGCAGGTCATTAGTCACAACTTCCTTAAAGGCCTCCACACCCTGTTACGGCTGGACTAAGATGTTTTAACAAACCAAACAGTTCTGTTTCAAAGCTATGTAACTGCAGATGATGCCTGATGAAAGTTAAACAGAGCAGTGTGGCAGAAGGCAGAGCATAAGATTTTCCTTTCATAGATCTGTTACGGATAAAATTTGCTGTACTGGAATATGGGTTTCCATACTGAAATCTTCCCTCTGTTGGTCACCATTAGAAAGTCAACTTTTACCCACCATTGCCATTCTGCAATATTTAGAAATAACTGCAGTGTTCCAGGTACCACTGTGCAGTAACTATGGTTAAACATGGAGTTTTCATTGATTAACATTTGATGCACCGATCTTGAAACAGGGCGTAAATGCTGGATGACAAGTCTCATGAATTTTGGAGTGAAATTACTTGCCATTTACAGTAAGAAAAAAATACCTATCAAAGTGCTAAAGGACTTTTCTTTTAACTTGGCTCTTGTAGAGATCTTTGGCAATGACAACACTCCATACTACTGGTATAGGAGAGACAGCAAACTCATTTTTTATCAGTACAATGTGCAAGAGATTGGGCATGGCCCTCACATTAAATTAAAAGCATCAGTATCCAGTGATAGGACTGTATCCTATTTTAAATAAGCTGTCATACTGAAAGCATGTCTTATGGAAATTAATAGTAGGTACACTATGGCCTTTGTGCGTGTATGACTTCTGCAGGTATATTTAGGATCCAATTCTGCTTGAATTAACTTCCTCTGGACAGGAATTGACCCTTAATGACTCTCAATGACTTGAATGAGATTGATTGGGCCTTTAAAACAAAACAATTGTTGTTAGTAATGTTTTATCCCCTTATGATGTCTGATTTTTGGAAATTGTGTGTGTGGGGTAGTGGCAACGGAGGAGACTGTGCTACCATGATAAAGTGTGCACTGGATTAGCTGTTGAGATTAGCATTTGAGTCCCGGCAATCATCCACAGATGCAACATGGCTCCTTAACCTGGCGGGCATGGACAAAAAATTAGAGTTAAATTTCCATGGAGACTGCCTTTGCACAGTATAACATGTTCTGCATAATTATAAATTCATATTGCTCATTTGTGCATCAAAATCCCTGCCATAGTTTTTTCCCTGAATACCTCTTTGGGACTCTTAGGCAGTATTTGGTTGATCTTTTGTAAAAGTGCCAGTACAGTTTGTACTGACACTATGGTTATCAATCTTAAGTACAGAATTAGCATTGAGGCGGAACTACCTTCTTGTCCCTGGCAACTTTCCTAGCACATGCAAAAACCTTTCCAGGGACCCTCAGATGGTGAATTTACACCATAGCTCCCTTCACTTTGTCCAGCCCAATGGAACAAATTTTAGATATGGTGTAAGTAGTTATAACAGTAATGAAATCAGTGAAATTGCAGATGGTTGTATCAGATCTGAATTTACCCCTAAATGTTCAACTCGTAAATGTATGATGATAACTTTGAATAGGATTTTTTTTAAAAAAAAAATTTTAAAAAGTGACATTTTACTCTTATGTCAAATATTCTATATGCCGTGAAGTGGCGTAATGAACTTAATAACTGAAACTAGTATTATTTGACTGTCCCATATTTCATGGGATGATGAATATCATGAAACCAGTTTGGATAGGCATTCAAAAATTCAGATAATAGGCTGAACTGATCAGACTTCTTGGATCAGCTGAACCGAACTTGAAATCCCATGTGAATGGGTTGGAGAGATGCAGAGTTGCCCACTTCTGAAGATCCAGTGTCAGGGTTTAGTGGAATTTGCCTTTTTGGAGTCCCTGACTCTTTGGTGTGCTCCCTGTTTTTGTATACTTATGAAATTAAGGGGTGCCTTGTGAGATTCCATGAAATTAACTGTTCATTGATATGATGACCTACTCTAGGGGACTGGAGCAAGAGTAAGCAAAGCCAATTTCCCACAATTAAATGAGACTACAAAGTTAACATTAAACACACGTCTGTTGTCTTTTGAGCTTTGTTGCTGTGGTCCACTGGATGGCATTCTGATCACTTGGACATTGCATTGCATGCGTTCTCTCCTATACTTCAAATTTTGTCTATTGGCCACCAGTAAATAGCTAGCAAAAGGCTGATTTACATACTTTTGGGTGAGGGAAGTGTGCAACATTGGTGCTGGCCTACAGTAACAAAAAGGGTTAATCCCTCATTCAGTGTAGTCATCCAACACATTCCAACACCAAAGTCACTTTTCTGTTGGAGTTAATTCAGCATTGTAACCAGCCAAAAGCCAATGAACCCCCTAACCGTCCCACTTAAGCCCCATATTGAACCCTCTCTATATGGGCGAATTTCACCTTTACTGATAGAACCTGGTGAATAACCTCCTTTTGAAGGTTAGGACCATATGGATATTTCGCATACTTTTCTTCCCAATATTGGAAATATTGGGCTTTGGACTAGCGAAGAGCTTTGAAAGAACCTTTCTCTTGTTATGTCTAAGTATCAAAGGTAGTTGAAAATATAACTGAAATGTTTTAACATTTTTATATAGTCACTGTAATTTTCCAATTCCAGTCTGAATTATGAAGTGAATTTTCTCTCTGGACAGCGTGGTCCATGTTCTTCTTAAATTACTTTTCTTGCTTGTATATAAAAATACCCCCTCCCTCCCGTTTTTTTTCTTTTTAATCTTCACTTCATTTTTCTTGAAGGGTCAGACATGGGTTAGGTAATGTGAGTCAGAGAGAGACTAGACGCAGTGCTATTGAAATAGATTTGCTGCATGGACCCCGTTTTGTGAGCATAACCTGAAAGCATTTGAAAGTGGTATTGAACAACTGAATAATTCACTGCAACTTTCAGACATGTGATGAGCCCATAGCGGAGGTGAAATCTTCACTTTTGACCCTTCTTTCCAATGAGTAAAGCAGAGGTATTGTACTTTACTGCGCATTGTATAAGATGATTCTAGCAGGCTTATAAAGGCTAAAAATAACCATGTTTAGAAATGTACAAAAGAGAAAATATGACTTTGAGCTCCAGTCTCAAAGAGAATCTTACATATTTTTGTTCGGTGTCTCCAGTTTGAAATGTTTTGCTAGTACAATATTTATCTGACTCTGATTTGCAGCAAACTGCAATCCAATTTTTTAAGGGGCATGCATTCTGTTTTATGGCTTCCCATAATTTTTTGCTGACTCTATAATAAACTAGTGTCATTGTGTTCATTCCCTGAATGTTGGCAGATCAGATGCTGCAGTCTAAACATTTTATAAATGGGGTGCCATATTACTCTAATTTTATCATTCATTCCAGTTTTTATAGTGCTTTTCCTTAAATTTTAGGTGCTCAATAAAAAGAAAACTGTCTGTGCCAATTTGAAAATGAGACAACTGCAAAACTCCTCAGAAATCATCACTTAGCTATTTAACAGATTCATCACTAAACAAGCCCACCAGATCATGATGATAATAGTAGCAACTCCCAATCTAATCCACTATTGCTCCACTTCTCTACAAATTCCAGGGAATCATAGGATGCTCCTGTATTCAGATTGCCTTTCAGTTTTAAGTAGCTATGGATAAGGAAAGTAGCACTTGCACAGTATTATTACACCCTACTGCGGCATGCATTACTATTAACTAATAGTTGGGCTGCTTAAGTTTGCAGCACAAGAATCTAACAGTTTATGATTACTGTGATTCCCATAAAACCACCTCATCTGGTGTGCCTGTATCTGGAGTCTTTCTACCTCTTGTTGCACATTCAAGGTGTAATGAAAAAAGAAAAAGCTGAAATCTAGTTTAAAAAGTTGCATTTTTTCGCTATGCTTGTGAACTCCTTTTCAGCCACTGCATTGCTTTGATTTTTCTCACTTTGGGATGCCAGTAGAGGGCCTGTAAGGTCTCACATGTCTAAATGTTCCTTGAGAGATCCCTTATTGTTCACAGTGTATCACTCCTCTACACCAGTCCCTGATTTGAGGGGAGGGAGCTATTCAGAGGTGCATCTCTATGGCAAAAATCGGCCTCCTTTGTTTCATAAAGTGGCCAGATTTTTTTTTTTAGTTCATTTGTTTTATGTTCATATGCCCTCCTCCTATGTTCAAGGGAGTAATCCTTAGTCACACAAGTATCCCCACTGAGTTCCCTGGGGCTGCTCACATGATTAAGGATTTGCCAGGGCCCTTTTTATTATAAGCTCCTTGAAGGCAGGGCTTACATTTGTTGTGTCTAACATCAGGCAGACTCTGAGGGCTGAACAATCTCAGGAGGACACTGTTGATCTTGAGATTAGGCCATCCTTTTCCTCTTTGTGAGCACACTGGTAAAGAAAAATAAAATAAATAGAGCTGTGCCATCCAAGCAAAATGAAAAGAGCATTTTCAAGCAGCCCCTTGTTTATGGACACTGAGGAAATCTTGTCTTCTCTTCTACTTTACCCATTCTAGAGCGTAATGGCCAAAGCAGTTGGACTCTGGATTCCTCTTGTCGGTTGGTCTGGCTCTTAGTGATTTCATTCTATAAAGCACAGAGAAGGCAGGTCAATTATCACAAGCATAACGGAGAGAGCAATGCTGGAGAAGAAAAAAAAAGCTTTTAATTGGTATATTTGAGAAGATATGATGGATGTAATGGAGAGAAAAAAGAAAATTTAATTTTACTCTATTGTTTTGGATTTAGACTGTTTCTAATGGCACATTATTCTTATTGATTGACACTGGAATTTCTTTTTGAAATGCATGTGGCATACAATTTTAGGTGAAACTAACTGTGATCAATGCTCATATCATGAATGTGAAACCAATTAATAACAGTACAAGTACTTAGCACTTCCCTGTGGATCTCAAAGCAATTTAGAAAGCTGGGTAAAGCTTGCTAGGTTCATTTCACAGAGGGATGAAGTGCCTTGCTCAAGGTCACGCACAAGACAGAATAAGACAAAATTATTTTGTAGCAACTAACATGGATTGCAGTACATTTACAACTAAAAAGGGCTTCTCAAATAGGGAGGTGGGGGCAGGGAGAACAGATTCCACTGCATAACGTATGTGAAATGATACAAATATGAATTGCTGTGTTCAGTTAAAAAAAAAATCGTACAAGAGGGTGGTTATCCATCACATTACATAGACATCTGAGGTCAGCCATGGTGCATGACTTAATCTAAGTCAGCACCACTGAGAAATTTTCAAGCAGAGTGAAAGTTGCAGGTAGTTAAACTGTTGATAAACTAAGAAGACATGGCATCAAGCTTGTTTTGCTGGAATAATGGAAATGGGGAGAAGGGTGAGGTGCTGCCTGCAAACAGGCATCATTTTGTTATATGCTATTAGGCAAGTAGCTTGAGTGAACTACGGTAAACTCTGTGGTCTGATCTCTTCCTGTGAACAAGATACACAAGGAAACATTAAAGGGAGAACAATCCCCTAATCTATAGAACCTTGTTGACCTACTTCCTGTAAACCCTTTGGAACAGGTGTCACCGTGCCTCAGTGGGTCACAGCTCAGAATACCAAATTCAGGACAAACTGGTGATAAATGGGGCAGACCCCTGTCCCAAATAGGGTTGCCAACTTGGTAATATTTAAAAACCGGACACTCCAGCAGGAGTGCCGGAACCACCCAGTCCCACCTCTTCCCTCCGAGGCCTTGCCCCCATCCACTCCTCTTCCCCTTTCCCCCCGTTACTCTCTGCTTTTCCCTTCCCATCCCCCTGCCCAGGTCAGGAGGGACTCACCCATGGAGCCAGACCTGGGAGCTGCGGCTGTCTGACAAAGGTAGGAGGCAGCTCCAGCTGAATAGGGGCTGGCGCGGGTGACGACCCAGCGCCTCCCCATCTCTCCTGTCCATAGTAACCGGACATTGGATGTCCAGTCAATAGATCTGACCGGACTTCCCAGTCAAAAACTGGGCACTTGACCACCCTAACACCAAACTGGTGGTTATTCTTCAATAAGATATACCAAGCTGGTAATAAAAGTAAACTTCTGTTTCACCGCACTGGTTAACAAGAAGTCAGAAATGCAGTCTCCTTAGGTATCCCAGCCCTTGGTACACCACCCAGACACTAAACTTAATGATGAGTGGTTATTTAAAATCAATTTAATCAAACAAAGGGGGGTTCTGATCCTGAGAGATCAGCCACACACCAAGGCCAATACATAACTCAGATCTTACCCAATAATCATGCTGTTGCCAGTTCTTCAGTATCTTCTATCTAAAGATTTATAAGAGAAAAGGAAGAGGAGAGAGTTATAATGGTCAAGGAAAACAAATATATACACTCATTGCAAAGTTCTTGGATCAGGTTTGTAGCAGTGATGGAAGAAAGTGCTGACTTATAGTCTCTGGTAACTTCCAAAAGATTGGAAAGTCCTTAATCCATTGGTTGGAATGCATCTTTTACTGTAAGTCTATAATCCTCAGATCAGAGCAGGAAAGAGAACAGAAGCTTCCAGTTTTTTTTTAATACCTTCTCCCATGTGGAGGGACTGCTCCCAGTCGTTTGTGGAAAATTACAGGCACAAGATGGAATCCTGGGTCATATGAGCAAGTCACATACCCTTGCATGCTTTGAGTCACAGAAGCAAACATAACCCATACTCTGACTAAAAATGTCCCCAGGAAAGCTCGTTGGGTGTGGAAAGACTTCTTCCATAGTCTGTTGTGTGAGCAATAGTGTTCTTTAATGGGCCATCAACTTGAATAGTCCATTCACAATGTGCTGGCTAGACTGGATATAAACTGCCTGGTACATAGTCAATATTTATATCTTGATACAAAAATGATACATGCATATTAACAGGATAATAATATTTGATCATCATGTAAGATACCAGTGAAAAAGTTACATACGTCATATAAGATTTGTTGCAGTTATATAACACTGGTAGCAACAGTGATGTACATGGTCATGTTTTACTCATACAGTGTCATACTAGGGATCATTTTTTGTTCTGTATTTGTACAGCACCTAGCACAATAGGATCCTGGTTCATGACTGGGGCTCCTGGGTGCTACCACCATGCAAGTAAATAATAGTACATTCTGAGGCTGAGTTTTTGTTTTAAAACCTACAATCCATTGTTTTAAAATACGTTATCCTTTCAAACAATGAAAGTTGGTGGATGCTAACAAAAGCCATTCCTGAAATCTGGAGCCCACTAATGGCGAACATTGCATAATTTTATTGTTGTTTTTATTTTTATTGTATTTCAGTAGCACCCGCAAATCTCAACCAGAAAGGAAGCCCAGTTATTGTAAGGTGCATTGTATGTGTGGGGATTAGCCAGGTGATCTATGCCTAATTAAAATGATTAGAATTACGCAAAATGTAGTTGTTTTTTTACATTTCTTTTTATGAGATTTTGCATGACTTTATTTTTTCTTTGCTGCAGTGCACAATTTCAGAATTCTTTTGTTTAGAGTTTTGACAAAATGGCTATTTTTTGCCTCGGGACAGAGGAAATTATCCATTTTTAATGTGAAAGTCATTTTTGCTTGAATTCCTGCAATTATTGTAGAAAACTGCATGCGCCGTAATGGAACTTTTTATCAAGATAGGCCAAATGGCATATTAATCTTCTCACATTCTGTTCATTTAACGTTGGAAACCCCATTTATCTTCTGAAGTGTGTCCATACCCTTGACATTCTGGTCCCCAGTCTTTTCATCTTCAGATGTCTCATTGCTCTCTTCCTCCTCCTTCTCACCACCAAAAGAATGTGAATGCCTGTTCAGAATTTTATAGGGTGGTAACTTAATGCAGGAAGTAGCTAATGCCCCAAGCAGCAGCTCATATTTTTTTTTACTGTAAAAGCATAATATCAAAGGAAAACAGAAATACCTAACTATTTTTAAACATCAGGCTGCAGCCGTGAACATCTTGGGACATCTTTGAAACAAGGCTTTGGCCTCCAGAAAGGTGAGAATTCATTCTCTTCCTAGCAATGCCTTTCTCTGCAATTGCCTGGTCACTCATGAAACTCTTGCGTGTTCATCACCTTATTGGAACATTTCCTGAGAAATTATAGGTTTTTGCCCCCAGCATCACTTTCTGGTAGTAGGTACTTCAAATTATCAGATATGAGGTGTTGCTGAAGCATCCTATATCTCCCTGTCTTCCAGTTGAGTAGGTATTCTTAGGTCTTATTATGTTTCCCCCTAGCGTTCATTTTGCTTTCTTCCTGGGAAGATTTCATATTCTCACATAAACAGTGCTTTTTAACATTGTTCTCATCATCTCACTTCACCACAAAGAAAACTGTCCAGGATGGCCAGTCTTTCTTTTCTGTGGAAAAAATGTTGAGTCTGAAATGTCATGCAAAAGTTATTTCACATTTTGTTTTGAATTGGGATGAAAAATATTCACTGCTTAATGGAAAAAATGAAAAGGCAGGTTAGGGAGGAAAGATGGATGCATGAAATGACTCCAAAAAGAGTGGAGAAGAAGCTTTGCATGTAAACACTTGCCGAAGGGGGGCAGGAGAGCTCTTGTGCACCACTTTAGTTCTGCCCAGCTTGTACAGCGAGGAAGATGAAGCATCTTGTGCATCTTCCCAGCCTGATAAAAACACTTGGGAAATGGTTTCATGTTATAGACCTGGGGCAGACAACCTATGCACGTGTGCCGAAGGCGGCACGCGAGCTGATTTTCAGTGGCACTCTCACTGCCTGGATCCTGGCCACCAGTTGGGGGGACTCTGCATTTTAATTTAATTTTAAATGAAGTTTCTTAAACATTTTAAAAACCTTATTTACTTTACATACTAATGTAATTTAGTTATATACTATAGACTTATAGAAAGAGACCTTCTAAAAACATTAAAATGTATCACTGGCACGTGAAATCTTAAATTAGAATGAATAAATGAAAACTCGGCACACCACTTCTGAAAGGTTGTCGACCCCTGTTATAGACCTAATGGTTCGATCTGATCCCTGTGTAACTCCATGGGAGCAAATGTTTTTATATCAGGGATGAATTTGGAACTCAAGGGAAGGCAATGGAATTACACCTGGGTTGAATTTGGACCAGAGTCTTTAGCAAGCAGTCTATAATTGTGTTGGGAATGGAGATTTGTGAATGCACAATATTGTTTACTAATCTTGACCTCACCCATAAATAGCCAGTGGATAATAGTTACAATACTTATAACTCTTTCTACTCCCTAAGCTGTACCTCAATAATAAAAGGCATGTTTTGTTATAGGAGCGAAGACTTGGTACATTGACAAATCTTCTCTGTCTAGAGGGAAATGGACTAGAATTATGAGGACCTGGCAGTGTATGATGTATTGTGATATGAAATCTATCTGAATGCGAGGGCCATGGCGACTCTCCAATACAATCAGAAGCCAAAAATTTACTACTATTTGTTTTCCAAGTTGTAGCTGATTTTTGTAGATTTATTATCAAATAAATGAAGGGATTATCTGCATAACAGGCGCAGGGCTGGCTCCAGGCACCAGCTGAGCAAGCTCGTGGTTTGGGGTGGCAGAGTCTGCGGGGCGGCATTCTGCCCAAACCTAGGGTGACACGGCCGCTTTTTTTTTTCCCGCTGCTCTGGCCGCCCTGTAGGGGTGGAGGAGGGGAGCGCCCTGCAGCAAACTCAGCAGGGCAGCCTGCGTCCTTCCCTCCCTGCTGACCAGAGCGGTGCGGAGCCCTTCCGGCAGGCGGCGCGGTGGTTGGGGCTGCGTGATGAGCGCCCCACTGAAGCGCTGGCCGCCCCCCTTCTCTCTCTCCCCCCCATCTCCACTAGACCAGGCGCGCACTCTGCAGCACAGGGAGTTCCCCTGCACCCTGGCTTCGGCTGCCTTGTAGTGTTTTTTTGGTTTGTTTTTTCCTCTGCTTTCCCAGCTGCGCTGTTGTTTCTCCCCCTCCCCACTTTGCTGCTCGAGCCGTGCCATTTTTGTTTTGTCCCCCCACGCTTTGCCGCTCGAGCCACGCCCTGGTTCCCCCCTGCTTTGCCTCTCCAGCCGTGCCATGTTCCTCCCGCTTTGCCGCTTCAGCTGTGCCGCAGGTGTTTTTTTTCCCCACCTGCTTTGCCGCTCCAGCTGCGCCGTTTTTTTATTTTGTTGCCCCCCCCCACACACACTTTGCTGCTCCGGCCGCACCGTGTTTTTTTCCCCCCTGCTTTGCTGCTCCGGCGCCATCCTCCCCCGCTTTTTTTTTGCTTGGGGCGGCAAAAAAGCCAGAGTCGGCCCTGATAACAGGTAGGACATTTTATTTCATTTAAATAAAGACTGTGGACCAGCTGGTCTAAATGCACGTAGTTATACTGAAATCAATGGCCAAATCCTCAACCGATGGCACAGCTCCATTTACATCAGCAAAAGATCTAGCACTATGTATCATTTTCAACATTTCTTTTATTTGAGGGCCATCAGCCGTTGAGCATCTTAAAAAAAAAGTTTGAGTCACATTTAAGTGGCAAAGGAGGTCTCTTTTTTTTTAAATAAACAAAAAGATGTAAAAGAATGAAGTTTTGTATCATTTAATTCAAAGGTGCGTCAATGAGGGAACTGATCTTTAAAGGTGTCTCTTGGAAAGAATATCACCTGCCAACTGGCAAATAGAGATGAAGATGAATTTACAGAAATCTAAGGGTGCTTGTCCACTGATGTGCCAGGGTCTCCGTGGAATTATAATATAAATTCATTCAGAAAACCAGAGCACTGATGCTTGGTAAGGTTAGAAAGGCATAAGTCAACTGCAAGTTTTTAATCTAAGGTGTGCCCCTCTGTCTTCCTCCCTAGTTATTTGCTAGTCAAACTCAGCATTTTACAGTCGAGCTGCCAAATTTGGAAGCCTTAGTCATGTCAAATACTGAAACGTTTTTGTGAACTGTTTTTATTAGTTGCAGATTTAATGTTGTTAGTGCCAGGTAGTTTTAACACTGGGTTCTTATTTCTTCATTTATTTTTATAATCTGACTATAGCTGATGTTTTTACTGAAAAATCTGAAAGCTTTATATAGAGGAGAGAGAAATTTGTCCAAGATGAAATAGTGGTAGAGCATCACAGGTTTTGTATGGCACATTATAGTACAATAAAGATGTTTTGGACAAAGTAAGTGAAACAAGAAAAATAATTAGAGCTCTATGAGTTTGTTTTCTTTGTTTGCAAAGTGTTCTTGTAAACAATGAATCTGAGTCTGCTTCAATGAAGTAAACAGGGTTTTTTCCCCCATTTAATTCAATAGAAACAGCATCGTGCTTCATTTTTGTTTTGTGTCCCCGTGGTTTACAAAAGCTAAGTTTCCCTTTGATTTTGTGTTTTGTTATTAAAATGACTTTCAGCTCTATAGGCAGCCATTTTTAGTTGTGTATTGATTTTATAGAAATTACATGCAGAGCAGAGTTTGAATCGGGACTCAACCTTATGATTCGCATAAGTGCTTTTTCTACTATTCTTTGGTTGAGAGCATAAATGAATAGAATGGATTCTAAGACACAAATTGTACAAGGGGTCGGAGGAGGAGGACCGGAAGAGAGAGAGACAGGGATGCCTGCCATGAAAAGAAACCTTTTCTGCCTAGAAAAATGGCTTGGAAGAACCTAGCAAGGGTTGAAAAATGTAAAAGTTAGCAGACACAAGACTACTACACAGGGAACCTTCTGAGAGCGTGGTGCCTTTCGTGTAACTTTATGGAAGTACAGCATAACTGCTAAAAAAATAATAATTATCCACAATTGCCACAGCATTGTTACCACAATATTTCTCATTTTAAGCATAAGGAAATATTGTGCTAAATCAGATATCACAGCAGGTAAAAATTGACTTTATTGTTTTAAGTGATGGCAACTATATTTCAGTGAAAGGGACTTCTTCCGTTCCACCAAGAAATGATCAATACTTTGCTATTTTATAACATCATCTGTAACCAGACAGACATTTGGAGGGCCAATGGGTAAAGCAGTCTTTAAAAGTCCTGATCTTCTGCAGTTAACAATGACCCCCTAGCAGTCTCTGAAGACAGATGGGGAAAGTTTTGAAAGGCACAAATGCTAGTTAGAAATTCAACAGGAGTTGGGCACGCATGGGAATTGGGCATCTAATTAATTGCCCTTTGTGCCTTTGAAAATTATCTCCTTGGTGACTAAAGGTAGATTCCTAAATCCATATTTAGGACCTAAATAAGTGGCAGAGGAAAGAAGACACACCTACAGCAAGCAACCATAGTATGGTTGAGATAGCAAAGAGGATAAATTGTTTCTTATCCCCTCCACTCCAGCTTCAAGAGAGAGAGAGAGGAGATATTGTGTCAAAAGGAGTCTGAAAGCTCCACAGCACACACAGCCTCTTTCTCTATCCTGCTTCAGTGAAGTGGTTAGATGAAGTCAACACTGTACCCTCACGTAGTTTAACCTTTCAGTAAAACCTACAGTGCCTTGTCTCCAATAGTATTTTACAGTGGGATATTTATTTGTCCCACTGTCATCTCCCCTTCTCCTCCCCTCACACATCTTGTTTGCAGGGAAGTTAAAGCCTCAGATGCTTTGTCTTTTTTCCAGAGTCCTTCTGTGGAATGAAGAGATGGGAAAGAGCCAGCTGAATAGTTACAGTAAAATCACTGAAAAAAATAGGTCTTTGGATGCAATTGGTGGACGTGCTTGGGGATCGCTCAGATGAGTGTTATCTTAGGGTCAGTGTTTGATTTATGGTGAATTGGGAACAATGTACTCTAGCATTTTTTTTCGTCAGAAGTTCCCCTGTTTATGAGTACTGTCAATTTTATTGCTGCAATAGTGAGAGGGAACTGTAATATCGGAAGGGCAAACATATTCTCCCTTCAATATACACACAACCCTCATTCATTCTAAAAATAATAATTTAAAGAGTGCAACAAGTTGTTCTTACTCTACAGGTTTTTGCAAACATGATTCACTCTATTACTTAATGCATATATTTTATGTTGGGTAATCACTGTTTTGTTAATTTCCCCCCCTCTAAATGTGCTAGTTAGGAAAATGAGGGACAGGCAGTGTAGAAGCGTAATATTCAAGGGAAAATCATTTATTTTTATATTGTTGGAGATTTTAATAGAATTCACAGGAACTTTTTTTTAAATAACATGATGACATGATTTCACATATGATGCCACCAATAACAGGAAGTGACAAAGAAGAAATTGCCTGAGCCTTCCAGTTCTGTTGGGTTTTGAGGGCAAGAACAAGCTGCAACTCGTGTAGGGTGACACGCATCCCTTATTTTAAAGAAAGTCTCTTATGTGGTGCCTAATACCCCATTTCCCATATCAAGACAATACTACGCTGCACTGTGTCTTGTATTTTGACATTTTTGTGCAGGACACTGTACACTGTCCAATTAAAAACTGATGATTTTTCTATCGCAAGAAAAGCTTTATGGCATGTTGCCTTTTAAATCAAACTATATCCTTTAAAGTGAAGTTGTATGAAAAATATTTTCTTGAAACGTTGACCTTATCTGCCTGCTTATTATTCTTTGTATGCGGAGATGTGAATCTGCTAGATAAATCTTTGCATTAATGGGGACTACAGTAGCACTGCCTGGAGAAAGGCAATTGCCCTGAAATCTTCCCAGTATAGTTCTGCCAATGCCCTTCTAGTCTGACCAGCCACTCCCTTGTGGTTGCAGTCCTGGGTGCCTCTTAAGCGAAGATTGCTAAACATGCCAAAGAGAACAGTAATTTCTACACACTGTCCTCAGGCAGCCAAACTCCTATTCAGTTGTCACCAAAGGTAGGTAGGTAGCATTTAAACCCAGGTCTCTGTGATAGCAAGTTAATTAATGCATCAATCTATTTCACCTCTTTGCCTGCTTGCAAACATGGGCTCAGCAGTTGATAACAGAATGGATGCATATGAAAATCTGAAATAGAAATTGTAACATTATTGGAAGCCACAGGTGAAACAGGTAAGTGTTAATGCTGAACAGTGTTATAAATTCTGTTTAAATGAATATAACAAGCAATTTGTTCTTGAAAGAAATGCTCATTTTCAGCAGGGATGCATTTCTTTTTAGATGCTGCGGAGCATATCACCAATGAACTCTGTGGTGCCTGAATATTCTCTGGTTAGGAATATTTTTTTCCCTATACATTATATCCACCCAGGCAAACAAAACATTGTGTGGTGCCAAAATAGTATAGAAATTAGAATTGAGTCATTGGCATCATTTTATTTAATGCAAATGGTATAAATAAAATGCAAATACATGTACCAGCAGATACCTTTTGAAATGAAGGGCATTTCCAGTGTGTACAAAGAAATGTCCAAATATCTCTGATATCACCATGTCTGCAACATTCCTTTTCACCATCTCTTCTTATACATCACATCATCATCTCGTCTTGATTATTCCATCTCCTTTCTCTCTAGTACCCCCATGACCCAGCCCTTCAGACATGAAGATTAGCAGAATGCTGCTACCTGCCTTTTCATAACTGCAAAGAACCATGATTACATCACCCTCTTCTCAAACTGTTGTCTTCTGATTCATTCCAGTTTCCAGTATACGTTTTCCTTCCTGCTTTTAAAGCTCTCCAGGATCTTGTTGCATCCTGCCTCAGAGAAATAAACCTTGTCACCCATCCTTTATGCTTACCTAACACTAGCTTCTTTATTCTGCCTCACAATTATTATCATAGCTCAGCCTGTTAGGATGGCCACTGACAGCTCCCCAGAATACAGGAGTTACAGAATGGAGAATGTGTAGAGGATACCATTTTGCAGAACACATCGCCCCTGCTGTGACCTTGCATGCTCGATGCACAGGAGATCATGTTGGAAGGGGCAGAGCAGAGCGCTACATTTGCATCTACGATGATACCAGACAAAACCACATCTGGTTATATATGAGTACTGGACAGGGACAAATCTTAGAAAAATAGGACTGTCTGGCTTAAAACCAGTTGAATGGCCTGCCTAACAACAGCGGTATGTAGTTTGATAACCATGTCTATCCCAGGATATTAGAGAGACTGAGTGAAGTAATATCTTTTATTGGACTAACATGTTGGTGAGAGACAAGCCTTTGAGCTTACACAGAATTGAAGAAGAGCTCTGTGTAAGTTCAAAATCTTTTCTCTCTTGCCAACAGAAGCTGGTCCAGTAAAAGATATTACCTTACCCACCTTGTATCTCTAACTGCAGCTGGGCCATCAGTCTCCTATTGGTGAAAAAACTCCTCTTCTTTAGCTCTTACAACTGCAACAGTCTTGTTACCTTTCTGTGCCTCTAGTCTACAACATCTATTTTCATCTATCTCCTTGGCTACAGAAGAAACAGAGCTGGTCAGGAATTTTTCTTCTAAATATTTTTGATGGCAAATATTTCTGCAAAATTAAATTTTTCTATAGTGAAAAATGTAGGAAAATGTACAAAAGTGTAGATTTTTGCCTATATGTTTTGATTTTCTCAATGGAAAATTAAAAAAGTATTTTTATCTTGGATTGGGTTGACCTGAATTGAAACATTTTTGTTTGTCAAACCTAACTGAAATGATTTTTTGGGGGTCAGTTTGACATTAATCTGCATCCGCCCATGCCGTCACAATGTCTTATAGTTTGGGTGCTTCCTGACACCATTCTCCTTGGCCCAGGCTCCCTGGCTGTGTTACATCTCTGGTCTATCCTCTGACTGCATTACTGCAGTGCATTATGGGAGTCCAATGACAGTCAGTGCCCTGATTCTGCAAACCCTCTTGTCTATGGTTAACGTTGAGGATGTTAATAGTTCCATTGTAATCAATGGGAATTCTTGCATACTTAAAATAATGTAATCATATGCATATATGTTTGCAGAATCAGGCCTAAATTTGCAATAAATATATTCACAATGAATATTACCACCAACTTTAATTTCTCATCTAATCTCGCTGTATTTTTGCTATATGCTCTCTCCATTCACTACATTAATGGCACTGATTCTCAGCACTGAATAGCTCCCTGCGTTTGAAGTTTATAAATTCACTCTCTTGTGAAGCAAAGATTAGAAAAACTATGAGGGCAATTTTGAGTTGTAACTGCACACTTTTTTCTCAAGTTCACCTTAGATTTAAATCAATGGAGGAAAATCTGTGGTCTAGTCTCTGCATTTAGGAAGACTTCATGATATTTATCCTTCCTGTGCCCACATACTAGATCACGAGATAACTGTGAAATCCAAAGAACAGAAGATAGTTTTAGTATTTCTACATGTGTGAGTGTTAACCTTCAGCTTGTCTGGGACTGGAAATGGCTCTTTGTGATGGAAAATGTTTTTATTTGGACTAAATGTCTATAGCTGGCCTTTTGAGGGCATTGTTATATGTGGGTTAGAAGTTGACTGGTTCTTAAAACAAGGGTAACATCTAGGGGGGATGCATCTGCTGTAACTCTGAAAACTGAAGACATGCTGATTTCTTTCATATCCAATTGCTTTCAACAATTTGCTGCTTCAAGTGACTGATTTTTAACCAGGGATGCATAACAATATTCTTTTCTAAAGCACCAGGGTTGTATTGAATGATACTGAAGATTTATGCTGATTTAAAAATATGTTTAGTGCATGCTTTAAAATCAAGTGTTTACATTTTAGTGTTGCTGCAAAGCAGTGAATGATGCCCAGCAATGGTTGCAATTGTTCTTTTATTATAAGAGCAGGTGCTGTTTATGACACACATTTGACATCTTGAAAAGTAAAATGAATTCCCCAATGAACGTTTTTCTTATTAAAGAAAACTCATTTGTTGTTTCACAGTACTATTGCTCAAAGACATCTAAATAATCAAACATACAGAAAATTTGCTTCTTGTGTTGAGCTTTTAGTTGGATTTTTTCCCCCTTTCCTTCATTAATAGCTTCTGTGTAGGTTCGCATGATGCATCAGTCTCCTATTATGTTACTGTTATTTCAATTTATATTTAAAGTATGCAGAAGTCTTCTAGGTGCTTCACAGAAATATATAAAAAGACAAGTTCCTTGCTTCAGAAATCTTATAATCTATTATGCATGTGAGTAACTTCACTCCCATGAACAGTCCTATTTAAGTCAAAGAGAGTGCACGCTGCATTGAGTAGCATCTTTGATAAGAAGTCTTTGCAGGATTGGGGTCTATTGCAGTGTATATGGAGAATTATAATCTTGGATCTGGAATTATAGTTACATACTGTAGTAGTTAGAACAGAAACAACTATGTTTAGAATGTTTAGAATGATTTGACAGCTCTGCAGTTTCTAGTCCATATTTTTAAAATGTTTTAAGTTGTGGTTTTTTTTAATATAGACCATTTATTCCTTTCTGTACTAGATGAGGGCAAAAAGACGCACTCAAGCACTACATCTTTTAGGTATTTCAGCTCTGTAACTTGGAGGTCTAGTCCTGTAAGGTTCTTGAGTGTTTTCTAATGCCTGACGACTTCCAAGCATTTTGCAAGAGCTCCTCAGTACCTTCTAAGATGGGACACTAGGGGCTTGTCTTCACTACCAGGGTAAGTTATTCTACTCCAGCTATGTAAATAATGTAGCTGGAGTCGACATAGCTTAGGCTGACTTACCTGGTGTCTTCACTGCGCTGCATCAATGGGAGACGCTCTCTGGTCGACTTCCTTTACTCTTTGTTGAGAGATGGAGTACTGGGGTCTACCGGAGAGTGCTCTGCCATCGATTTAGCGGGTCTTCACTAGATGATCTCCCCCGTAGTGAAGAGAAGCCCTAGGTCAGTGGGTAACGAAGTCTCTGCTTTGATGGCCTTGATAGGCTATGAGATTCATTCCTCAAGATTAACATGAAGGACTAGCAGTCCCAAGTAGGTACCCAGCATTTCCGGTGAGTATTTTTAGCAGGCTAGCTCAATCAAAGCCAGCACGAATGTTTCCTGGGAATCCGACCTCCAGCTAGAAGCATAGACATACCCTGAGTTTATTGCCTGTAGGCTACTGCTATATTTTGGAGTGAAAATTTACAATAATTTCCGAGACCAGTTGCTTTGGATCATGTGTTGCTCTCAGCTACATGCTTAACTCTCACTGACATCACAAGGAATCTCTCAACAGATTGAGAGTAATCTATAGTCCCTGGACTGTGTCCACGGCTGGAACCCAGAGAAATTTAGCACAAGAGTTTAAAATGAGTGAGCGCCACAAGATCAAGTGTTTTGCAAAGTTGATGGCTGGTATTATGTGTCATTCCATGGAACAGGTAACTCATGGCTTCAATTCTGTCTTAGCAGATACTGCCCATTTTATTCCATGCTCAGGCTTCCGCAGACTTTAAAAGGATTTTTCCCAGGCGTTAAATTCTTGTTTACAGATCCATGTTTATAAACAAGGCTGCTTTTTCCACTTCTGCTTAGTCATTATTTTTAGATTTTGTACTGTTTAATCATAGGCCCTATCATCCTGCTTAATTTTGATAGGACTTTCTGGGGTTTTATTCTTCCATTCTATAAAAGAAGAGGAGAAGATTAGGAGAGTGGGAGGAGATTAAAGGCTGGAGAAGTGGCACTTTGGGTTCACAGAAGGAGTCAAGTAGATATTGTGCTACATTTTCCCCTAACTTGTTTGGAAAGTGTACAGAATATTTTGATGGGAAAACTCAGCCTGTGGGATGTTAAATAGGACCTTTTCAGAGAGAGATAAGGCAGGCTGCTTCTTTACAGGAGTCTTTGCTTGTATTCTACTCAGAAATCTCAGCTAAATTAATATTTTGTCTTGAATGCTTTGTTGTTGACACCGTTATTTGAACTCCAGATGTTCTTAGTCTGGCTACTTTTACTTAATTCTGATGCCTATGAAATCAACTCTTCTTATTTAAAAAAAATAACTAAAATATTTCAGACACTTCAAACTAAAATTAAAAGCTTTCTAAGACAGGGCTTGAATAAGGCAATCTGGTGTCCTAGAGGCACCATGACATGGGCCCCATGTGGCTCCATCCTCACAGCCTCACTCCTGCACTGTGACCCACCCCCACCTTATGGAGGTGCAGGGGTCCTTCTTCCCTTCCCAAAAAGGCAGAGGCAGCAGCACAAGGCCTTCACTTATCCCTGGGTGTGTTAACAGGAGCTCCATTTTCCCCTTTCTACTTTGACAGGAAGGGATGGCAACATAGGCTCCACAGCAGCTGAACTTGTCTGCTTGAGTGAATGAGCTGGGTTTGCTGCACTCTTCTTCTCATGCCACACACAGTGTCTTCTGTTTTGATGGTTGAGCTCTCTAGAATGGTGGGTCTTGAAGTTAACACATGACTCAGAATTGGAGCTATGCCTTAATCTAGCAGCTATGGTTTAGTAGGGTGCTGTTCTAAGGCTCTGTATGGGATGCGAGATAACATGCCTTTCATATTCATTTTTAAATGTTGCTTACTTTGATTAATTTTCTAGACTGTGAGAATACATGGTAAGGACTGGGTCCCACCAAATTCCGACCACCCCCATGAGGATTGAACTGGCCATAAATTTAGTGATAAAACAAATAACGTAAAGAAATGAAGAAATGCAGAAGATAAACACAGTTGAAGATTCTGCACAGCTTGTAAGACTGAGCTCCAGAAGGAAAGACTCGACACCCATTTGCAGGATAACCGAGGAGGCAAAAAGCTGCTTTTCTGAGTTCACCTGCCTCTTTTATTATCTAAGATTACACATGCGCAATTGCACAGCACAAATCAAGATTCTTTACAAAAATCTTCCATCACGAGCTCAACAGCATAGCAAGTTGCAAAACAGCCCCAGCGCAGACACGGCTATTGTGGGAAACTGCAAGGGGGGAAGTTACAAAACACCACCAGATGCAAACGGGCCGTTGTGTGAAAAGTACAGGGGGATGGAAGGAAAGCCAAGTTCCTAGATAAGAAACCGGGTGTGCCCAGCTTGCAGACAAGAACAAGATCCTCAATAATAAGGTATCCAGGCCTGTGGGCCCGAGGTCATCCTACATCCCCCTTGTTTCATTCTAATAAACTTGGTCTTGGTACCCCCTAAACTGTTTCTCAAGTATGTGCCACGTCGTCGCAGACAGTTTATTATAGCTTTGGCCGTTGAGACCAATAGTGTACAGCATTGATACAAGGAAGGAAGGGCACTGAATAAACAGCAACACCCTAAGTCCAGCAATCCCAATTATGCAATATCACAAAGGCCGTCCTCAGCCAAGTTAAATCAGGTAGCCACCCAGTGACCAGTCCCAGAACCGCCTGAATCCCACATCCTGTCTTATATTATGAGTGAGATTCTTAGCTCCTCCAGTCGTCCCCAATGGAGCGGCTGTTATCTGTCAAATTAAAGCAACACATTTTAATCAATGCACAACCATAATGATGCTTTAAAAGCAAAAAATCTATGGCAGCTCTGTTATCTAAAATTGCATCTCTTAACTTATGCTGCTCTGAATTTAAAAGGCTAATAGCTGAAGAGGTTGCATTTAGTGCTTTTACTGCATAGCATGCCAATTTATTAAGTTGGCGTGCATTCAATACAGCCAGCGCTGGAACTACTGACTAGTGATGTCGCAAGAAACACATATCTGCAACTAAGCAATGTCACTGAGGGATCACAGTCTCCTGGCAGTTACCATAGATACGTTTGCGACGTTCGCTGAATAGGTTTACGAAAGGGCAACACAACAGTCAATCTGACTAAGTACAGCAGCACGTGCCATCACTAAGATGCAAGGAAATAATTAAAAGTTCTAACACCAGTAAAAAACCAACCTTTGGAGTATAATGTGCGCATAATTAAAAGGACATTAACATACTTTGAACAATTAAAATTATCAATTTAAGTTTCATACATCCTTTCGGCCACTCTGTTATCAACTGCAATTTACCATTCGTGCACAAGTAATATTTAAGCCATTGGCTACATAAGGGGTGTGAGGGATAAGGCATCTGTGGGCAAAAATGTTGTGCTGGCCCCAATTAACCATGTAGATATGTATGGAGCGATTCCGTTTATTGCGAATCCACTTTGCGATGGCAAACTGGAATCAAGCATGAGCCTAACAGTTCCCAGCATTAACATTTCAGACAGACAGAAATGAGACGATGTTTGCCGTTTTGGCCAATGTGTTCCCAAATATTAAAGGACATCCGCTCCCGAAGGGAGGTGCTGCTGGTTCCTCCACTCCGAAGCTGTCATTACACAAATGAAGCAAACAAGTAACATTGAGTTAGCAGTTATCTGAGCCAGGATCGAAGGAAACAGGGATTCCGGGGTCTCTGGTTGCTGCGCCAGCATCAGGCCACCGGCTGTCCTGCAGATACCAGCCCTGATGTCTCCCCAAGCACTGCGATGGCATGCAGGTGATTCAGTCGCTGCCGGCGCTTGGTCAGCGCGGTCCCTGAGTCTTCTCCCCAACGTCAGTTGGAAATTCGGGATCGTTCTTCAGGCCTTGTCCACGCCATATACCTCACCGCAGTTTCACGCACCGTGCTGGTACCCCAACACTGGACCTGTATCAGTGGAAACAGAAGCATGCCCTCGTCCCATGTTATAAGCGCACTGGCCCTTCCACTCAGGATCCGGCAACTGTCGATAATATACCAAAGGGTCGTTCAATGGGCACTGAAAATTTAAAATGGCGATCCGCAGGGCAGAAGAATCCGAATTCAAGGTTAAATAATTTAAAGTAAATAACAAATTATATATTTCTGCTGTATCATCCCTTACGGTCCTAGGGTTTTCCCCCTTTAAGTTGTTTTCCAAAGTGTTTTGAAGGAGCGTTAGCCCGTTCCACAATAGCTTGGCCAGTAGAATTATAGGAATACCATGAGACATATTGAATTTGCCATTGAGAGCAAAAGTCTGAGAATTGTCGAGAAACATAACGGCGAGCATTATCAGTTTTTAATTTCTTTGGTCTTCCCATGACTGCAATACATGCAAAAACGTGATTGCTGAACCTGGGTTGCCATTTACCGCGCTGGGCTGTAGCCCAAATAAATCCTGAAAAGGTATCAAACAGTTAAATGAACATGTTACAGGGCTTAAAGGAAAACCATTGTGACATCCATCTGCCACAACTGGTTAGCTTCTGTCCCCCTGGGATTAACTGCATGAGGGAAGGCTACAGTATCATAGACAGTGGGGGCAAGACCGAACAATTTGCTGAGCTTGAGGAGCGGCAAATTAAATTGTTTAGCCAAAACCTTAGCAGATTGGTGAAAAGGCATGACTATCAATAGGATCAGAAAACAAGGAAGCATCCGTACGTTTAAGGGCTAAATCAGCATAAGCATTGCCTTGGTAAGCATGTCTGAAGAGTGGTGGGCTCCTGACATGAAGACAACACCAAGTGATGTTGTCGAGATAATAAATTTGTAAGGTGAGGAACAAAGACATAAATCAGCATCCAAATGGGTAATAAAGAATGTGGAAGGTAATCCAATAACTGATAAACATAAACAGTATCAACTATTAAGTTAAACGGTTGATCACAAAAGAACCGAAAAGCCAAAATAACTGCTGCAATCTCTGATCGTTGGCTGACTTTTGAGGCAAGGTAAACCGAGTCTGCCATGCATTAGTATCAGGGTGCTGGGTAGGCTACAACCCCACATGTGGGGAACCATCAGTAAACACTGTATGGCTTGATAGGGTACAGGGGAAAGCTTGGATTTGAGCGTGAGCGAAACCTGTTGTACAATTACTAAACGAGGACCTTGGGGAATTATATGCAATGTCTCCTACATAATCACAAAAGGCTATTTGCCAAACAAGGGAGTGTTGCTGTAAATGGTAAAATTCATCCCGGGTGATTGGAAGACACACCTTAAAAAGATCAAAGCCAGTTAACTGCAAAGCTCGATGCCGAGCTTTACGAAGCAAATCGGCCAAGGCATCCATATAGGATATATTTCTGTGGGGGTATAAAGGCAAATACATCCATTCAATAATATAACACAGAAGTTTTCTCCTTGTCAACATAAAACACTGTAGGGGTGTGGCCAGTCTGTAACATAACTAAATTTAAAGGGCCAAGCTCGGAGGCCGGTCAATAAATACATCAGCTAAAATCACATTCAACTTGTCACAACCAAGCTGCTAAGAGCTGGAGTAATTTGAAATCACATCAGTTGGTGTGTGGCCCTTTCAATAGCTGAAAAAAGGGTGTAACAAATTGTGGCAGTTTAAAAAAAGGCCTAATCCAATTTAGGTGCCTATAATTCGTGTGCAACTCCCCAAAGTCAAGGGTGTGGGAAGCACCACTCAGGGGCTACCGGAGAGGCATAAGTGGATAGCATTTATGCCCTAGATATAAAAAGGTGCTCCCTTTGAACCTTCTCTGGGGCAACTATAAGGCAAACAACAACAAGTGTTATTCTAATGCCTTGTAAAACAAGGTCATCAACAACAATTCCAGCCAGCAAAATGTCATCCATATATATGATAAATCTCTAACTCCGTGTGTTACGCTAAAAATCGCGCAAAGCTAGATCAACAAAGTGTTGACATAGCGTGGAAATTTAAGCATACCCTGGGTAAAACCTTCCATTGATACCGATTGTTCGTTGGGCATGATTAAGACCGGCACAGTAATCAAATTTTCTCTGTGCTTTAGCAAGGGAATCGTAAAAAACAGTCCTTAAGATCATAACACACATTTGATAAGAATTGGGAATCAAATTTGGATTTGGGAGACCAAACTGAAGAGGGCCATGGGCTGAATACATTTATTAATTTCCCTTAAATCATGCAATATCTCACCCTCCTGAACTTTTTCTGTATTACAAAAACCGGTGTATCCAGGGGCTAGTGGAATACTCTATATTGCCCTGCTGCAACTGCTCGCAACAAGGGCATGGCAAATGTCCAATTTTCTCTAGGTAGCGGCCACTGCTCTACCCAATCAGATTCGTTGATAACCACGTAAAGGCAACGCGGTTCCCATGACTACAAATTTAAATCAATGGTGGCATCAAGTTTCTCCAACAAATCTCTGCCCAGATATTAATGGGCAGGTGCATTATAAATGGACATATAGTTGCTACTACTTCTCTTTGGAGTAACTGAAAGCCAGGAGAGACTTCGCCTTGCAGCCTGATTCCTCCTACGCCCACAACTCTTTGTGGGCTCAAGGAAGAAGACGGCCACTCCTGCTGGCGAATACAGTCATTGCTGGCTCCTGTGTCAAGAGACCAAGGAAAACGCGACCATTTTATCATTAATGCAAACATAGGGCTGGGTGCCAGTGACCGTGGTGGTCAGTCCTATTAAGGTAGAACCAAAGCTGCATCCCTCTTTTCCTGCTGTCATCCAGGAACTGAATAAGGCACTAAATGAGCTGAGCAACAGATTGATCTCTGGGCAGCGTCTGAGGGAGATTAGTCCAAACCTGCACTTTAATAATCCCCTGATAGTCTGCATCATTACCCTGGGATTACAAAAATCCCTTTCGACCCCGCATGGGAATCGTGGGAATACAAGACCTACCATTCCTGCTGGAAGAGTGTCCCTTAGCCTGTGTTTCAACTAACATGCACTTCACAGGGAGAGTGAATTCTGTATCTGCTGCATATCAAATCCAACCAGCGTGCCTGCGTAGCAGCTCGTAGCTGATTTACTGGCTGGCTGCTCCTAGGATCGGATTGCAGAGGGAAGCCCTTTTTGTCCCTGGTCTGATGGGGACCCCTCCCTCCAGTTTCCCGAGGGTCTCAGATCCCTGAGCTGCGACATCGATTGGCCCAATGATATCCCTTTTGGCACTTCGGACACTTTTGACGTCTTTTGTCTGTTTAATAGCAGACCGACACTCCCGCTGGAAATGTCCTGGCTTCCACAACTTAAAACAATCTTTCCTGTCCGTTCCCGAGTAAGTGATCCAAAAGACCCGCCTTATGAGTCTGAGATCCAACATTCTAGCAGGCATGCAGCATGTCTGAGAGTGTAAGATTTGTGGTAGCAGAAGCTGCCTGCAATGCTTTCTGCATCATCATTAGCCTGCTCTATGGCCATTTTCAACAAAATTTCTGCGCAGCATCCGAGTTGTCACCTGACGATTTATGTCCTGCAGGCAATTGCTAAAATCTAAAACGATTCTGTAGCCCCCTGACAAATGGAGGCAAAGCTTTTAGTCGGCTTTCCTGCCATGGGTACCTTTTTAAAGGCATGCTGGGCACAAGCTGTAATGAGGATAGTCGCAGGGTAGCGACTTGTGCTGTTCGGCATCACCCCACTCCCCTTCCCCGGCTAAATGATCAACAACAGCCCCGGTTAACATGGACTGGACCTGAGCCTGATATTCAGCCATTGACGGAACTCACTCAGCCAAATCACATACTGGCCAGGATTGAGCAACATTTTCATAAGTGATTTCCAGTCAAAAGGTACCAGGGCATAACCAGTTCCTAGACCTCAATAAGTCCTTAACATAGTGCTGGTTAACCCAAACCGTTAATGCTTTACGGATTCCCTTACTACGAGAACGGTAGTGCACCCGAAGTGCCAATGAAGGTAGCATTTCATCATCATCCATTCTCCTGCAGTCCAGGTTACAGGGCAACACAGCCGTAAAGTCGCCTAATTCTGAGGCTGATAAATCAGGGATGACTTAGCTGCAGCCACCATGTTTTGAATTGCAGTTTGCTGCGGTGCCTTACAGGGGTGCATGTCACGGGGACTGGCAAGGTGCCTGGGCATTGAGAGCAAAGGGGTTGTTCCACGAGAGAGCGGGCAGGTACAGGGGGTTATACTAGGTTAGGAACAGGCGCAGAGGGGAATAGTAGGCAAGGCTGCTGGAGGACTACATCAAGCAGCGATTGAGCCTCTGGAGGGCAAAGTGTTCACCAGCATCCCTAAGAGATGCCAGGAGTGCAGCACCTCAATCGGTGCCCTAGTTCAGCATGCAACGTACGGCCAATTTTTCCCAGTCTGATAATCGGAGGCCCGCCTTCCGATACCAAGGACATGTTCCCCTATAAGCTGAAGCATAGCAGAAAGCTCTTTAAACATGCATTTAGATGAGCCTTACGGAGCAAGACAATGCATCCTATGTCTTAGCTGCGTTGCTGACTAGGGAAGCTCCCATACTCACCGGGATCCAAGAGCGGAAGAAAGACGCGTCTGTAACCTTGCCGGCGTGGTGAGCGAAGGCTCAGTCAGCCTAAGGTCTCTGTTCCAAGTTGCTCGGCGCCCCACGATTGGCCGATAAAGAAGAAGACCGACACCCATTTGCAGGATATAATAGGGAGGAAAAGCTGTTTCTGAGTTACCCTCTCTTATTATCTAAGATTACACATGCGCAATTGCACAGCACAAATCAACACTTCTTACAAAATTCATCACGAGCTCAACAGCATAGCAAGTTCAAAAACAGCCCACCAGCGCAGACAGCGGACAGTCTTGTGGAAAACTGCAGAGGGGAGGTAACAACAACACCGCCAATGCAAACGCGGCTCGTGTGAAAGTACAGGGGAGGATGGCGGAGAAGCGAAGTTCCTATATAAGAAACCGGGTGTCCCAGCTTGCGAGACAAGAACAAGATGCCTCAGTAATAAGGTACCAGGCTGTGGGCCAGGGGTCATTCCTACAAGCTCCTTGCTTTGATTTCAGCCTAATCCGGTAGTCAACTTTGAAGTCAGGGAAAATAAGGGCTAAACAAAATCAAAACACATTGCTATGAAAGTCAATAATTAATTGGCCAGTCGTGTGAGCAGTTTGCCAGTTAATCCCAATTGACTTCAATGAGACTATGTCCAGTATTCCGTGTTATACTGGTATTCATTTTTCCAGGACTAGAGGCTATGGGGAATAAGTAGACACAACATCACGGAAACAAGCAACAGATTTAGGAAATAATCTTCTGTATAAATTATTTTTGTGCAAATACATTCATGATTGTTGCATTCTGCCAAACAAATTGAAAAGACCACTCTTTGTTGTCTGCAAAAATGAAGTGTGGCAGCTGCTAAATATTATGTTTTAAGAAATCGCTCTGTGTCTGCATGTTTACCTAGACACTAATCTACAACAGAATAAATCTGGACATCAGATATAAATTGCTTGTATTATTTGTATGCACAGTTTCTTTTGGATTAGTAATCTCTTCTGTTGAAAATAGAAAATGTATTCCTTCCTTTCTCCTCACAAAGCGGTTTTTACATTAGCAGAAGATGAATGTTGCTGTAAAATGTTTTTCTCAGCTCTGATTAAAAGTATGAGCACATTGTGCAGGCTTGTGTGGTTACATTGCTCACCAACCATTTCAGGCAGATTATACTGAACCGGTAGATGCAAATAGAAGTAGAGCTGACAAAAAGTGGGATTTTGCCTTCTCCCTTCTCATCCTCACCTGCAAAATTTTTAAAAAAAACTGCTTCAAAGTGCTGGATACTATAAATTGATGCCAACAAACGTCATTAAGGAGGATATGATTCAAAATGATTTGGTTAAAGTGCCGCTTGAACCATTTCATGTTCCTAGCATGAATCATTAGCTTCAGCAGATTAGGGCATCTAATTTGAATTTAGATTTTAAATATGATGCATGATTGATAACTTTTATGCGTAGATGGTGATTCACGCAGCCATGAAATTATGAAGTTTAATTGCTGCCAAGATAGAATGCAGTATAGCAGCTTGGCTTTGGTAGTAAGCTTTATGCATCCCAATTCAACACCTAGTTAATTGATAACTCACTGACCACCAAATTATGCTTAGTTTTCAGGGGGTGCATTTTAATTAAGGGTTCTCAAATTTCCTTTGTATCAGTATGTTTATTATTTAATTGTATATTAAACCATCAAGATTTATGGGGGTTGATAAACCAATCAAGTTAATATTTCAATATTCAGTTGAGAGATTATTAATATATTTTAAAAAGTCAAAGTGAGAAAACTTACTTACACGACAAGAATGTGATGCACTTAATGCTGTTATAAAAAGTCTCTAACTGTAAAAGGACTAGTAAAATGTTCCTACTGTATCTCTTCTTTATCAATAACTGTAATGAGTAGAAGAAACTGTGTCAGATGAAAAGAAAAGTTAATCAGTAAGACTTTGAAAGGGGGTGTATATTGTGTGTGTGAGGTGCCAATCCCTTTCTATTATTAGAAACCCGTTTTCAATTGCTTATTACTTTGCAACTTTAACGGTTCAGTTGCAAAGTTAAACAAATGTGAAAATATACATATAATGGTGTCCCAGTATTAAGGTTGTCCTTAAAACATTTTCCTTGTACTTCCTTCACTGTCCATAGCCCCTTGTTGTGCTTTGTATGCGTTCCAGGGCAGGGACCATCTTTTTGTTCTGTGTTTGTACAACACTTAGCCCTGGTCCATGACTAGGGCATACAGAAGCTGTGGTAATACAAGTAATTAATAATTATTAATACAGCCATCTTGCTGGGAGGCAGTGTGGCCTAGTAGACAGAGTGCTGGCCTGGGACTCAGGAGAAGTGGGTTCTGTTCCTTGTTATGACCTTGGGCAAGTTACTTTACCACCTGTGTCTCAATTTTCTCATCTGTAAAACAGAGCTATACTTACCTCTGTAAACCACTTAATCTATGGCTGAAAAGCATTGCAGTAGAACCCCTCGTCCAGAGGTTCTCATAACAAATTTTCTGGTGGCCTCAGAGTATGGCCACCAACTCTCACTGGTGGCCGCACTGACACTTTTTCCTAAAATACTTAATTAAATATGCACAGATACACATCCAAATCATTGTAATTTATATTTGTAGGATTTTTTGGCAGACTCAGTAATAAAAATAATGCTGCCTTCCCCATTGGGAGTGATTATTTGTATATTTGGTAATATTAGGGTGACCAGGTGTCTGGTTTTTGACTGGAAAACCCCATTGAAAAGGGACCCTCACGGCTCTGGTAGGCACTTGCAAACGAACCAGTCGGTGGTGCTGCTGAGCTAAGGCAGGCTAGTCCCTGTCTGTAATGGCACCATGCTGCACCCTGGATGCAGCCAGCAGGTCTGACTCCTAGAAGGGGAGGGCCGTGGGGCTCTGTGCGCTGCTCCCCCACCCCTGAGCACCAGCTCTGCACTCCCATTGGCTGGGAACCGCAGCCAATGGGAGCTGTGGGCGCGGTGCCTGCAGGTGAGAGGAGTGCACCGAGCCACCTGCCGTGCCTTGCCGTAGGAGCCGGACCTGCTGGCCACTTCTGAGGTGCAATGTGGAGTCAGGACTGGCAGGCAGCCTGCCTTAGCCCCCTGCTGCGCCGTTGGCCGGGAGCCTCCGGCCAACCCCCTGGCCCAGCCCTGAGTCTCCTCCCAAACCTGGAGCCCTCTCCTGCACCCCAAACTCCTCATATTCAGCCCCACTCCAGAGCCTGCACCCCCAGCCAGAGCCCTCACCCTTCCCTGCACCCCAACCCCCTGCCTCAACTGGCAGCCCTCTCCCACACCCCAAACCCCTCATCCCTGGCCTCACCTCAGAGTCTGCACCCCCAGACAGTCCTCACCCCTTCCTGCACCCCTGCTCCATGCCGTGCAGCTGGGATGGGGATCAGCGCCAGAGGGTGGGGTCATGCAGCTGGAATCTGGGGCCGGCACCAGCCACTGGATAGCTGGAACTGGGGCTAGAGGCCAACTGAAGCTCTGTGGCTGGCACCAGGAGTCAGCACCTGCTGCCCCATGGCCAGAGCCAGAGGTTCATGCCCAAAGCCCTGTGACTGAAGCCTGCTGCCGTGCAGCCGGGCCTGGGGGTCATCAGTGCCTGTGGCCAGCACCTGCCACTGCATGGCTGGAGTCTGGGACTGGAGCCAGGAGCCAGAACCTGCTGCCACGCAGCTGGAACCAGAGATGGAGGCTGCAGCCCCACAGCTGGAGGCCAAGCCTGTGTGGCCGGAGGTGGGGGAGGGATGTCAGTACCCGCTGCCCCGCGGTTGGAGCTTAGGGTCGCACGGCCAAGCTCCTGAAGTCCCAGTGCTGGAGCCTACCGCCCAACCCCCCCGCCCCCAAGATGGGTCAAGAACTCATCTTGCTCCTGCAGCATTGTGCCCCACCTCTCTCCAAAGGCAGTGCAGGGCAGTGCATCCAGGAGCAACAAAGAGGGTGGGGGAAGGGCAGATGCTTTGCCCACTCCCCCTCATCACCACCCAGGAGGCTGTCATGGCTGCATTTGGGAAATGTTGCCCTGGTCATTAACTAATTGGAGATTGAAGAGTTCATACCATTGAACATCTCCAAATTCAGTAGGTGTGGTGCACTGCATTGCTTTCTTCTCATTCTTCAAATCAGTGTAAAGCAATTTCCAATGCACTGAAGGCATTGGAATGTGAAGAGATGTCAATTTGTTCTTCATTAAAAACAAACAAACAAACAAAAAAACCCCACACACCATAACAAAAGGGATGTTTTTTTCTGTCTGGAGAAAAATAATCTCTTTAACTGATCATTCATAAGACTGATGCTTGGAAAATCATCTAGATCCTACTGTATATGAGTTAAGTGTTTATTATTATGATGTGTATACATTATGATAGTACGTGATTATATAATTGAAGCCTGTCTTTTCCACTGGACCCTTGTCTGTTCCAGTGCACAGGATGTATGTTGCTCAGGGAATGAATGATGAGGGTGATGGGGTGTTTTTTTTGTTCATTTTTTTTAAAGTGAGGCCATTGTCTGTAGGACCACTTCCTCAGTTGTTGCAGATGTTGAAAGGTGGGAGGTGAATGAAGCAGGAGAGACTGCAGGAAGAGAATGGATGGTCTCCTGGCTATGGAAATTGACTACCATCCTGGATTCTATTCCTGTCCCTACCATAGACTTTCTATGTGATGCTGGAAAGTTACTTAATACCAGCTTTCCCAAGTGATCTTTGTGTTCCTTATTATCTGGGTGCCTGATTTAAGACACCAGGAGCCAGATTTTCAGAAGTACTGAGTGCTCACAGCTGCAAGTAAAATCTGTTGGAGTTGTGCTTTGAACATAGAAAGTGTTATAGAAATGATGAGAGCTCTGAACAATCGGGTCCTGGGTATCTGAAGTTTTAACCCCACAATTAACAGACAGTGTTGTCATTAATCTTACCGTGCCCTAGATTCTAACCTATAAAATAGGGATAAATAATTCCCACTTATCTCACAGGTAGAGCTGGTTGAATTTTTTTGTTTGAAACATTTTTCTTATGAAAAATGGCCTTTTTGTCAAAATGTAAATTTCAGCAAGAAATAACGGTTTTCTATGGGTTTTTTTGCTTTTTTTGGTTGAAAAACTAATTTTTTCCGTTTTCAGTCTCCAAAAAACAACTTTCAGCCTAACCCCCAAATTTTTAAGTTTGAGTGAATTATTTATTATTATGATTTGTTTTTATTTTGCCATTTTTCATTTTTTGCTTAAAACTCAATTTAAAAAAAATTATGAAAATTTAAACATCTTTCATGTTAATTTTTTGGGGAGAACAAAACACATTTTCCCCAACCATATCTACTCACACATGTGTTGTGAAGATGAATTCTTTAATATTTGTGAAGCATGCAGGTACTATAGTGATGAGCACCACAGAAGGGCCCATGAGAAAATTTAATAATTCTGCCTTCAGTGCAGGGAAAGGACAGTAGGAAAAAATTGAATGTGATCATACAATTAAATCAAAATGCATTTGCAAAAGGATAGAAAGTTGTATGGGCCACTTTTATTTCTAACATTTCCTAATTTTGTAGTGCTTGACTCTTCAACCATAACATTATTTTAATGTCATGGGATTTTGGCGGTTGGGGGAGATGGGAGGAGGTGATAAGTAGTAGTAATCTACATACAAATGGACAACATTGAAAATTATATTCATACAAACACACATATAATTTACTGCTCAGTGTGTATTGGGTGTTCAGTTCTGTGCCAGATCCACAGAGGATGGATGTGAGTCTCAGGTTGCCTCTTTAGTTCAACCTGTAGAGAGTTATAATTCTCTATATATTTATATATAAGTTAAATAATTGCACAGATGGGTTCAACCGACATATAGAAAAATGATCATTCCAGATTAGATCAACAGTTAAAGCCATGGTAACTCAAAAGCAATAATAATCCTCAGTACTGAAATATTATGGTGGCAGATGCTTGGTACACTTAGAGCAAACATTTACCAAAGAGTCAGTTGATTGCTGCAGGTCATATATTTATAAAAATGGAGGTAGTGGAGGGAAGAAAACACTGATTAAAGCACAAGGAGCCGGTGCAACTTCTGTTTTGTTGTACATATAGTCTTGGCAGCGGCGTATTTTTTATTTATTATTACATTTTGCTAGTTGTCTGAGGAAAGGGGGGAGGTGAATGAAGCAGGAGAGACTGCAGGAAGAGAATGGATGGTCTCCTGGCTATGGAAATTATACCACATAATCAAGGTCTCTATTAATTGGTGAGTCTGTCCTAAAGGACAACAATATATTTAGGAAAGTGTTTTACTTTCCTAATTAGGGCAATTTTAAGAATATATTTTATTAATTTTTATTGAGGTAAATAAAGTACATTGCCCGCATACTTCTCAGGCATGCTCTAGATATGTAATTCCATGTGGTACTCATGGAACGTACAGTAAATTGTTTTATATCATCCTGAAATAATTCTGTTTGAATGCTAATGGATTTTTAAATGTTACCTCAGTTTTGTATTCCTTATAAATCATTTCTCTCCCCTCCCTCTCTCCCTAATCTGAGAAATTCTTGTTTACCTCAAAGATGGAGCTTTCTGTCAGTTTTTGGTAGGATATTTATATTTATAGAGCTGACATATGGTGAAGCCAAAACCAAGATGCTTTTAGGGCACTTGTGTCAAAGTTCACCAGCCAGTAGTGCCTATGTTTATACGGGCATGTAGATTAGTTGAGAAGCTACTGCATATTTTCTGTTTGTTGCTTTGCTCCAAGCCCTGCAATTCACAGGTACATTGCTGTGACTGCATGGAACCCCACTGAAGTCAATTAGGCACAGGAAAATTGCAGGATCAAAGCTATGATATTATTTTCCAGCAATAATAATAATATTCATAATGATGATAAAGTGGCTCTGTACCTAGGTATTTGTTAAGCACTGCAACATGCTGTGGGGTGCAGTATAGCTTCTTCATAAATCCACTAGTTGCAAAAGGAGAGATGGTGACATGAGTAGGGAAAGACACAAGTGATGAGACTGAGAGTTGGAGATGAAGGAGAACTGTATCTGCTGTGCAAGCAGCAGTTATATTCCAAAGGATGACTTGGCAGAAGTACCTGTTTTACTAGTAAAAAGAATGAGGAGTACTTGTGGCACCTTAGAGACTAACAAATTATTTGGGCATAAGCTTTCATGGGCTAAAACCCACTTCATCAGATGCACGCAGTGGAAAATACAGAAGGAAGATATATATACACAGAGAACATGAAAAAATGAGTGTTGCCATACCAACTCTAACGAGACTAATCAATTAAAGTGGGCTATTATCAGTAGGGGAAAGAAACAAAAAAAACCCCTTGTGTAGTGATAGTCAGGATAGCCCATTTCAAACAGTTGACAAAAAGGTGTGAGTAACAGTAGGGGAAAAATTAGCATGGTCGGGGAGAATAGTTTTTACTTTGTGTAATGACCCATCCACTAGTTTTTACTTGTGTAATGACCCATCCACTTCCAAGACTGTGCCACTACAAAAGGGTTTTTTTTGTTTTTCTCCTGTTGATAATAGCCCACCTTAATTGATTAGTCTCGTTAGAGTTGGTATGGCAACACCCATTTTTTTCATGTTCTCTGTGTATATATTTCTTCCTACTGTATTTTCCACTGCATGCATCCGATGAAATGGATTTTAACCCAAGAAAGCTTATGCTCAAATAAACTTGTTAGTCTCTAAGGTGCCACAAGTACTCCTCACTCTTTTTGCTGATACAGACTAACACGGCTACCACTCTGAAACCTGTTTTAGTAGTGCTTGATTTGGCCTGAAGTGTCACTTTTCTAATTTTCAGCTGTTCGCAATTTCCAGTCCTGCCAAATAAAATGCCACAAAGCGGTAGCAAACATTAAAGGCTGTATAGCAACTTGTAAATTGTTTGTTTGTGATTGTAGTGAAGTGCGCCTGGGCAGTTTAGGATATCCTTTGGAAGGGAGAACCGCTTGATTTTTTAGCTATAATGCAAATACCTTAGAGTATAACACATTAAATAGTAACACAAGGGCTTTATTCTGAAGTCAGTGGGAATTTTACCAGCATGTGGACCGAGGTCTTAGAAGAATGGTAAATAAGAAAATGGTGTTTGTGAAAACTCTTGTCCAAAGGGAAGTTTTTTCTAAGAACTGTAATGTTCAGTTTTAGGGTTTCATTTACATTAATCATCAGTGTGTGAGTTTTGATCATGGTTAGACAAGTGTGTTTTCTCTACAGAATTCAGATGAAAGGAAAATAACCAGCTGTACACATCTGGGTTGTCTATCCAGTGACATGTTTCAGTAAGTGGTGACCTTCCAGTCTAATTACACAAGTCTTCATAGAGAGAAATATTGCTGTAAAACATATTGGTCAATGGAACAGTATTCCCTGACTCTGTTTGTATACATGATTTAATTTCATTGCAGAAGGAGGGAGAGGGAGTGAGTTGCCAACAAAATCTGTTCCATCAGCTGCTCCTGATGCTGCTACTTACAGTGGCCTAAAAGCTTCTTCTTTTAACATTCTGTGGTGTTGGTGCTGCCAGGCTGTCTTGAGAATTGGGTCAAATCCTTGGAGATAAGAGGAGGAAAAGCTATTTCTATGGTGGATAGGTCAGAGCTGCTGACGCTGGAGGTCACTAGGCTGTACTTTTCACATGATTTCTCAGGCCCACCACTTCTCTCTACCTCTCACCCTTGTCAGATAGTTTTACTGTGTGTGTGTGTGTGTGTTTATATAGCCCAAGTGTACAAGATAGCTGCTGTGATTGAGGACGGGCGGGGATAGTATTTCACTATGAAATAACTAGTTTTACCTGCATGCATTTTTACCTTGCTTTCAGAGTTAGCCAGTATTTGTCTTATTGCTGATATGGGTTTCCTGACCTTTGCCCTATCACATATTAGCTTAGATTTGGGGGGATGTCCCTTGCCCCTGTTTAGTAGAAAAAGCCTTCAGGGCTTGGGGAAGCATGGTCTTTGAACAGATTCTGGAGTCCTTATCCCCTCCACACATGCAGCAGGAGCAGCTGTTGGGGAGGAGGAAATAGCAGCTTATGCTGAAGAACCAGAGCTTTGTTGCCACCCTTCCCACACGAATATGGGCTCCCCAGTGGCAGAGATCCAAGCCAGTTGGCTCCGATCCCCTTTAGGTGTCAAGCTGAGTCCTCTTCACAACAGACAGTAGACGAACTGCTTATTTTCTCCTTCAGGAGGAGTTAGGGACAGTTCCAGGCTGTGGGGGTGTGTTAGGGAAGGAGCTGCAACACTGGATCACCAAAGATTCTTGATGAGAGCAGTAGAAAGCTGATGCTTCCTGCTTTGGACAGCAGTGGTGATATCTGTTGTTGCCGTATGGATGCTGTTACCAATTTGCAAGGGTGCTAACATACTTGGTGTTGGTTTTATGACTTTAGATGGTCAGAAAAATGCCTTAAAATTGACTAATTTAAGGTCAGAGTCTGGTCCCATGAGCACAGCTTTGAATCAAAGGGTCTTGTGTGAGAGAAATACTTTGTATGAGGCTAGTGGAGGGGATTGAATCCCAGCTTTTCCCACTCCTCCACAACTCAGTAATGGGAGATGGTGCATCAGTACTGCCTGCATTTGGACACACTATCACTTCCTTATAGGCCAAGCCTCTTGATGCTGAGGGCTGAACATACTATTTCAGTTAATGGGGGAGATCTTCTGTTGTGTTCAGCTCAAGCAGGTTTATTTAGCTGTGCCGGCTCCTACACCTCCCTCCCTGCAACACTTAGTACTGGGGCTGTGTCAGGGGCAGGGAGAGCGCTTGACTGGAGTGTACCACTACCAGACCATTTCCTGCTGGCAAAAGATATAACAGCCTCCCTGGCTGTGTTGATTTTTCCCTCACTCTCCTCTGCTGGGATTTCATGCATGATGGGCACAAGTAAGGGAAGCAAATGCTTGCTAAGTGCTCTCCTAGGTCATACAAAACAAAACTAACTCCTATCCTGCTCTCCTTGGGCTTCATACAGCCTGGCAATAACCAGGCAACGGAGCAATCAGAGTTGTTTTTCTGACATCCTCTGCAAAGCAGCAGGTGGCTGGCAAGGAAGCCGCTGAGCAGATGCAGCAGGTTTGGGACAGCAGTTGCCCAGAGTGCTCCTAGCTCCAGTACTGGGTTTACAATGGTACCAGTAGCGCTAGGGTGTTGGGCCCATGTTCAGAAGGGGCCCCGGCCTGCTCTGCTTGTGTTGCACTCTGACTCTGCTGTCCATACCTGTAGGCAGGCTGCGGGTGTGTGCACCTGGCGTTGTCCTCACTGTGCATGCGCAGAGTGATTCAGAACAAAGAATCAGCAGCACAAGTGGGAAATTTTTTTTAAAAAGGGCCTGGCTGGCCTAGGGCTCCTCTCTACCCCCCTGGCCGACCTCCAGTGCAGCTCTGGCTCCAAGCAGTCTCTGCTGCCCACCAGCTGTGGGGCCTCACCTGCCTCCCCAGAGCCAAGCCACCTGGGACCGATGCAGAAGCCGGTGCAGTCTTGGCCAGTTAGGGTAGAGGGAACAGTGTGAGGGGCTTTGTTGGGCCCCTCCAGACAAGTGGGTCCTGGGGGAGCCTGGCCTGGGCAGGCACTGCTCCTCCTCTGGCCTGGTTGATAGCACTGCTCCCGAGGGGCCAGACCGGAGCAATTCCTCACCCTGGAACTAGTCCTGACCGCATTGCTGGCTCAGTCCAGCAGTCACCTCCCAGCAGGGCTGATGAGTGCAGCCGGGGGGGCAGGGCGTGGGGGAGTGGGTCTCTGGGGCACCTGTAGGAGTGCTGGGCTGTGAGGGGGCGCTGGGCAGTGGGGAAGGTTTGTGTTTTGGGGTATTAGGCAGTGGAGGGCCTGTCGAGGAGGCACTGGGTGGTGGGGGAAGTGTGTGTTGGGGTGTTGGGCAGTGTGGGGTCTGTAGGTGCTGTGTAGTTGTGGTGGTGGGGTTGTGGGGAAGGACCCTGGGCTGTGAGGGGTGGGGGAAGATCTGTGTGTTGGGGCACTAGGGACTGGGGGTTTTGTGTAGGGTGCTGGGCAGGGGTGGTGGTATTCAGGGTGCTGTGCATTTGTGTAGTTGGGGGCTCTAGATGGAGGGTGTGCCTCATTGCCCCTGGCCGGCCCCTTGCTCCAGGTACTGACCTTCACATGCCATGCTCCATTTCCCCCATGGGGGCCCACAAATATGTTTGGCACTGGGCCCACGAAAGGTTAATTTGACTTTGCCTTGCTCATGTCAGAGCTGCTGCAGGAGAAGCAGTGGAAAGCAGTTGAGGAAGTGGTTCCCCCTACCTCTTGCTATATATGATGGGTCTGATTCAAACACTTCAGTTTAAAAAGCACAGGTTGGTTTTAAATTCATAATAAAATGCAAATGTTCTTCTTAACATGGTTGCTCTCAAAGGCCCATAAGTTCATCGCCATGACTATAGACTCTACCAGTCTGCAGTGTACTACTTACTCTTTTCTTCACATGGTTATGATCTGGTGTATCTGAGAGGTTCCTCCATCCATGTTCCCCTGGAGAGAGATTCAGTGCATCATCACTCCTTGGTTGCAGAGGGGTGCTGAGATGTCTCTACTTCCTGTCACCTCGTTCTGTGGCAACATGCCAGCTACTCTTCTTTGTGATGGTCCCCAGGTGTATTCCGCACTTGGGTATGAATGCACACTGTGTGCCTGAGTCCAGAAACTTTCAGTAAGCAATGTCCATTGCTCCACAAGTTCAGTTGTTCTCCTTGTGCTCCACATCAAGAATATAAAGGGCTGTGTGATTTGAGCTGGAATCCTCTGTGTCTGTTTTGATCTTCCTTTATTGTGTTCTTATGAATACAATTTGTAAATAGTTTTTAATAGGTTACTATTTTAGTGTTTTTACAGTTAGCATATTTGGTTTAGTTCTCTCTGCTCCAGGGAGCTTCTCTCTCCAAACAGGGACTATGCCAAGAGTTCTGGGGTTCAAGAACTATCTCCCCTGCCTCTGTTCCTTTTCCATCAGTGATCACCACCAGCACTGCCTTTATTGCCTTGGGGAGTCTTATACCACCACCAAGTGCAACATCTACTGGTCCTTCCCTCCTCAAACGAATGAGGGATGAGAGCTCCATCTGCAGAAGCACCTCATGGAGTAGGCTATGAAACGCCATTCAGATTCAGGCTGGCGAGACCCCCCTGTACAGTGGCCTCAGATGGTAAGTGGTGCCCTTCTGAGCATGAGCTATGTAGTCGAAGCAAAAACTCTTAAGCCTAAGAAACCCTCTCATGAGAGTAGGGAACATGAACAGAGGCATAAGGACAGATCTCCATACAGACATGCCCCTAAGAGAGAGGATCTGTCCCTATCTCGGTCAAAGTTGGGTGAGTCCTTGTGTGTGGGTCCCAAAGACTAATCTGCATAAGCCTTCTGTCCCAGAAGGAACGGCATGAAGAAAGAAGGATCTGACAGAATCCTCTGGGTCTTCCCAAGAAATCTAATGAGCTGTATCCAGTGGTTCTGTCTGAGAGTTCAATGCTGGGATCTCATCTGATGGCACCAACATTTTCCATGTGGGAAAACACTAGACCTTTAGATGACCTGGATCTGCCAGTATCTTTGTCTGGAACTTCCCAAACATGAAGGAGGACTGAAGCCTTTACCTCATTGGAGGATATCTTTTTTCTGTCCAACCCACAATCTTCCTTGCTATCAGGTCTGACTCTTCTTAGGGACATCTCTGTGCCTGGGAAAACCACCTGGTGGGGAAGAGTATACTTCCCTATTATGTCCACAACCTGGAATATACTCCCACCAGTACTGTTGGCAGTACTGCCAGTAGAACAAGTCTATCATATCATGAAGTGAATCACATGCCCCAGATGAAGTTTTCCCCCAGGGGAAACAAACCCAGTCACAGACCAAGGAAGGTATTGGAACCATCTGCCTCCCTCCAAATATGGCTACCCAAGGAATTGCTGGTACCCAATACCTTGGGGCCCTCCTCCAGTTGATCCTTACTGGGCTTACAGGGTCTGGGAGATCCATACTGCAGGCACCGTGGATCCATATGGGGATCACACTGACTCTCCTCTCCCTGCCAATACCAACTGGCTCTGTCAGGATTTGTGGGGGAGGAGATTGAGCCAGATCCGCTGGTTGTGCTGGGTATGTCATCCTCCTCGCCGGATAAGGCAATTGCTCCATCGTCTCTCTTCACCCAATGACCACAAGCAGTACTAGGAATTGTTGCAGTGGATGGCAACTGAGTTCCAGATACCTGTCAAAGAGCTCCAGGACACACTACAGGACCTACTAGACATGTTCCAACTCTATAGCTCTTTGAGGGTAGCCCTTCCCGTCAACTTAAGCCATTTTGGAATCTACCAGACCCCTGCTCCTACTCTGAAAAGAGCTGAGAAATTATATTTCATGTCAGCTAAAGGGGCAGAGTTTTTATTCATTCTTCTGGCACCAACTGCTTAGTGGTGTAAGCTGCTACATAAAGGTCCATAGTGCAGAACTCCAAGACTGTCCCAACTGACAATGGTGCTAAACACCTCAGCCTTTTGGATAGGAAAGTATTCTCATCAGCCAGTCTCCAATTCAGGGTTGCTAACTGCCAGACGTTGTTAGCAAAATAAGATTTCCTGAATTATGTCAAATTTGCAGACTTTAAAGACAGACTTCCCCAGGAAGACAAGGCCCAGTTCCAAGCCCTTATTGATGAAGGCAGGCTGGTGGCCAAGACATCACTTCAAGTAGCAGTAGACACAGCCAATACTGCCTCTAGAGCCAGAATTGTAGTCATGAGACACGAGTCATGGCTGCAGTCTTGAGGGTTCCCTAGGGAGAATACCATCAAGGACCTTCCCTTTGATGAGTCTAGATGAGTCTAACATCTTTAATGAAAAGACTGACAAGTCTTTACACAATCCACACAGTTTAAAAGACTCTAAGATAACTTTCTGCTACCTGGGCATTTACACCCATGTCCAAAGAGGAAACATCACAAGCAACCCTATAGGCCCAGACCTTCTCCTCAGACAGTCTATCATGAATGCCCATATGAACTCCCAAGTAAGAAGCAAAGGGTTCAGAGGCCCAGATATATGACGACTTCGAACTCCACAACCACAACCCAGCTTCTCCAACCATCCAAAGGATTCTTTATTTGTAAGCGAGAGGACCACTTACCAATATTGATGCCATGCCTCCTTCCCCGCCCCGCAAACCTTTGATTGCTGCCTTACCCACTTTGCTCTCAACTACAGACAAGTGGGTACTAGACATCATCCCCCAGGGCTATGTAATCAAGTTTCTTACTTCCCCACCACAAATCTCCTTCCCAGCCCCTGTTCAGGGACCACTCTCATGAGGTTCTTTGTCAAGAGATAAATTTTCTTCTCCAGAAAGGCACCATAGAACCAGTGCCGTCTCCAACATCAGAGCAAGGGGCTCTATACCCTATATTTCTTTGTCCCCAAGAAATCTGGTGGATGGACAAAGACTCTTACCCTATGCTAACTGAAAGTATTCATTCAAAAATTAAAATACATCACATTGGCATCAATAATCTCCTCTCTGGAAGAGGGCATTTGGTTCATGGCCCTCAACATGAAAGATACTTACTTTCATATAGACATTCACCCATCCAACAGGTGGTTCCTCAGATTCCTCACTGGAGACAGGACCACTTCCAATTCAGAGTTCTTCTATTCAGAGTATTTACAGCATCCAGGGTCTTCACAAAAATCCTTTCAGTAGGGGCATCTTGGAGAGACAAAATGGTTTCACCATCTGTCCATATCTTGACAACTGGCTCTTGACTTACAAATCGAGCAGGGGAAGTCCAGTTGGTGACAGCTTTCCTGCTCCATCTTCTATCTTCCCTGGGATTCTGCGTCAACTGTGAAAAGTCTACTTTGACATCTACAAAGTCCAAAGACTTCATGTGAGGAACCTTAGATTCAACTATAGCAAGAGACTATCTTTCCACTAAGAGATTCCGCATCATGAGTGATCTAATGAAACATAGTCACTCTCAGACCACAGTCAGGATTTGCCTTATCCTCTTTGGTCACATCGCCTCATGCACCCATATTATACTATTTACCAGGCTCCATCTCCACTGTCTATAAACCTGGCTTCAGTACATGTACTCACCAGAAAAAAGATAACATTGATACCAAAGTAATAATTCCAAACCAGGTTTTGACCTCTCTCACCTAGTGGACAACTCTGTAGAATGTTAGGGTGGGAATTCTTTTCTTCAGACTTACACCCGAGGCAACTATAGTCACAGGCACCGCCTTATGCGGAGCTCATGTGAACAATCACACTGCAGAAGGTATCTGGAACCCTTGGGAGGCCAAGATGCACACTCACTTACTGGAATTAAGGGTGGTACCTCATGTCTGCAATGCATTCCTCCCACTCCTCTGATCCCACCATATCCAAGTAATGTCAGACAATATAATGACTGTCTTCTATACAAACAAGCAGGGGGGAGAACAGATCTCTCTTTCTATGTGTAGAGACATAACACTCTCTGCAGTATACTTTTTGAGGCACATAAAACTCCCTAGCAGCCTGTCTCAGCAGACATTTTTCAACAGATCATGTGGTCTTCAACCAATGTGAAATACCATGCTAGGATCTCTTTGCCTCACAAGGAAACAGTGTCTCTGGGCCAAATTTTGAAGGGTGACATCCTTTTGTTATCCTGGACAGACTGCCTCAGATATGCCTTCCCTACCATCCTACTGATACCACAAGTCCTGCAACAGATCTGCCATGACAGGGCTCGAGTCATCCTCCTCATGCACAACTGTCGCAGTCAGTTCCAGTGGTTAGACTCCCTGAAGATTTAAATCTGTCCATCCGTTGTTATCTTACCACTTCCGGATCTGTTTATGCAACACAGTGGCATGATTAAGCATCCCAACCCAGGACCACTACAACTCAAGGCCTGGTGCTCTGATGGACATCAGAAGGAGAGTGCTCGTGTTCAACAGTGAGTCACTCCATCCTCAACCAGAGCAGGAAGGATTCCAGCAGGAAAAGTTTTTCAGCCAAATGGAAGTGTTTCTCCTGTTGATCACCACAACACCTGTTATCTCCAGAGTCCTCTGGTGTTCCTGTTACCCTAGACTGCCTACTTACCCTTAAGACATCTGGTGTCTCAATCAGTTTGCAATGGGTCCATCTGGCAACAAATTCTCCGATCGAGGACTGTACTATCTTCACTCATCCTATGATGACTAGATTCTTGAAAGGACTTATCAGATCTCTTCCATCCCTGGTGAAGCCAGCACCTCAGTGGGACTCAACCTTTTTCAGTTCTCACCAAGCCTCCTTTTGAACCCTTAGCCACCTGTACTTTGTCCTGTCTCTTGGTGAAAGTTGCTTTCCTAGTCGCCATTACAGAGGCAAGATGGGTGAGGTAATATTTTTTATTGGACTGACTTCTTTTGGTGAGAAACAAGCTTTCCAGCTTACACAGAGCTCTTCTTCAGGTCCCGAAGAAGCTTGAAAGCTTGTCTGTCTCACCAACAGAAGTTGGTCCAGTAAGAGAGATTACCTCCTCCATCTTGTGTCTCTAATATCCTGGTACCAACATGGCTATAACAAAATAGTCACCATTACATGAACCAGGAGGGTGGGCGAGCTTGGAGCAGACCCACCATATGCCACGTTTCATAAAGAGAAGGTCTGTCTTCTTCTCTACCCAAAATTCATCCCTAAAGTAATTTTGGAGTTTCATATTAATGAAGACTTCCACTTACCAGTATGTTTTTCAAAACTGCATGCCTCCGATGAGGCTTCTTTCTCTAGAGATGTGATGGGCCCTGGCCTTTTATGTGCAGTGAACAAAAGCAATTAGAAAAATACGTAGACTTTTTACTACCATAACAGAGAGATAGAGAGGTCAGACTCTTATCCACCCAGAGACTCTCTAAATGTTTCTGAATCTGTGTCATCTCTTGCTACCAGTTCGCTCATATTTCTCTCCCTCCTCCTCCCCCACTGGAGGAGGTGAGAACTCATTCCACCAGAGTGTAAGTCACCTCCACGGCATATTCGTGAGAGTCCCTTTTACTAGAAATATGTAGAATGATCACCTGGAGCTCCTTACACACCTTTGCAAGACAGTATGCTTTGCATAGCCGTGGGGACGGCAGTATTACAGACAACCATGACATCTGCATCCTTGCACCAATGTACTGTGTGACTGCTGCTTACTAATCTCCCATATGTGAGTATACATAGGGACCATCATTTGAAGAAGAAATGGAGGCTACTTGCCTTTAACTGGATGCTCTTTGGGATGTGTGGTCCCTCTCTCTATTCCATTACCCACTCTCTATCCCAGTCCACCAGATTTCTAGTAAGATAAGGAACTGGAGAGGCATCAGTCTGCACTGCCTTTTGTAGTCTCAGTTTGGAGCATGAGGAGAATAACTGCACCTTTGTGGTCCAACAGACATTGCTTACTAAAAATGACACTGGCTCCTCATGCTCAAGCGCACCTGTGTGTGAAATACAGATAGTGACCACACATCTCAAAGAACCTCCAGTTAGAGACAAGTAGCTTCCTTTATCTGCTGCATTTGGGGCCTTTCAGAGCTACATGGTTAGCTGCTGGGTTTCTTCCTGTATAAAATAGAGCTACTTTATTATAATGAGAAAAAACAATAAAAAGCCATACTGGGAGAAAGTTAAAGTTGCACAGTTAATCACTGTGGTGAAGAAACAGCAGCACGGGATGCTTAGCCTTAATTTTGACTTTGCAAGTGGGTACAATCTTGAATTACATGACCACATGAAATTTCTCAGGTAATACAATAAAAAGTATCTCATAATTTGGTTTCCCACAGCCTTACTCGATACATATTGTAAGGTGAGCTGGGAGTGAGATAGGCCTATGAGGGATGCTGTCTGCTGTACAGGGAATGAGGCAAGGTGAAGATTGACGTCTAGTTTAGAAATGATTTTCACGCCCTCTCTTTGTCTAGCATATATTGATGACTGACAAGTGGTATGTATTAAAAGAGATTAAAGCTGGCCAACTGAGAGCTCTCAAAATGTAATTGTAAATGTGGACTCATCATTGAACAGGTGTGTTCCTTGTAGGGTCTTGCAGGGACTGGTTCTTGTCCCTACACTATTAAACATTTTTATTAATGACCTGGAAGAACACATAAAATCATCACTAAAGAAGTTTGAAGTGGACGCACAAATTGGGGGCATGGTAAATAATGAAGAGAACTGGTCACTGATTCAGAACAATAAGGATTGCTTGGTAAACAGGGTGCAAGCAAACAATATGGATTTTAATGTGGCTGAATGTAAATCTATACCTCTAGGAGCAAAGAACATAGGCCATAGTTTCAGGATGGGGGACTCAATTCTGGGAAGCAGTGACTCAGAAAAAGATTTGGGGTTTGTGGTGGATAATCAGCTGAGCATGAGCTCCTAGTGTAGTGCTATGGCCAAAAGAGCTAATGTGATCCTGGGATACATAAACCAGGGAATCTCGAGTATGAGTAAAAAGGTTATTTTACCTCTGTATTTGGCACTGGTGTGACCGCTGCTGGAATACTGTGTCCCATTCTGGTGTCTGCAATTCAAGAAGGGTGTTGATAAACTGGAGAGAGGCCAGAGCAGAGCCACAAGAATGATGAAAGGGTCAGAAAACTTACCTCATAGTGATAGACTCAAGGAGCTCAATCTATTTAATTTAACAAAGAGACGATTTGAATGATTATTGTTTGTTATTTGTATGACAAACATAGGATCGAGCAGAGTACATTTCTGGTGTAGGGGGCAGCATCAGTCTATGTAATGATGAGTGATTTGGATGTACTGGTAACATGCAAATAGGCAAGGACATCCACACCCCCAGTTCTCAGTTAATATAATTAGTGGTAAGTGAACCTTGAACAGTCTGAGCTGGACTTCATTTTGGATAAGTTCAGATATTCATCCAACTCTTCTGTCTGAAAATTCTGTGAGAACAGTCTGTTTCATGAGACAGAGGATTTCTAGCTCTTCTGCTTCCAGCTGGAAATATTGCAAGAAAGTTGTCCAAATATTTCAGAGCCTCAGAAAATAGTTTGACTGGAACTTCATGAAGTGTTTGCTTAGGGAAAAAAATAAGCTAAAGCTCAGGGAGTTTTTTTATTTTACTCTCCTTTCTAATGACAGGTAAGTTTATTTAATTAATTCCATTTGTTTACCCCTTGAATTTCACCTACTTACCGTAATGATGCTTCATAGCACCAATTCCAACCATCAGGCTCCGCTCAGTTTTCATTGTCTGAGGATTTTGTAAAGCTCCCTTTTCCCTAGCCATCAGCTCTCTATCATCCCGCCTTCCTTCTACTTCCATGCATAGTAAAATAATTTTTAAGCCTCCCTGAAACAGGTTTTTCAAAGTGCTCTTCAGATTGACAGTGCTTTTTGTAATGCATCAAAGTGCCATTACTGTGAATGAATCTGAATCTTCATTTATGAAGATTCTTATGGAGTCGATGCAGTGATGTGAGTTTATAATAACAATATAAGTGTCATCTTCCTGGAAATTTAGTTTTTGATAAGTATCACAGTAGTTATAGGGATGAAGAAAGATCTGAGCAGAGACATCTTCTAAATCTGGTTTCAATGGAGTTGAGCAAGTGAGAACCAGCCAGGTCAGATGTCAAAGCAGACCAGCCTTGATGAAACTATTCAATGGAATTTGACAGACAGCCTGTTGCTGGGGCTGTTTGAAAATTTTCATCAAAACTGACTTTTGGCCAAAAATTGAGTTTTTGATTAAACACGATTTTTCACAAGCATCTGCCTTCTGCTGAAGATTTGGACTTTTCATGAAAAAACAAACAAAATCACCAGAACACCTGACAACTGAAAATTTTGATTCAGAAATATTGCAGTTCAGGTTGCTCACGGTCCCATTCCTATGTGCGAGGTTCCATGGCTGATTGTCATTTCCCATGAAGGGACTGCACTAGGAACTCTCATGATGCATCACAGTGCCTCATATAGAGAGGAAACCATGGTGCATCATGGGAAATATAGTCTGGCCACAGTGCCTAGCTCAGAGAGGAGAATGAAGGCATGAGGTACTTGAACTACAATTCCCAGGAGGCACCAGAGTAGCATTTCTGAATCAAAATTTTCAGTTTTAAAGCACCAGTTTTTGGGCAACATTTTTTTGGTCAAAAACTTTTGGCTTTTGATTTTTTTTGCTGAAAAGCTGAAATTTTCTGCAGAGAAATATTTTTTCAACTAGCTCTACCTATTACATATTTGTGTTTTGCTGCACATCTTTATAAAGTCTCATGGGCTATGAAAGAAATGGTGGTACTGTAGCTTGAGTATTTTGCTATCTCCGTACATGACAGAATGGAATGGACCTTTTCTTAAAGCTCAGCTTTTACAGGGGTTATAATCCCATGGGTTCTGATGTCAGTGCAGGATAGTTAACGGGTTAGTTTTTGCACTAGATGCAGGAATGGTTTTTGGTAAATTCATCTAGTTTTAATAAACTCATAGAATTTGGAATTACAACAGAGATTTGAGACCATGGGCCTGCATTATGCCTGTGTAAATCCACTGACAACAGCATCCATTCACACTGCTGTAATTGATAACTTTAATCAGTCTTCATTTCATGAGAGACAGTTTGTCAGACATCTGCTATCCATGATCTTCTCGATTAAACTGTACCTTAGATATCTGAACTATCATTTCAATTTTTTGCTTTCAACAATGTTTACAATTTCTGTGAAGATTGTTTCTTTTCCACCCAGTGATAGAGGCTGAATCAAGTGCATGTAATTCTGTTCACGTGTCATCTATCTTGTTCGGAGGCTGAAGCAAATGTACTGAATCGCTTTGAGTCCTCATGCTGAATGTCACACTCTCCTGAGTGACTGCATGTGTGTGCACAGGTACAGCATAGTTGGTTGGAGCCTGTGCAGCATTGCAGCCACCACAGAAGTGCACTGCAGTGCACACCCAACTGTTATGACCCATAATATGCACGCTCCAAAGCCTTGCTGAAGATTTGTCATGTAGTGTATGTACTTCAGAGTTCACATGAGGTTTTATTTGACTGAGCACTAATCCTTTCTGAAGGTGAGCAAGAAATACCAGTAGGTCAATTTTTGCTGCATCTGCCAAATGGTGGCCCAACACTCCACATGAACATAACCCGTTGGTGTGATTCTCCATCTTGTGGCTGAACTTGTGACTGTATTTTTGCAACTTGCGTGCTGCCATGGACCGTGGCATGGAACTTCGACCTTCTTACATCTCATGCATCATCTTGCCTCAGCGAGCTAAAGAAAGCTTCTCCTTTACTCAGCCCATAAGGGTCATTCAGTTCGAGGTTACTCCTGCACACTGTATATCAGTATGAAGATAAAGCAGATTAGAGGATGTTAATGTTGAATTTTTTTTTAGAAAAGGTTCATAATGTTTACAGCCATAATCATTGTCTTGGAATTTCCTACAAAGCTAAGCATATGCTATTTATATGGTGCAATTTGACAGGGTAACAGCTTACTTAAGAAAGCAAGCAAGCAAGAAGCACCAAACTTAAGTACAAGTAGTTGTAATAATATCTTTCAGTTAAGTGTGCTCTGAAGTTTCCCCAAGTGATTTATAAACAGACAGATATTTTATATAGTAATTATACCACCCACCACTGAAATGCAGCTTCCCATTTGACACAACAGCTATTTAATAGTGCATAGCAACTCTTTAAAACAGATGTGAAGAAGATTATTATATCGAAGGGAAACTGCAGGAAGAGTTGATAGATTTTGCCCACGATCCCAACGTTAATACCTCTACTTTTGAGGAAAATTGCCATGAGATTTTGAATAATGTCAAGAGGTTAAGCCTCAGTTTTATGTCTCCTCTGAAAAACAGTGTTTCCAACAGCATATAAGTATGTTGGCCAGTACTGTCTTACAGAAAAGAGAGCCACCTGTGGAATTGTTAACACTACTGCTTCCTGCAACACCTACATTTTCGCTAGGTGTGTTGCATCTCGACCCCACTTCCTTCTGCCTCTCTTGTGAGACCTCGTGGATCATGGATAGCTCATCATTGACATAAGTTTGGGGCTTGGACATAGACAGTTCAGATCTGAATGAATGCTGAAGTGCAGAAAGGTTCAAACTGAAGGTTCCTAATGCTTCACAATCATGCTTGGACCCTGAGAACTGAAACTCTGTAAATAAATAAATATTTTCACATTCCATTTCACTGTTTTTCCATCTCATGGTAAGAAGTCCAATATAAACCACCCTTTTCTTTCTTCTCTTGGCTCTTTAGAAGAGTTTCCTTGCACCCCTAACCACCTAATATCTTGGCATGATTTGCTGCTTATGCAACTTTCATGATATCCCAAAAGCCTACATCCGAGTCCTTCAGGTCTGCAGGCTGCAGCCCTAGAGCACCTAACTGCTGGCTGAGCCTACAGTAGCCTCACAGATGGAACGTGCTTTTCAATGCACCACAATTACAAGATTACTGTTAATAAAAGTTCACACTGCAGGGAAAGGCTTCCATGTGGAAGCTTTCCCTCCCATTCACGATGGCATAACATCCCTGTGGCAACTACAGCAGTTGCTGAATTAGTAACAGGAAAAAACATTTAATGTATCTTTAGGTGTTACTGATACAATTTAACATCACGAAACATGAAGAGTCTGCTTAATTTAACCAGATAGCCTGTTCAGCTCACAAGCAATTGCTTCACAGACCACCAGTTATCTATGGATTGCAATTTGTGCACAACTCCTTTAGATTAATAATAGAAAAGGTTCCACCTCCCATCCCCTGCCGCATTTCTGTGGCTAACAAGATTTTGTTTTAATTATTTCCTCCTCTGTAAAAAAAAAAAATAAAAAAATGCAATTATACTCTTTTTGTGGAAAAGTATTTCACCGTGCACAAGCTTTGTATTTAATGGTTAAGTCTTATTCATTCCATTATACAGATGGGCAAGCTGAGACACACAAGTTAAGTGACTTGACCAAGGCTACAGAGGGTCTGATTGTGTGATGTGCTAATCACTTGCTGTGAGATATAAATACCTACATAGAATATACTGAAACCTAATGGAATTGGAAGTTTGCCAGAATAACTAAGGATTCTGACTTCCAATCCCCTGCTTACTGCAATTTCGTGCTGCACTTATATATTCATAGATTCATAGACTCTAGGACTGGAAGAGACCTCGAGAGGTCATCGAGTCCAGTCCCCTGCCCTCATGGCAGGACCAGATATTGTCTAGACCATCCCTGATAGACATTTATCTAACCTACTCTTAAATATCTCCAGAGATAGAGATTCCACAACCTCCCTAGGCAATTTATTCCAGTGTTTAACTACTACTTGATTAGTAGCTTTATATTTTCATATTACAGGGGGAGAAAGGACAAGCTATCACATATTTAGATGATTGCTTTTTTAAGGTATGCACAGAAAAAATATTTTGTTTTATAATCATGTAGGGTCTGTTTTTCTTAGGATTCTTCTGTACTTGAACTTCTGTACCAAACACTAACCAAGGAGAGAAAATACAAACAGAGAATGCTAGATCCTCCTGCTAGTAGCTTTATTCATTTTGTTAACTGAGTTGTGCTGGTCTCTACAGTCACACCAGGGGCCTTCTCCCTGATCCCAAGTTACATGCTACTGCACTAAATCAAATGGGGGCAGGAAGCCACCTTACCAGCTGCTGCATCTTCAGTGATGCTTTCCTGCTCACCACCTCTGTGTCAAGCCTTTAGTCTCAACTTCCTTCAGCTACATGTCTCAAATGCAGAAGTGTTTCTCTTTGGCAAGAGCCGCATCCTCGAACACATTCCCAGCTCTTCTCTGTCTCTTGTCTCAGACCTTCCATTGCCCCCCACAGCCTGTAATGCTGGCATCATTCGACATTGTACTTTTCCTCCCTCGTCTCAGGTATCTGCATATCACGTCTGTGTACCATTGCCGGTTGGTACCTTTGCTTTAATTCTTCTTCTGCCGAAATGCTCATCTGTTCCTTTGCTACTTCCTATCGTGGGTCTTGCAACTCCCTTTCAGTCTAATACTCTGTTCCCTTCATAGTGAAAACCTCGTTTGATTTCAGCAGGATTTTTGCCTCAGAAAGGATTTCCCCCCGTTTTTGTACCCTTAATATTATTATTGCAATAGAACCCGGTGCGATTCAGCCATATAGGAAGACACAGTCCCTGCACTGAAGAGTTTATAATCTTAGAGACCTCCAGAGATAAAAATGGACTGAAACAATACTCCATTGGTCTCATTATCCAGCAGTCCACCCACTGAGGTGCAAGGCAGCTGAAGATTAAGAGCAGCCCAATATTACCATGCACAATAGGATCCAGTTCAAAATCGCCCTAGTTCTTAAGCTGCATGGACACGCCCCAGCCAGCTACATAGGGCTTATCTCTCTTTCTACTCTTCCTGCTTTCTCTATTTGCCTCACAGGCTGTGGAGTGATTGGGGGCACCACTTGAACAGCAGTGTGACACTTTATTCCAGGGTGCAACACCACTCAGTCAAATTTGGAGGGGGTGGGTGTGCGGGCTCACAGGCCGAGGGATCGTCATGCTGGTGGTGGGGAAGCATTTGAGAGACAAGGGGTGGGGGTTGGAGGAGAGGGAAGGGACAAATCTATGGGGCCTCCAACTTTAAATGGTACGCTACAGCCTTTGATTTGTCTAGTATCTTCCTTCTGTATGTCTCTCCTCAAAATCTTGGCCCCCATTGCTAGGGCCACCTTCTATGCAGCTCTTGTCATCTGGAGCAACATTCCTACATCTCTCATATGTATCTCTCTCTCCACATCATTTTAAATCTCAGCTGGGAACGATATTTTTTTGCTTTCTTCCTGACCTACCACTTTCTCTGTTCCTCTGCTGTTGTTCATATCTGTACTGTAATGTGTTTTAGGATACCCTTTGTATGGGAAATAATTAAAGGTCAAGGGTTTAAAGTAGATGCTTTGTTGGTTCCTTTAGAAATTTTTCTGACCTGTCTTGTACCTGAGGTAGATGTATAAGATCCCTTAGCCACACATCTTATTGTACCATGTTATTACTCTTAAGAAGTAAGTTTTGATGTATATATTATTCCTAAATCGAAGTTGATATTCCTGTTACTGAAAGAAGAATACTTCTCTGCAGGGTGAATGGTTGATGGCACCATGGTAATGCTTCACTGTTCAGGTGATGATACTTTGTAGTAAATAGAACTTAATATGAGGTTCTTCTATAAAGCTGAAGTGAGCAAATGTAACCCTAAAGCTCTTTCAATGAAATGAAAAGTAATTTTAAAAAAGCATAAAGTACAGAAAGCTGTGGGGACAGGGACTTTTGGTTTTCCAAGCATCTTAGGAAATGATACTGTAGACTATATGCCCCCAGATACTTTTGTCTATGTGAGTTTAACTCCCTATGCCTGCATTTGTCTTTATTTCTGCAAAGCCTCAGGAGCCAGCACCTGGGAGACCTGTGCAAATAGGATTCTTATAGCAAAATGTGAATGTGTCTGCTAATTGAGACCAAAATGTATAAGTGAGTGCCTTAAATTATGCACTCTGCACTTTGAAACTAAATCTACAAAGGGCCCAATGTTCAAAGGTAGAGCACACACATTGGACAGGTGATGGGTAAAAGAAAGTAGTAACAATATGTAGCACTGTTCACCAGCAGATCTTAATGTTTACAAAGGAAGCCGGCATCATCATGCCCATTTTACAGATGGGGAAACTGAGCATAAGGCGGAGAAGTGACTTGCCCAAGGTCATCCATTAGGCCAGAGACAGAACAGGGAATAGAACCAAAGTCTGACTCCCAGTCCTGTGCTCTGTCCCCTAGACTGCTGCATTCATGTAGTTAAAAGTCTAATAAGACAAAGGCTTGCAATTAATTTACTTGGATTTATTTCTAGAGAACAGAGCTGAATGTGTGGGGATGAGAGGAAGAGTATCACTGCATTTAAAATGACACTATCACATTTTTGCTATTTTGAAAGAAAGCAAATCATTTTGTAGTTTCATCTCAAACCTTTTTATTTATTGACTTTTTTTTAACTGGTGAAAACTTCCCTTTACCTTAGTGAATGTTCTTCTTCAGTATTCCTAAATATGAAAAGCAGTCTTGAATATATGGAAGTGGGGCATGCAATTTGCAAAATTAATAGAGAAACAAATCAAATTCATACCATGAATCATGCGCCCTACAGACCCCTACAACTGTGGAATTCCACTGACTCCAGTGGGACTCCATATAGGTGTAAGAATCTGTCCTTTTCATATCAGATAACAGGATATGGGCCCAGGAAGGAAAGCCAAATGTTACTCTGCTCACTCTGCTCAGATGGGGTTTGATGAAAGACAGTGGAACTAGCTCCATGACAAGGAAGGGTTACTCATGTGAACAAGAATTTTTAGAATTGGGCTCATTAGTGAATAGATCACGTTTCATGCCACAAATTACTTAGGGTAACTGATAGATTTGTACAGCTATAATAGAGAGGCATAGTCAGCAAACGGATTTTCAGAGGTTCCTTTTCCACCCACTGTAGGGTTGGTTTCTCAAAGGACACCAGACAGCGGCTGCAATGTGTGACAGAACATGCTGAGTCTGATGGTGCAAAGTTTTAAAAATAATTTTCACCCTACTCCAGCTGCACATGTCAAATAAACAGATACATTGGTGGAGACTTCAGAACTGACTAATATTACTTCTCTTGGTGAAAGTTAGAATAGTTACTGTTTGGATTATGATAAGGTTATTTTGGTTCATATAAATATTGTTGTTTATGTACCAGTACTAGTTATTATTGCTTACATTTCTGGAGGGGAGACATATTCATTATTAATGTTTGCACTGGACTTGATATATCTTCAGCGAAGGACTTCCCTTGTCCTCTGGTTTTGGTCCTTGGTTACTGGCTTTATTTATTTATTTTCAATTAATTTTGCCCAAGTTGAAGCCCTGCTGCGTGTTCTCCCTATTGCTCGCTCATGAAAGCCTGCTGGCTGCACTCAGAAGTGAGTTGTACAGTTTACTTCCGTGTGTGTGTGTGTGTGTGTGTGTGTGTGTGTGTGTGTGTGTGTGTGTGTGTGTGTCAGAGAGAGAGAGAGAGAAACATTGCCCGGGCTATGCTGACAAACGACTTTTTCCTCAGTTGTCAGTTTTCTTGTCTGTCAGCAGAGCTGCTGGTAAGTGGAAGAAAACAAGGGAGGGGATGAGACTGAAATGAAAGAGAAGGAGAGGGAGGACCAGCACTGGAGGGAATGAGGGCTGCCTTTCACAGCACGGTGGAGTGAGGACACACAGGGTCCAGCGAATAGGGAAGCAGAGAATCAACTGTACAACTGCCAATACTCCCCAGTCTTTCATCAGACAGCTCAATTGTCAGCAAGGGTTCCCCCGCCCTTCCTTGCTAAAGATCGTTCAGCTGGCATTACTGATTGTATCCTTGGCTTATTGTAAAAAAATCTGTGATGGCTTTCAATCTGGAGATCAGCCTCTAATCCCCTCCATCAGACTCAGGACCATGGCATATTGCCACAGCTACCCTCAGTGTACACCTGGAGTTCTTGCTGTCTACACACACTTCCTCTAATCAAAGGGAGAGGTGTATGTGTGTGGGGGGGAAGTGTTTGTAAAAATGCTTGCTGCTCCTGGTCAGTGTTAAAGGTGGAGTGTGTGCATGTGTGGGGGGTGGTGTCCATATTCTCTGAGCTTTAACCAAAGTGATAACCTGCAGCTATGGAGTCACCAACTAAGGAGATTGAAGAATTTGAGAGCAACTCTCTGAAATATCTACAGCCGGAACAAATCGAGAAAATCTGGCTTCGTCTGCGAGGATTGTAAGTAGTACTCTTTCTTATCCCTTTTCCTTCTCTTTATTTCCTAGCATTGTTGTAAAATAATTATTGTGACAGTTTATAGTTCATTTCATTTGTGTACCTTTAAAATAACCCAAGAGTTTCCACACCTGCTCTCTGTAAATACAGTGACTTGCCCTTACTTATCACAAAAGAACAGTTTGCTTCCTTAAATGCGCTGAACCCGGTTGCTACAGAACTAATGTTTCCCAGTGAGGGTGCTGAAGTATCATTAGAAGAGGCATTGTAAATAACAGTTACCAAGATATTAATTATTTTGCTTGCTATAGTAGAATAGCTTCAGTATACACAAAGTGACACTTAATTCAAAGCCTAGGCATTTTTAAGGTTGTTGATAAACATAGATAGATTAAGAAGACATTCTTTTTGCTGTTTGTGCACCAGTTCCAGAACTAAACAGGTTAATATAAACAAATGGGGAAGAAGGTGCAGTTTGAAAACATTTCTAGTAGCAGTTATAATGGCAGGAAATCCATGTTCTTTTATTAATATTCATACATGCGGGTCAGATTGTGTTTATTAATTTATACCTCTGTGGTAAGCACAGAAGAGGTATGTTCACTAAAGAAAGGTGCTGTGATGGATTAGAAGTAAAATTAGACAATCCAGAGTGGTTATATAGACAGGATCTTTTGTCCTCCTTGTATGTGTTAAAGTGCATACCACTTACTGGCTCCTCAGTTTCTGATGAAGCCTAAAAAAGTTACCATAATAAGCTGCATCTGTCCAGATGTTCAGAAATGATTGTCTTTTCATCCTCACGTGTTGGAATTATAAAATTTCTTCCTTCTGAGCAGAGGGCCAAAGAAACATATATGAAGTAGGCTAACAACTAAAAACTTAAGAGTCCAAGTTAGCAATATTTTGTGTGTGCAGTGATGTCATATTTTATAAATAACATCCAGTACTTCTGTAAGAGTTTTAATGGCTTAGAAGTTGTACATGAATATGTATTTCTCTCAAGGCTTCACTCCAGAAAGCCTGTTTTATGAAGAAGCTAAATCAAACTAGGTGACAGCTGTCTCGTAACCATTCCAAATAGAATAGCTATACAGAACCAAACCTCTCATTTTCAAGTCTCTGCACCATGTTGTATAATTACTAGTTCATGAATTTATGGCTAAATGTAATAATAGCTGCATTCTGATTCAGACTACATCTGATGTTCAAATCTGTGCCTAAATCTTCCATAGCATTGTTGTTCAATAGAAGTCTGACAAACAGATTCTAATCTCATTTTACACCCTTGCAAATTGGGTACCTGCATTGACTTCAAAGGAGTTATCCCAGATGCACAATGATCAGAATCATGCTGTGTTATGTACGTTATGTGCAGTCTGCTAGTATACTCGCCTTGTGTGTGCATAAGAACTATATACTGTGCATCCACAAAATACATGTTTATCTTGTGAGTTTCATGATCTCTCTTCCTGTAGGAAACAATGTATTGTAAGATAGCTTTCCTTGCTTTCCTGTAAAATGTCTCACTGTAAGACAATACATTTCAGCTTTCCAATTGTGTTACTCTGATTAAGACTTCAGAAGTGTTTCCATTTCCATTTGTCATGTTTGAGAGTTTAGCATGTGAAAAAAATTGGCACACACAGTTTCACACCAGAAGTGTTCTTGTTTTTTCCATATGTGTGGGGGTAATTTTCAAAGCAAAGATGTGGCTATTGTATATATTTTACAACTATACAAGGGCTTTCATCTCAAGAGATTGAACAGCACTTTATAAACCATATGCTGTGATAAATGTAGGAATCTATTCTTCCACCTCGGGAACGCAGACAGCCTTTTAATGCTGGAGCTTTTTCATAGACACAAACTCTACAAAATAGAGTAAGGCAGAACATGAAAAAGAATACTGCCAGTTGAAACTGCCCTAGGAATTTAGGAAATTTAGGTTGGCAGTGTAATTAACCCAAATTGGGAATTAGATCATGACCCATCTCATGTGAAAAGGGCCACGGGATCATTAATGATCACGGGTGCTCAGGGTTCAGTTTTACATCTCAGTCTCATTGGAAAGACAGCACCTGCAGCCACACAGTACCCCCTAACACCATATGGAGTATTTACTCAGTAGTGACTTAGTGGGCAGACCAAAGTACTGAATCACCACCTAGATTTTCCTGGGAGGTCTGGCTAAATACTAACCATATCTGAGCTTGCTTAGCTTTGACAAGATCAAAGCCTAAGGTGGCATGGGGCTAGTACACTGTATTTTAAATTAATTGTTTTTAGACCACCGTATCTTAGAATATTCTCTGCTTAACTAAGGGGCAAACCCTGTCCCTGGTGAGGGTCCCTGTGGACCGTACTTAATGCAGTTCTGCTGTGCAAGATAGGCAGGCTTTGTGAGAGGCGTGCACAGGATGTGCACTGCCAGGGAGCTGTGGAGAACTCTGAGTTAGTTTTTAAGGGGCAGGTTCGGAGGGTTTGGGATTAGGGGATTTATTGCAGTTTGAATTATTTGGTCTTCTGCTCTATGGGCAAAGGGCATGTAAGAGCCAACCAGCATGCTGAACTCTCCTGTGTGGTGTGAGAGAAGTTTCCTTGTCCTTATCCCTAAGTATCTGCTGAATGTTCAGGCCAGCTACTAGGCCAAGGCAACGGCATGAGGATTTGGTCTTTAGTTCATGTACAGTCTAAATCCCTTCACCATTAACATTTGAAAATGGGCATATGCAGTAACACTTCTTCCAATGTTCTTTAATTGGCATCTACATATTAACATTCTAATGGTTCCTCACAGCAAATTTGTGTAATATGAAGGAATATTGAGTCAATGGAGCCATAATGCTCTCTCAGGTAGAAGACTGCAAAAAATTGCCTCACTGAGGCAATAAATTATGTCTGGCAAACTGTTAATATATCTCTGATTAGAGATCTACATGGTAAACAATGACTGTTTTATAACTTACCTAAATACCTATTAATTTGCTGGATATATCACAGCTGAAAAAGAGCTGGTGTGCATTGGTTTATTAAACATGTTTTAAAAAGTCTGGTAATAGGCTATTACCTGTGATGAGGTACTGTCAGAGCTGTATGAAATTCAGTTTTTGTCTAGCTGGATTTTCATACCCGAGAAGCTTGTCCTTTTACCTTGTTTTCTATCTGTAAAATGTCAGTTCAGAGATTTCAAATTTTCCCCTTTAAAAGCCTGCATCGGCAAAATTGTTATCATGTTTCTGATGTGCCAACAACGATCACTTGAAAGTGGACTCATCTTCACTAGAAACAGTTCTTCCAGTTTTGTTTAAAAAATAAACAAAACACATGTCCCAGCAAAGTGTGTTTTTACAGAAGTAGACCCATTTTTGCATCTCTGGCATAATGAAAAAAGGTGAATTGAAGTGTGAGCAGCTCTGGATTTCTTTATGAATGGCACTTGCAGTCACTACAGTCCTATTCATCCCAAGATCCACATGTAGAGATTGTCCATTGTATGTGGCTCCTGTCTTTCCTCCAAGGAAAAGCAAGTCAGCAACCACTGTGGCATCACCTCTGCAGTTCCCAGACCTACAGAGAGCTTTCCGCAGGTCTGAAGATCTATGCTTGGGAATGCGTGGCAGATAAGGGGGTGCAGGGGGAGCTTAAGGGAATGTTCGTTTTTTTTAAAGCATGGGGGAAGTGGTGAGGGCAACACAATGAGCCTCTGGGCTAAGTGGAACCCTAGAAAGTAGTCTGTGGCCGATGGCATCTTTCTTTAGGAGGAACAGTCCACAGAGACTTCAGTTTCCTGTAGGTGCTGCTCTATATTGATCTTTGTGCTCAGATTAAGATAAAGCAATGAATGTACCTTGTCTGTGGGCTGCCTGCCATCATTTCCAATTAATGTAACTCAGGTGAGGATGTTAGGTCTTTGACGAGTTGCCAGCTGCAGCCCTCAGCTGGGCACACCAGTCATAGTTAATCCTTGACTTTTTAACCTCATTGATCTGATGAGGTATTTACTTGGCTATATTTTAGTGTATCACAAGGGAAGGAGATAAATAAATGCAACAGGGTAGGTCAGGGATGGAATTCTCGGGTCTGAATTTCCTGACTTTTATAAGGTAAAACCAGAAGCCTACCGTTATTTTGATGCAGTTTTAGTCTGTCTGGATACGTGTGCTCATGCTGCACCATTATAAATATCCACAGGTGGTTAAATAGTAAGCAAGCTGTCTTGCCTTTGCAATGGGCACCCACATGCAGCTGGCATATATGCGGCACTTGTCTTGTTGAGCATGTATTTGATAGATGAGCAGTCCTGTCTGGTGCCTATTATTTCTGAAGAGTATTGTCCCATGAAGTTTGACAAGCTTAGAAGGCTTCAGGAAACTATGTTTCTGATGAACGTGCCGAGTGTGTATTTATGGCTCCTGACAGCTTCTTGTGACAGAAACAGGACTCCTCATTTTCAAACAGGAGGTTTGTACTTGCCTCTTTGCAGTACATGCCTAATCTACAAGGCTCTTCTTCGTTCAAGCCTGTCTTTCTCAGCCAGGGGCTCTAACATCTTTTACCAATGAATTGCTTAGAAGTCGATAAAACTGGCAATCTGTAATTAACTCTGTCTCATCTGTGCCCTTCCATGGCCACTTGCTAACAATACTATGGTTGGTAAATACAGACTTGTGCTCCTCACAAAGGATGTCCATCAATATTAAACAGGGCTTATAAGGGACGATGGCCATGACAGAACTGAAAACCTGATTTTGAAACATGGCCTCTGATTTTACAGTTACAATTATTCTGTGGGTCTGAATAATTGTGGGTGCATTTTTTAAACTTAGACTTCTAATTAGTGGACTGTGTGCACTCAGCTCCAGCAAGCAGATCTATAATTGCTGTACAGGCTGGCTGCAATTACTGGTGTGGGGGGAATGAGGAACGGAGTTGAGGTCTTTTTAAAAATTGGAGTTGTCTGGTTTTGATGGTGCTTTGATGGTGCAGATCATCAGCTGATGTAAATCCAGAAGAGTTCCATTAGATTTGGAGTAACTGTCCTGATTTGTACCACAAGAGGATGTAGTCTGAAGAGATTTTCAATTATGGTTTTTGCTGTATTTGTGCAAAAAATAAAACCTTGATTTCTGGCTAACTTGGTATTACCAACATCAACACTATCTGCCTCTCAGCATTGCAGAGGAATTGGGGAAAAATGGAGATTAATCTTCTTCCCCGCAGCCAGGTTTACAGTGCTAAACTGATAGATTCATAATAAGTCTCTAACTCCATGCATAATACTTCCCCATCCTGTTAAAGAGGAAATTATAGAGTAACCATCCCTGAATCAGGACTCACATGGATACTTTACCTTCCCTTCCTCTCTTTTTTCTGATCCTCCTATATAATTTAATTTTGAAGCTAAACTTAGAATCTGAAGGAAAAAAATAAAAATGCATTGTATAGATGTTGGTGATCCTTTAAAACTAACCAATTGCACCTAAGATACAGATAAAGTACTTCCATCAACTTCCTTTAGGAAGTATCTTGAATACTGCAAATATTGAGGTGATCTTATTGCCTATACTTATTCAAGATTTAATTTTGCTTCCATTGAGGTAAATTGTGGAACTGACTTCAGTCAGAAAAGATTCTTCCCATGAGTTAAAGGGCAAGTTTGCAAGTAAGTGCTACCACTCTATGTATCTATTTATTTGTCTTATCTATACAGACAGGTATGTGTTCTACAGTATTTTTAGGTTTTCATCTTTAAAAATGCCACGTACAGAAAAGCTGGTTCTCCCACTGACAGTACTCTGGCCTACCTCGTTTTCATTTACATAGCCCAAGTGGTAAAACAGAGAGCTCCCTTTAATTCCTGAAATGTTCCTACAGAGTGGGCTTTGTCCCCAGATATTTTAGCTGGCAGCAGATTGGGGAGGTTAAAAAAGCACCTCAGAAAGCACCGCTTTGTTAGCAAATGTGTAAATTAGTCAGTTTCTCAAGTGGAAAATATGATATTCTAATTCCTTTCCGGAGGTGATAAAGGCACTTCTGCTGTCTTTGGTCTTGGTTTCAATCTTCCTGAATCTCCTGAGAGTCTGGGTTTAAACTAAGGCCCTGTTCACCTAGAGAACAGAACTGTGCTAGCTCCAAACATATTTAAACACAGTTGTTGCTAACAGGGTTCAAGTATGGCTTCCCTAATGAATGTGGACAGGAATTGTCTGTCTGCAAACCTTGTCATGAAACCATACTATAGGCTTCTTATACTTGGTCCAGATTTCCTCTGTATACCAATTTCCCATTTAACATAAGAGTTCGAGGTGCACAGGGAAAGAGGACTGAACCCATAGTTGGTTCATCTATAGGATTGCTTTACTACCCGTGATTCTCCAAAGAACAAGAAGTCCTTATTGGTTAGGGAATGAATGTGACATATTTGCTAGCAACAACTGTATTGAGATATGATATGGGGTCTCATCATGCTGAGCTTAACCTTGGTTGAGCTCTCTGTGTGAATAAGGACAACTCACCCAAGTAAAATTTTTCCAGGATCGGGCCCTTTGTTGACACTATTCTGTTGGTAGTGTGGACAAGACCCAAAAGTTTCCCACTGGGCCAGTGCACAATGTGAGAGGACAGAAGTCTACTTCATGCTTTCTGGAATGTTGTCTCTGAAGGAACAGAGGAAGTGAAAGACTCTCAGCAGTTTTCTCTGATGAATGAAAAAGGGACAGGGTAGGAAATATTTTTAATGAATAAGTAAAAGCACAGCAGCTTTGGGAGAAATTAATTAAAAAGAAGTGTTTGGAGGCATAGCAGTTCAGTAGAATGTGATAAATTTTGCCTCAACCCTTCAGTCAGTTTTATTCCCTCTCCTGTCTTTTTATATGAAACTTAAATCAATAAATGACCCCTGTAGGTAACAATAAGAGAGGAAGACTCTGTTTCACATGAAAATGTTGACTAAGAAACACCATAGTTTTTTCCCATAATCTCAAAAAAGCTTTTACTCTTCTGGTAGTGGTGCAAATGAATCATATCTACACTCTAAAAAGCAATTATTTATTCCCACAGTTTAAAAACAAACACACATAAAAGGTACTGTGGCGTATAAGAAAGGGACTCCTTTTGTAAACATTAAACTGAATGCTTTTTAAATATCGGTGCTGTATATCAGGGTGGTAAAGCTCACAATCTTGCATAGAAAACAGGGATATGAAAAAGTTATATTGGGAAGATATATTTCAAGCCCTGGCTCAAGGGGAAATTAAAGATCTCTTTATGGAGTGCTCTAAACAAAGCAAAACAAGAAAATCTTTCTGAGATAGGAGTCCATACATGCTGAGAACATTGAAATAAAAAGGGGGGAGGGAGGAGGAAGCAGGTGAGGGGAGAGCACTGAAAAATCCAGTGTTTTGTTTTATTTTTAAAGGCAATGAGGCCAGCTCATCCCCTAATCTGCCAGCTTTTGGTGGATTCAAGCACTGTATTAAAACCAACTCAGCTTTTAAAAAGATTTTAAAGGGTTTTTTCTTGCTGAAATTTATATTGATTATTCCTAGTCAGTTTTCCACTCTCTCATTCTGTCAAAAATTTACACCAATCCTGATGTCTGTAACACTAAAACCATTTGGCTTTTTCTGCTGTCAGGTGGTGGATGAATCGAGACCCAACTCCTCACATCAGGACTGACCTGGTAAAACACTAACAGTTGTGAAACATGTCTGCTCAGTTTGAATTTCCATCAAAATGCTGGGGATTTGGGTAAATCAGAGGTTTTATAGGGGAGTTGGATTTTTTTTTCTTTTGGATTTACAAGGATGTTCCCAATCTCACTAAGCACTGCTGTAAATACTAGAAGGAGTAACTTCATTGAAGTCTATGTAATTAATAGGGGTAAACTTGGTATGAGGCTCACAGTCTGGAGTGTGTGTGTTAAACTATTTTCAAAATAATTTAGAGCATGTGAAAGGCCATATATCCTTAGGGCAGAAAAAAGCGTGGTCAATGGCAGTGGAAAATTTTCCCCATGATGCCCTGCAGATGTGCCTCAACTCTGAAAGATTCATCCTGGGGTTACTGAAAGCAAGTCTCTGTGCCCACTCTACTCCTGGCCTCAGCAGACACTTGCCCACTAGTCTTTTACATTCATAAAAGAAAAATGTATGCATGAAAAGTGGATTCATTTGGAATGTGTCTTTGGATTTAAGCAAAATTAAACTGTGAAGGAGAGAGAGGGTGAAATTCAATGACAAAACTCCTATGGACTTCACTGTGGCCAGGATTTCACCCAGAATGCAGAAAATCCAAGTTGTGGCTCTCAGAGAATTATCGAGCACTGCAGGTTGCTTGTTACTGCCCTTTTAACTTGCTCCTCGCAAACTCTGGAATTCAGCCATTGGCCCAGATAAGGGGCAGTTAGGTGGTGCACCTCCTTGGGGGCAGCTCTTCCAAAGCAGCCCAGTGCATGCTATCCCCTCTCCTCTTTGGGATAACGTGTGGTCCTAGGTGGGTGAAATCCCTGCATACTCATGAATGCAGGGACTGGCATGCAGGGGGAGGGGGTCTTTGTACACCATCACTAGTGGACCCATGTTAGAGTTGTCACACTCCCTCTCAGAGAGAGAGACAGAGCAAAGAATGGGTTTATTCAAGTGTGTGTGTATATAGACCTAAAATGTGATGTGTGCCACATTTTTCCTATATTGCTGTGTTACGCGTCTATTAACGTGACACCATTGGATATTGCTAGGTCTGTGGCATCACATCAGTAGTAAAATGATTGTTACACTCATGGGGACAGACACTATGTGTGCATAAAACTCCCATTAGAGTCAGAGAGCTACCTGGCATGTATCCGAGGGCTCTGCTTGGCACAATTCTGCTGCACAAATTCTTGACTTAAATCTGAATGGCTAAGGCTGTATTGTGGGCTTTAGCCATAGCGCTGGTTTGCAGTGGACCCCACCAGAGTGGGAGGAACATGTCTTGTAGAGTAGCAGGCAGAGCATAGGGAACAAGAGAACAGCATAAACTCTCCTGCCAGGCTGACCAGTTTAGATGGGTGTTGCAAGAGAGGTCAGATTCTACCTCCTCCTTTACCCCCTCTGGGGTGACTTGCCCCTTAGGGTTCACTAACAGGGAGTGGTCCTTGGTTTCTGGAGAGAACAGACTGCAGTTCTTGCTGGTCCCTCCTGCACCGGGGAACAAATGAGGCAGCCTTTCCTCTACACACCGCCCACACTTGGGCTGAATGCAGCATGGCCCAGAGAACTCAGATTTCTTGGATCGATTTGAAAAGTGAAAGGAGACTAAGTTGGGGGAGAAGGAATCTGGAGATCACATAGAGGAAAGCAGACATTGATAGAAGAGGGTGAGGAGGGAGACTGAAGATTATTGTAAAAAAAGCAAAACAGAAGTGTAGCTGTTCCTGCTTGTTTTCCCTTATCACCCTATCTAAACATTTCTCAGGTTTGTTTAGCTTTAAGCATACGATAAATAAAAGCATATGATACACACAGCATATTTACACACACTGGGTAGGATTTCCAAAAGCGCTTCAGAGACTTAGGACCACAAGTCCCAGCTGGGTGTTGTGGAATTTGAATCCTCCCTTAAAGGCCATGGCACAGCAGCAGAACTAAAGACTAGAGTAGCTGTCACAGCCCTAGCCCCTAACATGGGGAAAGGGCAACAGCAGCTATCTAAGTTTTTCTCTTTCTATCTTAAGTTTTTGAAAGCACCTAGCACTGTGGTATCTAATAGAGGTAGGCTAAAAAAATTTGGATGAAACTTTTTTTTTCACCAAAAAACGCAGATTTGGGTTGACTGAAACATTTTGTGAATTCATGTTGACTTTGCCAAATTGTTTGCCAAAAACACCAAGATAAAACCCCCAAATTCTAAAAAAATTGAAGTCATTTTTTTAAAACTTTCAGTTAATCAGAACATTCAAATAAAATTTATTGGGGTCAATCCAAAATGATTCCCCTTCCCAATTTCTCGGTTCAGTGACTGAACCAAAAATCAGGTATTTTCAGAGCTCTGGTATGCAAGTGGTTGTGGAACACTTAATGATAGCATTTAACATGCCCTAAATGGCTGTATTGTCATAGTCCTCAGCATGCTTGTTGGAAGGCTTTTTTTTCCTGCATTCATTCATCCTTCTCTTTTTCTTTCCTTCTATGTCATTCCCCTCCACTTTCCCTAATCTCTCCGCCTAGTGGATTCTCAACTCCTAGATGACAGTGTATGGGGAGCCACACTGAGCCGGAAACATACAATGCAGGAGCATAGAGATGTGCAGTGCAGCTCCTATCTGGTCTCCTTAACTCTGCCCTCTTCCCCTCCTCACTGGAACTATTTCTGTACTATTCTAGGACGGTCATCCCTCTGCACCCAATGAGAAGAGGGCAGAAGACATGATATATAATACAATTGTATTATAGTTTATATAAAGATGATAAAGTCATTGAGGAGAAACTAAATTCATTCTTTGCTTCAGTCTTCACTATTGAGGATGTTAGGGAGATTCCCAAACCTGAGCTGTCTTTAGTAGGTGACAAATCTGAGAAATTGTCACAGATTGAAGTGTCACTAGAGGAGGTTTTGGAATTAATTGATAAACTTAAATTAATTGATAATAAGTCACTGGGACCAGATGGCATTCACCCAAGAGTTCTGGAAGAACCCAAATGTGAAATTGCAGAACTATTAACTATGGTTTGTAACCTGTCCTTTAAATCGTCTTCTGTACCCAGCTACTGTAACGCCAATATTTATAAAGGGCTCTAGAAGTGATCCCAGCAGTTACAGATCGATAAGTCTAACATCAGTACCGGCCAAATTAGTTGAAACAATAGTAAAGAATAAAATTGTCAGACATATAGAAGAGCATAAATTGTTGGGCAAAAGTCAACATGATTTCTGTAAAGGGAAATCATGTCTTACTAATCTATTAGAGTTCTTTGAAGGGGTCAACAAACATGTCAACAAGGGGGATCCGGTGGACATAGTGTACTTAGATTTCCAGAAAGCCTTTGACAAGGTCCCTCACCAAAGGCTCTTACATAAATTAAGCTGTCATGGGATAAAAGAGAAGGTCCTTTCATGGATTGAGAACTGGTTAAAAGACAGGGAACAAAGGGAGGAAATTAATGGTAAAATTCTCAGGAATGAAAAGAAGGTAGCTAGTGTGTTCTCCAAGGGTCAGTCCTAGGACCCAATCGCTATTCAACTATTCATAATGATCTGTGAGAAAGAGGTAAACAGTGAGGTTTCAGAGTTGCAATGATACCCAAAGTGCTCAAGATAGTTAAGACAAACAGACTTGTGAGGACTTCAAAAAGATTCACAAAATAAGGTTGATTGGGCAACAGATGGGCAAATGATGTAATGTGGATAAAATAAAGTATACACTGGAAAAAATAACCCGTCAACTATGATAATAGGATGGGGGCTAATTTAACTAAACTTCAGGAGAGATCTGGTCACATGGATAGTTGCTCATGAAGATGTCCATTGGCAGTGTGAGCGAGGCGTCAAAAAAGCAAATAGGTGTTTAGGAATCAATAAAAAGGGGATAGAGAATAAGAAGGAGAATATCTTATTGCCCTTATATAAATCCCTGGTACACCCACATCTTGAATACTGCGTACAGATGTGGTTTCCTCATCTCAAAAAAGATATACTGGCATTAGAAAATTCAGAGAAGGGCAACTAAAATGATTAGGGGTTTGGAATGGGTCCCATATGAGGGGAGATTAAAGAGGCTAGGACTTTTCAACTTGGAAAAGAGGAGACTAAGGGGGGATATGATAGAGGTATATAAAATCATGAATGATGTGGAGAAAGTAAATAAGGAAAAAATTATTTATTTGTTCCCATAATATAGGAACTAGGGGCCACCAAATGAAATTAATGGACAGCAGGTTTAAAACAAATAAAAGGAAGTTATTCTTCACACAGTGCACAGTCAACCTGTGGAACTCCTTGCCTGAGAAGGTTGTGAAGGCTAGGAGTATAACAGGGTTTAAAAGAGAACTAGATAAATTCATGGAAGTTAAGTCCATTTAATGGCTATTAGCCAGGATGGGTAAGGAATGGTGTCCCTAGGCTCTGTTTGTCAGAGAGTGGAGATGGATGGCAGGAGAGAGAGATCACTTGATCATTACCTGTTAGGTTCACTCCCTCTGGGACCCCTGGCATTAGTCACTGTTGGTAGACAGGACACTGGGCTGGATGGACCTTTGGTCTGACCCAGTATGGCCATTCTTATGTTCTTATGTTTCAATGCTTTTAATGGTGAAGACACATTGACAGACCGTATCTATGTTAACAAGCCATAGGTGTGTGTAATTGATGAGGTCAGAAACATTAGTGAAGCTTCAGGAGCTTCTTTTCCTCTGTAAGGGGCCCGCTGCTGGGTGTCTTAAAGGCCCAGTCCTCTGCACCCTGCTTGCATACAGTCTCATGGTTTTTCTACATATGCACAGTGGTTGTGAACACACAACGAGAGTAAACACTGTTTATGAGAAATGTGCATGTTGTCTTTTCAAGAGCAAGATATTTAATATTTGGTTTGTTAATTAGAAGCACTGCCAGAGCAGCACCAGAAAGCTCCTCACTGCCCAAAGTAACGTCACTGAAAGTGTTGGACAATGTATTGTAGCTTTTAGTAAATGCCCTGAGCAGGGGTTTTTGAGAAAGGGAACACTGCATCTTTGTACAGCAGTTTTTTAACCCCAGCTTTAGGCGCGTTGAACAGTAATCCGAGTGTTTCAGCCTGTAACCCAGAGTCAGGGGAGGGGCTGGGACAAACATGAGATTTAAAATTCTGCGTCATACCAGCTGTCTAGTAGCAGACAGTGGGGGTGGTGATGGTCGGGATGGGTGTGGGGGAAAACAATAACAAGCAGCAGTCTGATAGATTTACTAGAGCTTAGGGCAAGATGCAGATTTTTTTATGACTTTGCGTACAGTGTAGGACTGGGTTGACATAATTCCAATCCATGTTTCCTGTCTTGATATTTAATCCAGATTATGAATGATGACTCTTTCCCTGCCAACATCTTGCATTCTGTAACTAATCACCAAGCCACCCTGACTAAAACAAAACTGGACAGCTGCCTGTTTGCCTCCATGGGATTTTCAAAGTGCTAATGTCACATAGTGGCTTTGATTGAAAAAAGTAATCCATACCCTTTCATTTAATTAAAGTATGTTAACATTGTAGCCCTACTGGCTGGCACAAGATTCCAACAAAGCATGATTTGTTTGCTTTGAACATACATGATACATACATGTTGCATTCTTTTATCTCATTCTCAGCAAGATTATTCCCTCTTACGTTGCTTGTCGATATGACGTGTTTTCATAGCAGTTCTTTTAATAGGAAAGTAAACAGGATACAACAAAAACAAAGGACAGGAAAGATTGTGTATATGGTCCCGTTATTTAAAACCTTGTCATTGCAAGAAATCAACCTCACTCTCTGTGTTACCATGTGAACACAACGTGCAACACATCTATCAGGATGTACACAGAATGCCAGGGAAATGTAGCCCCCACCCCCATGCTCATTCCACAAAAAGTTTAATAGTCTATTTTAATGGGAGAGGTTGCAGAGTATGCGTGATAAGGTACCACCCATCCTGTATTTTGAGGGTCATCTCTTATTTGGTGCCAAATGTTCCACAAGTATATCCAATAGTCAGTTACTAAGAAGCATTTGATCAGATAAAAAGTATGTTTTCAAACAGGAATCGTGCAAAGGAGCACACACTATGGTAAAATGTTACCCCCCCCCCCAGTGAATAAAACATATAGGGAACTACTTCTTTAAAACTAAGTTCTGTTCCATACTTTTCATACTGCTGGCCTTTATTTCCTTAAAAGGTAGGTTCCTTTCAGTGTGTTTGTACACATATATAGTATGTACATATGTGTACTGTATAAAGAACTTTCTTTCATCCTTTTTGTCTCCAGTATGTGAGAGAATATTTGTTTATAGTAACAACACAGGTAAGGATCAATAGACCACATTATTTTCAAAGGGCCAAATCCTAATGAAATAACTCAGTTTTGCCTAGAGTTTTACTTACTATTTTTTCAGATAAATCCACACTAATTTAAATGGAAGTTTGCCTATGTAAGGACTGCTTGAAAACTGAATGAAAACAGAATAAGGACTTCAGGATTTGGCCCATGCAGGCACCTGTTGTTATAACAAAATGTTACGCATAACCGAAAGCAGGCAGAGTTCTTGGAGTCCTGATCTACACAGAATCTACAAAATTTGGGCCAGGTTTTCAGAAGCCATAAGCACCCACAGCTTCCATTGTCATCCCACTCAGTTCTTTAAAAGAAAATAATTGAAAAGGTAAATAAATAAAAAAAAATCAGGCCCATTGTATATTTACTTCAAACTTGCTGTATTTTTGGTTTGGTCTTATGGATAGTTCAGATAACAAAAATGTAACCCGCAGTTTGCTCCTTAAGCCTGGCTGTGATTCTAGGTCTTTTCTACAGAGACCTCTCCCACCTCCCTTACATTCATGGTAGTTAGTGAGCCATACCTGCCATAGAGAGTCAACAGGAATAAATCAGTATCTCCCTGCTGGGTGCCAACACTGGCTATGTCAAGGGAGGAACCCTGCTCCAAGACCTTATGTTGTCTTGCCAATACCTCTCTGTGCATGGATACACATAATACCTGATACAGGGCTGTAAGGGATGCTTCACATTCTCTCTCCATGTTATAGTACATAATAACATAATTATTAAAGACACAGTTATTTATTGATAAACTAATAGTTAGAGCTGGTAAGAAAGTGGAGAAAATTTTCTGTGGAACTCTTCAAGAGTAATGAAAACTTTTTTGAGATTTTTTTTTTAATTTGCAGGAGGTTTTTATTAAAAAATTGAACATTTTGTTCATTTCTGAAAGGTGGAAAAAACTCTATTTTAGTGTGATTTTCAGTTTTCCTTGAAAAACTGGATTTAAAAAAAATACACAAAAATATTTGGAAAAAAGACCTTTGACCAGCACTAGTAATGAGTGTAGTTTAGTCACTGTGGGGCTGACCCAAATCTCACTGAAGTTAATGGGAGTCTTTACATGAAAGGAGCTTTGAATCAGGCTCATGGGATCTAATTCTGCTCTCATTGAAATAAATAGTAAAACTCCCTCAGACAGCAAGGGGAGCATAACTGGGCCAATTTGTGTGCGGAACTGTAGTTGAATGCCCATGACACCACAATATTTTTGATTTAAAAATTCGAAATAAATAAGATATAGTTCAAACAGGTATGGTAGAAATATAAGTTAGTTAATAATGGAAAAGTTACAGTTAGTGCCATTCTTGATCCTCCGTTTTTCTTATAGATCCTCATGCTCACCATGACTGTTGCATATCCCATCTCTATTGCCAGCCCTCATCCCAATTCCATGGGCTTCACTGAGTGCAGAACATTGTCCTCAGCATTCTTTCATATAGTGAGAAATTTGTCCCCATACAATTTCATTAGGCCACCATTCAGTATGAGATCCAGTTCAAAATACTGCTTCTTGTTTTTAAAACTCCACACTTACCTGTTTTAGCTGACCTACATCTCATTTCAAATTGCTGCTGCTATCTTATCTTATTTCCTTCACCTACCTCTTAATTTTGCTCTCCCTCTGCTGTCACTTATCTCTGGCTGTATTGTTTAACCCAACAGAGAATTCTGGTATACAGTCTGTTTGGAAGATACTCTACACAATAAAGGTAGAGTGGAAAGAACATGAAAGCTAGTCCTATTTCAATCAATGAATTAAATAGATGGCAAGTTGTGACTCAGGGAGCCTCTCAGTGCCAACCATACCATAACTCACATTAGGTCTGACTTGCTCATTTCCCCAAACTCACTGTTGTCATAATCTGTGTCTAAAACGTCATGTGAGGTATATGCAAACTGGTAACATGCTGGTCATTAATAGTGTTGTGTGATATATGTTCGGGTGGTGTGTATAACGAATTATAGATGTGTGCTGGAAATATGTTCTTAAAAGGTTTGGCAAGCAGTGCATAAGCCCTTCCTGTCCTATATAAAGGAATGTTGGTTCATCTGCTTAACTGTGTCTCCAGTGTAAACTGAGCAAGGTGAGACCAGAAATAATGGAAGCACATTTATACAGAAAATAGTCATCAAACTAGCTAGTGGGGGAGATGTTCACTTAATGATAATGAAGGAGGATGGAGACTATGGCCCTGTGAAGCATTCCTGGCTCTTGAAACAGACAGTGGACGCTGGAGATTATAAAGAGAAACAGAAAGCCATTTTGGTATCCATCATCTGAGGGAGAAAAGAGGCCAGAGATCTCGAAATCTGAGAGAAGTGGTTTCTTCAGCCAAGGGGGTTGAAATCTCTGGGAACTGACTGTAGGTGAGAAAACTGCTCAGACAAAGATTGTAACTTGCTGAAGTAATCTCTTTCACTCTTACTTGAAATCATTTAAACTTATATGTTTTGTTAATAAACTTGTTCTTGTTTTATTACACAGCCAACTCAGTGCTGCTATATTGGAGTAAAGTGTAGGTCTTCTGCTGTTCTAATCAGCTGTCGTGTGCTTTGTCTCTTTGGAGGCAGCAAACTTAAAAACTTCTCTGAGTGTTTCAAGGCAAGGGGACTGGACACTGCAGAAAGACATCTCCTAGGGAACTCAGGATTTGGGGTGCACTGCTTGTTCCCTGCAAGGCAAGGTTTGGACTGGCAGAATCATGAAGAGTTTGCTGGCAAGGCAGACGAGCTGGTGTGCTTCGTGTGCAGACATATAGGTTAGCAGCAGCAAACCTCACTGTTGTTGAGGCAGTAACACAGCGGCTTACAATTCTGCGTGATCTGAGCAAGACGTCACATGGACGAAGATAGCTTGTTCTTAGAAAATTTGTTGGTCTCAGTGGATTGTTAAAATAGGTTCAGTGCTCCCAGAGGCATAAAGCTGAAATTTGAATGCTGGTGGCCAAATTATAGTCCAGCTCATGTTATTTCATTTTTCAATTTGATTTATGCATTTTTATTAATATAGGCTGTAGTACTTCGATGTATATACATAATTAATTCTGCTGTGATGGCACCTGAATTGATATGCAATTGATTCAGCATATTGAAGTGATTGGGAGAGGAGATTTCAGTGTATTTAAATAATCCTATTTGGTTTGTAGTGAGTATGCAGCCATCTATGTCAAGAGATAGACAAATGTAAATTTTAAACAAATATGTTAACCCCCCCTTTTAAAAATAACTATCTATATATTTTATCCACCTTGCCCTCTTCTCTTCACAAGTGTCTTCTGCTTTTACTACTTCTGAGCAACATGTAGTGATAATTAACTAATGAAAATGTGTTACACTGATAGTGCTCCCTCTTCACTTTCAGGGCTACAACCACCTCTAGCATATGTGTTAACTCCCGTAATTGGAGTTACACTTGGATTATATTTGGCCCAAATGGGCTTCCTCTTTCTTACTCTTCCCCCCTTTCTTTTCAGTATTTCAGAGGATCTGTGGGCTAGTGGTTGGACAGTCTTGTAGGAGATCCAAGTTCAAATCCCTGCTTCACATCAGGCAGAGGGTGGGATTGAATCTGGGTTTCTTACATAGATGAATCCCCTAACCATTGTCTAAACGTTATAAAGGAGGCTATTCCCTTACCACTATTTTGTGACTCTAGCCTGATCCTTTTTTGGCTAAAACTATTCATCAAAGTGCCATCAAACTTGAGAATAGATTCTGTTTGACCAAACTGCATTTTTTGGTGAATAAACTATTTGTCCAAAAATTTTAACCCAACTCTAGTTTACAATATATTTAAGTAACACATTGTTGGAAGTAGCTGGAGGTGGTGATGTCCCTGACTCTCACCAGTCTATTTTGCCAGACATAAATTGCTCTTCTCAAATTCAGCTTATTAAAATATTAAACCTATTTATAACAACCTTATCATAGGCCCTATTGTAACAAAGGAGCCCAGTTCTGGCAGTGTAGAAAAGCACAGATCCAACAAAGTCTTTCATATTATAGGGGGGAATTTATAATACAGCATCACCTCTTTGTCTCTCACTGTTGCTAAATGATCTCTTCAGATGAGCCTATACAGAGAGGCAATGATGAATGGCTGTGTTTTGCCTGAGCTGAGAACACGATGGGACTCTAATATAAAGACAGACATTATTGGGTATCTATGTTAATGGGTGATTAAGCTCCCACTGATATCTTAAATGTATTAATTAAGGCACTTTTAAATAAAAAAAAGGAAAAGGAGCACTCTGACCCCTGAAATAACCCATTTAAATGATTTTCATGCAGAAAACAGAAATTGGAAGGTTGTGTTTCTGCTGGAAAAGTGGCTTTGTTCTTACACAACAGGTCCACTCCTTCTCTGTATTCAGAGCCAGATCTGTTGACTCTCGTGACAAAAATAAGTTTTCACTCCCTTCCTTGCTTGCTAGCAATCCAGAACTAGCCCAGTGGAGAGAAGATAAAGAGTGGGATTATTTTCTGGCTCATGCATCATTATCCAAATTATTATCAAAGGTGCAATTTGCCAAGTACCCAATTTTAGCCTCACTTACACTGAAGACTTCGAGGCTGCACAGGTGTAACTGAGTGCAGGACTGGGGCTACAAGATTTTTATTACTGGTAATGATACATGAGCAGGAAATAAAATTGCTTGACTTGTGGGGCTCACAGTTAGAGAAAAGCATCCTATTATTTGCAAATTTGCTTAGTTTATTTAATCAATCATTGAGATTCAGTAAATATGGAATGCCATAATGCCAATTTTGGAGTCACTATTCAGAGTGAAACTTCACCTAAGTGATTCAGATTATTCTTTAGAAACTGTGTAGGAGTGAAGGAGCAATTCATTTAGCTAACTAAGATTCTGAGTTGTGTGGTTTTGGGGGAAAAACACCTACATAGTTAGCAGAGCTACTTAGCCTCACTCTTCCCTCCACTCAGTCAATTTAACTACTTCTCCTAGTGGGCTTACACATGGAAATGTGGTTATTTGAGATAAACACACTCCTTGTGTGGGTTTGGATGCACACAGCACCTAACTGCTTTTGACAATGATGGTCACAGTGCCTAACTTTCAGGTGTCTAGAAAATCACCGTAATTCACAAAGTCTGAATTAGGTATCTTAGACCATAGTCCATAAAAACCAGCAGCTAAGCAGAAGCTGCCTAAACAAGCCAATGAGATGCTGACCGGAGGGGCATGTGCTCAGCTCCACCCCACTTGTGGAGATAGGTAGAGCCCTATGGTTTTTGCAGATGTGAGATAACACAAAATAAAATGGAAAAACAATTAAAACAACAAACTCACGCTGTAATGGCAGCTCTTACGGCTCCTGTTTCCCTTCTGGATACTGTGACCTGGCACTCGCAGCACCACTCAGGTTTGGCACAGTTGCCATTCCATCAAATCTGAGTGAGTTGCATTGTGACCTGGTAATGGTGAGTGAGAGAACAAGAGAATCCTGTTGACCTTGGAATGGATTATTTATTTATTTCTTAGAGAAAATCCCAGAAAAAGGACAAAGACTTTGCCCAATGTTTTTTTTTTGGCCTTCCTTGAGTTACTGCCTAAGTGTATATGTCCTAACTGCTGGGTTACCAGAGGTTTATTAAAGGAAGCTTTCCTGCTGCTATATATATTTTCTCTAGGAAGCCCCCCAGCTTTAGTGGGTAGCTGATGGTCAGCATTCTTTCAAAGTGCACATAGACTAGTAGATCCTGATCTTGCTCCGTCTTTTTAAACATGGTTCTACTTGATTTCTGAAAGAAAAGAAAGAATTCAAAATTAAGTTATGTTTATATAGCATCTTTCATTCAGAGGATTCCAAAGCACCACTGAAATACAGCCGTCTCTGGAATGGAATGGAGAGAAGGGAACCAAACTGTGGGTAGTAGTGAGAGAAGGAGAAAATAAAGTAGCACTGATTAAGTAGCAATGCTTGGCATCTCTTTGTGAACCACCGTCTGGGAATATTATTTTATCTTCAGTACATCTTTAATTCTACCTAACCAAGTCACTATTCCCACTACAAATATTGATCCATTTATCACTTAGAGGAATCTGTCTTTAATATTTACATTTTTTCCTGTTACTGAAAGAGAATTACTACTTGGAACCTTTACTGATAGTCTCAGTAAAGGTCAACTAATATATGTACGTGGAGACTGAGCAGTATCACACTTCCAGAATTGTTTTTTCCATGCAAGACTTGAGCTACATTGACAACTAGTATGGTGAAGTGTGTATTGCCATCATCTGTGCTGTAACTTTTCTGCTAACAGGGATTTTCAGTCTGCACAGAGTCATCTCCAGACACCAGTGAAGGAAGCAGGTGCCTGGGGCGGCCAATAGAAAGGGGCGGCACTCTGTCCATTATTGGGGCAGCAGACTTTGGTGGCAATTTGGCGGTGGGTCCTTCACTCCCTCTCTTCCTCTTCAGTGGCACTTTGGCGGCAGCCCAACTGGGCTTTTCTTTCTTTCTTTTGTTTCCCCTTCACTGCTTGGGGCGGCAAAAAAGCTGGAGCCAGCCCTGAGTCTGCAGAGTTCTTTTCCAGCTCCTTTCACCATCATTAAATTTATATTAAAACTAAAACTTAAATACTTGTTAAGTTTGGGCTTAATAAGGATAATTTTTTTTACAGGAATATATTACAGTCCTTCAAGATTGGTTAATGTAACATCACCTACAGAAAAGTTAGACTCAGGAGACAATAGGTAGGTAGTGTAATGAATGTGGCTGCATAGGCCTTCATGGTCATCTGGAGGGAATAGAACTGCAGACTTTGTGTTCCCAAAGCACAGGCCCCAAAAACATGAGCTCAAAGAAAACTGTCATTAACTACAGCAGTGTTAGGACTTTCACCAATTAGGCCAATCACAAGGGAGCAAAGTGATGAGACACATTACAACATGACAGTACATTACAGTAGGCAGTACCGGTTGTTCATGCTGAAAATAATTCATGTTTTTATCTGCAGGAAGGATGTTTTGGTAATCTAGGATCCCAACAAATAAACACTACTATGATTAAAATTTGTCTAGTAGTATCAGAACTTCAGAACAGTATCAGAGAAACTTTCTTGGTGAACTTCATGAAGTTCTCTGCTGTGAGAGAGGCTATACGTGATAGCCTTTGTAACCACCAGTGTGAGACTTGACCAGAAGATTTGTTTGTTTACAAAACTTTCTATCAGCTATGCCTGCAGCACACCTTTAAAATTAATGTTCTGTGGATGTTAGGATTCTTACACAGTCTTGTTGCCATTGAGATACTATTCAATACAGTTTAGGTAGTCATGGATTTTGATTCTGTCCAAACCTGAAACACTTTGTATGTTCTTAATATAACACACTGTAGGACTCTGCTGATCAATAATGCCTGATTAGATGTACAAGACAGCAACAGGTATGTTTGTTTTGTTACATACTATATGGGGAGAGTTACATAGGTGATGTAATATATCCATGAAAAGGTGCTGGATTGCCATAGCTGGATACTGGTGTCTCTTTATCTGCAGGACAGATACAAGATAGACAGTGGCAATGTAGGAATACTAGCAATGTGCCTAAACCATGATTTGGAATAATAAAAAATAATCACTTATGAGAGGATAAATCATCCAAAATGCCTGTTCTGTCCTTGGACTTCATTTTGCAAAGGTCTGTGCAGAGCCTTTCATTTTGCTTCTGCGTTGGCTTGGTATGAAATTTTCCTTATCTGTTCAGAGATATGGATGGTGAAGCAATTGGCTCGGCTGATAGATTGACTTTATTTCATTTGCTTCAGAGGCTTTATTGTAGCCATCCCCCATTTTGTTCTGCTCTGATATAATATTTTTGCAGATGAATCATCCTTTTGCATTGGCAGCTTCATGTATTGTAACTGAGTCTGCCGTTGCACTGCTTTGAGGCTTCTGTAACAACATTGACTTTGGCAGAGTTATTCCTGACTTACGCAGGTTTAAATAAAAGCAATAGAGGGCCCACTGAGTCTGAGTCTTAATTTCATTCAGTGTGAAAAAAATTACCAGCTTCTGTTAATATGTTCTGTAACGTAAGTTAAGAGCAGTTTATGGGAGTAATGCATTCCACAATAGGTGGATTTACATTAATAATACTTGGGGTTAAGGTTAGGAGAAGGGAAGCTGAATTCGAATCAACTCCTTATTAACCCAGATCTGGCAAAGCCCCTGAACCCTGGATTGCCAACAAGAATGAATGCAGCATCAGTCATGACTAAGGCTACGTTTATGTCACCGAGGTCATGGAAGTCATGGAATCCGTGAATTCCAGAGACCTCCCTGACATTCTCTTCTTCAGCCCCTAGGGCTGCAGAACTTTGGGGTTTGCAGCCATTGGGGCCCTGTCAGGGTTCCAGTGACAGGCAACAGGGGCCCCTCTGCAAGGATCCAGTGGCAGGTGACAGACTCCTGAGGGGGCCTTCATCAGGGTCCAAACAACGGACAACAGCTTCGCATGGTTAGGGGAGACTCCTCCCCTGCAGCTCCCAGCCACCGTGGGCATAGGGGCCCCCTTCTGGAGCTTCCAGCTGCCACAGGAATAGGGGGAACCCCACAGCTCTTAGCCTCCAGGGTGTCAGGGGAAACCATGGAGCCTCAGCAGCAAAACAAACAGACAGGTCACAGCTTCCCTGAATTGTTGTTTATTGCCCGTGACTTTCACTAAAAATAATTGTGACATAATCTTAGTCATGATGGCCTTCACTAGCCTTCTTTCATTCTGGTTATCTTTGTTTGTAGAAAGGGAGGTTCTTGTGAGTTTCCACTGAACAGCTATCTGTTACAAAGGTTACTCCAATCCCACAATTCGTACTCTGGATAGAATTCTGCAGCCTGCCTGCTAGTTAATGAGCTCATTCTCTGAGGCAGAAATGTAGCAGCCTGCCTGCCTAGTAACATGTCAGCAACTTCTTGAGAATCGAAAAAACACTTAAATATTAATATCATGTTACAAAATTGTTTGTTTTTAAATTAAAGAAAATAGCTTCTGTAAAAAAAACAACCCACATTTTGTTAATGTTGCTGTTGCTGGTTAATTGATCTCATTCCATGAGGCAGAAATGTAGCAGTCTGTCTGCATAGTAACATTGTTAATGTTCCTATTGTTAGTTAGCTGTTCCTATTCTCAGTCAATTCCCCATGGAACATAAAACCTGTAAAAGTTTTAAGACCCCCTACATTGCCAGAGTTATGTAAAGCATTATAAATGACAGTAAGGGAATCAGTTAGGAAGATCTATGTGCTTTCTCACTTTTTTCCTGTGCCAAAGTGGCACAATGGGGTTAGAGTACAACTCAGGATTTATTTTACTTTCTCATTTAAAAAAATGATTTTGAGGACAAATAAAACATCTACCAAGCAATCGATAAAATTTCAGGACAATCAGAACCAAACACTTCCCAAAGTACCCAGCCAGGTACAGGACAATGATTAGCAAAACTGTATGACTTTCATGTGTGAAAGTCTGAGCAATTTAGAATGACATTCTCCTTTTTTTTCTTCCCTGTTTTGGTGTTCTATAATGTAATTTAAATGAAAATATAGGATTATAACTGGAATGCAGGGTATTAGTTACCAAATGTTTGCAATTTAACTTTCATGTGTTAAGGAAATGCTGAATAATTATTGTGACTTTTTTCTGTATTGTAGTTTAAATAACATACCAAAACAATTGAAACGAGTGTGATTATATAGCATTATTTTGACAAATAAAATTTGCAGAATTTTGCAGAATTTTTAATTTTTTTGGCACAGAATCTCCTTAGTAAATTTAATTTAGTTCCAACATTCTCCTTTCAAATCAGATTCCTTCTGTAATGAGATTAATTTGGTAGCCCCTCCCACCTTTCCCTACATGTAGGCAAACAAGACAACTGCAGAGGGAGCTGTTGTTCATTCCTGACCTTTTCTGCTTGCTAACTCAAGGTAGTCTTTCAGTGTGTAAGCTGAATATTGATGATTCTAGTCAATAGTAGATTCTGGCAATGTTTTCAAAGGAGTCTTAAATCAGCCTCTAATTGATGACTTGTGCTACTGTATGTCCTAACTACCTGATCTTGGGTGGGAGACAAGTGTGAACAGGTAGATGTCTAAATGCTCTTATTTGTGATTGCATATTAGAGGCTGTTTTTGAAAACTTAGCTTTAAAGTGTCAATTCTTTCCCCTGGCAGCTTTGATCATCAGCAGCAACAGACTTTGTTTTTGTAACACTGGATGGAAATGCAGGCATACCGTAAATTTATTGCTATATGGCTGCAGCTGTTGGTGGTACAGTTTTTTTTTTCTTTTGAAGCACAGGCATGCATGTATTATTGATACTGAGCCTGTAAACAGCTGTTCCTTTAACTACATTGTTTTCAACTATACCATGCAAATTATATGTCTATAAACAAAATAAGTAACATGGTTTGCATATGTAAAGTGACTGTAATGGGAGTGCAGGTGTGGAAATTAAAACACCAATAAAGAATAATGCACTTTGAAAATCAGACAACCTTTCCTTTCCTAACACTGTTGCCTATGATACTGCAAGGTTTTCTAGTGCAGTGGTTTTCAACCTCTTTTCATTTGTGGACCCTGAAAAAATGTCTAATGGACGTGCAGACCCCATTGGAAATCTTAGACATAATCTGCGGACCCCCAGGGGTCCGTGGACCATAGGTTGAAAACCACTGTTCTAATGCAATATACTGATCTCAGATGAAAAGACTGCTTTGTGAATCTTTTTTAATGATAGAAATCTACAAGTGATTAGAAGAGTGAAATGTGAGTCAAATGCAAACAGCACCATAATGTAGGTCCATCTCTGAGATGAAATTAAAATTAGAGCTGGCTGGAAAACTTTGAAGGAACAGTTTTTGTTTGGAAAATGCAGTTGAACTCAAAATACTTTGTGAAATCATGTAATTTTCTCTAAATTTTGTCATGAAGTAAATAGGGGTGGCGAAGTTCTGATAGTGTTAAAACAGGCTGTTTCAACATTTTCTGAACAAACTGTTTTGATTTTTTCCTTTTTAAATGACTTTTCATTTAGAATTTTAAATTGTCTTAAATTAAATGTTTCAGCTGATCTGAAATGAATTCTTAAAAAAGTTTCTTTCACAGAAAATTTTGAAACTTTGGGTTTCTGTTCTGAATTGGAATGAAAACAAATTCTGGAATTTCAAAATCCTCCATGAAACAGAAATTCCATTCTCTGCCGGCTCTAATTAAATAGTGCTAGATAACGCCACGTGACATTGAGCTTTTCTCTTTGTATGTCACAGTTTTGTGAATGTCAGTAGTAGACAATAATCCATTAAGTCTTGATGCTACTGTTTGTGAATGTTTTGTTGTTCTACTCTTGTGTGTGAGGATTCTAACAAATGAATTTTCACACAGGAAAGCCTTAATTAAATATTTTCAAACTTTTAAAACTAAATATCCAGAAGTTTAATTAGTCCAATAATTAAGTTTAATTAGTCTAGTTGCTCATTGTCTGAAAACATCTGAGTATGGGACAGAGATTGTTGTACCTAATTTGTACTATCTAAAGATAGTAGAGGGTTTACCATTTGGCAACCACTATACAGGGTCCATGCTTTCAATTAAAAATAAAATGGCATTACATTCCATGTGTTCATGCATTTTCTGATTTTTATATTTTGTAGTTTTAAATAAAACCTTTTTACTTCGTTATTCTGGACCTGTCTCGCAAAAAGCAGCAATATGAACGGGGGCATTCAAACACACACACCAGGCCTGCTTCAACTGAAGTTAATGGCAAAAAAAACCAAACCACCATTGACATCAGTGTAAGCAGAACTGGGCCCTTATTTCTCATTGAAATCACAGCTGTATAAGATTTGTTTCACCAGACCAACACTGGTAAGAAAAAGAGTTATTAGGTTTGGAGCTTCTGCATTGCAGAGATTACTGTGCCTTAGCTTCTGATACTTGAATGCTTCTGATTTGGCAGTACTGGTCCATTCTTTCTGCGGTTTTTTCAAAGGCATGGCCTCCTTATCTCACTTTTATTTATGTTTTTCCTGCAGGAGAAAATACAAGAAAACATCACAGAGGTAAGAGTAAGTCACAGAAGGCTCGGAAGGTGTTTGTAAATCGGCTGTCCCTTAAAGAAGTTGAAGAAAAAATTTACTTTCATGTATTGGTTTTAATGTACCAGTATTTAACATATTGGTTTTGTTCATCGTGGGAATCCATTTCACAGACAGTTGCCCTCTCTGAGGCACAATACTGTACTTATTACTCAAAACTCCCAGGGGTGTTAGTGGGAATTTTGACTGAGTAAGCGCTGAAGGATTTGGTTGTGAGCCCTAACAAATTTTCTCTCAATCCCTTCTGCAAGATCTGCCAGTTCTTACTTTAATCAGTACACATGCAGTAATAAAAAATTTGATTTGTTGGCTTTTAGTCTTGCTGATGACACGTGCCTTTGCAGGAGACCAAAGGCAGATTGGGATCCCGTTGATAAACAGACCCTATTACTGCCAAAAGATCTAGTTATCTTACTGTGTCCTTGCAGTCGGGAAGCCTAGTAGTGTTTCTCTGATTCATTGCTCTCTGGGGAGCATTGTTTTTGTTTGCTTTCAGATTGTGTGCTTGGCAGTGGTGACTCTAGGTCAAAGTTTTAGAGTGGGACACTGCAATTTGCCCTAATTGTATCAGATTATTATTTGGGGGCTTAATCCTGCAAAGTGCTGGGCATCTTCCATTGACTTCAGTAGGAGGTGAGGGTACTTTGCACTGTGAAGGATTGAGTCCTGAAGGCATTCTGAATGTGTCCCTCAGTGCTGTGTTGTGGCTATTCCAGTGAGGTCCTACTGCTGCTGCTTTGGAGATCTTTGTATTGGACTGTGCAGTTGTACCCTGCGCACTGTGGGACACTGGAACAGCTGCTGTGCATGAATCTACTTAACACAATAGCTCTCCCAGATGATAAACAGCTTTCAATGTTGTAAAGAATTGGAATGAAGGTAAATGTATGTTTCTCACTGGGCTGGTGCCCCAATAGTAGAACCTGTGCTGTTTGTTTGTCTTCAGCTGAGCTGTATTTCTTGCATGTTTCATTTGCTGCTGGCTTGATCTGCTAGTTAATTATGTCGTTATGGATGTACCTGTAGCGAGAGGTGTTTGGCTGCTGTGAGATGATTTGTAGGGAGCAGAAAATAATTTCCTAGAAGCTGAACTATCACTATGTACATATTTTGTATTGCTTTCATTGACCTGAGTACACAATCTAATTTGTGTTGTCTATATATGTTACTATGACATCAGTGTGAGAGTGTGTCTTCAGGTGGTGGGGTTTTTTATATGAGGATGTACTTAAGCTAGCATTGTAAGCATCAGAAGAGAGGTAAATTAGAATATAAGCTCATAGAAATAAGCCCAATATCCATGTATTTATCAACTTAACTGAGAACTAAAATGTTCGAGAGATGTTTATGGCATATCTGGTTGTGTGTTTTTGGTAATCCGTATGCAGTTACTCCTCCTGCTCCCCACTAATGGGGGTTAAGTTTTTTATGTCATTTGGGATTTTTGTTCAATTACTGATTTATCTCTGTGTGCGTGGTGTGTGTAGTTTGTTCTTGTGCTGGTATCAGTGTCTGTTGGCTGGTGAAATCCACGCTTTCCACAACAGGATATATATGCTTTTTGGCCTTATGTTATGAGACAATTGGTACTGGCCCCAGGGAGGTAAGAAGTCCATTGCAGGAGCCTGTGCACAGCAATTACTTAACATCCAGTAATGATAACCCTTCTTAGCAAGTGATAGCTGTCAGCCAGAATACTATGGACTGCAGCAAGTTATTCTTTGTGCCTGGAAACCAGGCTCTGCCTGCCTGTAGGGCAAAATGGCTGGCTTTGAGCTTCAATCTTGGCTTTGCAAGGTATCACACATGGTATGTATGACCATCTGAGGTGGAAGTTTAATGTGCTCAAGTACTCCCAGGAAAAGATGCTGCAGGATGGAAATACAATAGCACCCCAAAGTGGCACCTATCTTTTGAATGGGGGTTTCCAAAAATATGGAAATGATTTGATTCCAGTCTTCAGCCTTGGTTTCCTTCCTCTATTCATTAATCATGTCTTTTTGTTTTTCTTTCTTTCTTTCACACGAAAGAATCTGTGATTTCAAATGTCATCAAACCCAGAAGGGCGACAGCTGTAATGGTCTTTTGTTTGCTTTTGCATCTAGTTTCACATGCTTATCTATTGGTGGTAGTATTGTTAATTATTAATTATTTATATAGCGATGTATATAGATCATTGGCAGCAGTTAAAATATTGGAAGGAAATATCCATGCTTTCAGCATCTTACAGTTAAGGACTGATTTATATTGAGGCCAGCTGTATCCTATGAACAGAACAGAAAGTCACTTCACGGAGCAAAATATTGGAGTAATAGAGGGTGGAGGCTTTCTGTTTTGCCCAGGGCAGCCAGATCCTTACAGTCTGTCTTGGCTGATGTGAGACATTGTGGCAGTCTTAGTGTATGCCAATACATATTAGATTTTGTTCTTTTGTATCTTTATATATGATGGATTCAAGTAATATTTGCAACTGATTGGGAATTTTTGATGAGATGTGTTTTCATCAGAAAATGCTGATTTGCCGAAATCTCTCTCTAGATTTTTGCAAAATTTTTTGAAAGGCCTCAGTTCCATCCTGATGCTGAATGAAACCAAATGCCAAAACTTTGACATTTTTCACCAAATGGAATTATTTTTTTCCAGGCAGCCCTAGTGAATGCTTATGGGAAGGGGGTAGGTTTAGAAGATAAAATAAAAAAAGAGCAAGTTAAAAATCACTTAGAAAAGTTAGATGCCTGCAAGTCACCAGGGCCTGATGAAATGCATCCTAGAATACTCAAGGAGTTAATAGAGGAGGTATCTGAGCCTCTAGCTATTATCTTTGGAAAGTCATGGGAGATGGGAGAGATTCCAGAAGACTGGAAAAGGGCAAATATAGTGCCCATCTATAAAAAGGGAAATAAAAACAACCCAGGAAACTACAGACCAGTTAGTTTTAATTCTGTACCAGGGAAGATGATGGAGCAAGTAATTAAAGAAATCATCTGCAAACACTTGGAAGGTGGTAAGGTGATAGGGAATAGCCAGCATGGATTTGTAAAGAACAAATCGTGTCAAACCAATCTGATAGCTTTCTTTGATAGGATAACGAGTCTTGTGGATAAGGGAGAAGCGGTGGATGTGGTATACCTAGACTTTAGTAAGGCATTTGATACGGTCTCGCATGATATCCTTATCGATAAACTAGGCAAATACAATTTAGATGGGGCTACTATAAGGTGGGTGCATAACTGGCTGGATAACCGTACTCAGAGAGTAGTTATTAATGGCTCCCAATCCTGCTGGAAAGGTATAACAAGTGGGGTTCCGCAGGGGTCTGTTTTGGGACCGGCTCTGTTCAATATCTTCATCAACGACTTAGATGTTGGCATAGAAAGTACGCTTATTAAGTTTGCGGACGATACCAAACTGGGAGGGATTGCAACTGCTTTGGAGGACAGGGTCAAAATTCAAAATGATCTGGACAAATTGGAGAAATGGTCTGAGGTAAACCGGATGAAGTTCAATAAAGACAAATGCAAAGTGCTCCACTTAGGAAGGAACAATCAGTTTCACACATACAGAATGGGAAGATACTGTCTAGGAAGGAGTATGGCAGAAAGAGATCTAGGGGTCATAGTGGACCACAAGCTAAATATGAGTCAACAGTGTGATACTGTTGCAAAAAAAGCAAACGTGATTCTGGGATGCATTAACAGGTGTGTTGTAAACAAGACACGAGAAGTCATTCTTCCGCTCTACTCTGCGCTGGTTAGGCCTCAACTGGAGTATTGTGTCCAGTTCTGGGCACCGCATTTCAAGAAAGATGTGGAGAAATTGGAGAGGGTCCAGAGAAGAGCAACAAGAATGATTAAAGGTCTTGAGAACATGACCTATGAAGGAAGGCTGAAAGAATTGGGTTTATTTAGTTTGGAAAAGAGAAGACTGAGAGGGGACATGATAGCAGTTTTCAGGTATCTAAAAGGGTGTCATCAGGAGGAGGGAGAAAACTTGTTCACCTTAGCCTCTAATGATAGAACAAGAAGCAATGGGCTTAAACTGCAGCAAGGGAGATTTAGGTTGGACATTAGGAAAAAGTTCCTAACTGTCAGGGTAGTTAAACACTGGAATAAATTGCCTAGGGAGGTTGTGGAATCTCCATCTCTGGAGATATTTAAGAGTAGGTTAGATAAATGTCTATCCAGGATGGTTTAGACAGTATTTGGTCCTGCCATGAGGGCAGGGGACTGGACTCGATGACCTCTCGAGGTCCCTTCCAGTCCTAGAGTCTATGAGTCTAGTAATATTACAGTATGAAAAATCTGCAAGTGTTGTTAAATTGTTGTATGCACAGCTAGCCCTCAAGACTGAAACTGTTATGCATCTGTTCACTCTAATATACTGTATTTTGTACACAGACTACTCTGATTTGCAATTCATACAAAGTTTTAAGTACTGCCAATAAATTGTTTATTCACTGGCCAAGGATGCTTGAGAAGTTCAATCCAGGCAAAAGAAACATGTCCTTACAAATAAAGGATTGTAATCATCATGATTTTTATTGGTTTTGGATTTTGTGATATACCTTATGTTTTTATTAAAAAAACAGTGCAAAAGATTCTCCTGCAAGTGAAATCTGCGCAATTACCTTAATGACATTTTCATGTCTTGTTCAATGCCATATTCACCATACAATAAGCAACAGCTTGAATTGGTCTTTTGCATGATTATTTTTTCAGATGTAGATAATCATTTACAATATTATCATGGCCTATCTACCTGGGTATTTGTATGGCCTCATCACTATATTATTTGAGCCATACTAAAATTGTAATTATGACAAATATAGACCCTTGCAATAATTGCAGTAACTGAAATGCTTTAAAAACTACTGTAGATTGATATAATTTTCTTCATAAACTTGGATGTTCCACAGATATCTAAGCAATTCTAAATTCAACAGTCCCAAATTAGTTCCTGAATTAGTGAGCTGTGATGCAAATTAGTCACCGCAGGACCAGAGACACTGGTTATTTTACTCAGCATGTAGGGCATCTGTCATCTTCTCATCTAGTTAATCTCGAGTTAATGAAAACTAGATATATATTTTGATCGTTACCTAAGAGATTTTACAGGGTAGATAAATAACTAGCACAGAAGCAGAAACTTTCTAGGACTGTCAGATCCCAAGTTGTTTTCATTTTTCATATGGCAGGACTGTTCTATTCCGTTATTGAGACTGAATTACACTCATATCACTCAATTGTATGAAGCCTGATCTTGTGAAGTGCTCATTACCTCCTTAGAGCTGCTTAGCACTCTCAATTGCTATAGAAGTTGATGGGTATGTAGGGCACCCAGCACCTTTCAGGAAGCACTAAGCTGGTATCTGGCTGATTGGATTTATCATCTGTGTAGGTAAAATTCACCCCTATGGAGTGGACCCACCATGAGGGTTGTGCACTACTTAAGCTCTGAAAATGAGATTTAAGTAATGCATAGTCCTTGTATTGGCTCTGTGCATAGGGTACATATTTCTGTAGTTTGTCCACCAAGAATAATGCAAATATGGTCTGGCTCATTAGAATATTTGCATTGCTATTTTGATTGTTGTATATTGTCTCATTGCCTGATTTGGCTTTCTGCATGCAGTATTGAGATGCAGATGCCACTCTTCACAGTGATCTCATTCTAAACCAGGGGCTCTCAAACTGGCGGGAGTGACCCCTCAGGGGGTCGCAAGGTTATTACATGGGGGGTCGCAAGCTCTCAGCCTCCACCCCAAACCCCATTTTGCATCCAGCATTTTTAATGGTTTTAAATATATAAAAATGTGTTTTTCATTTATAAGGGGCGGGTGGCACTCAGAGGCTAGCTATGTGAAAGGGGTCACCAGTACAAAAGTTTGAGAACCACTGTTCTAAATAACTGAATAGCAGCAAAACTCATGACATTTTGTCCATCAGTTTGTTTTTAAAATAGCTTCTAGTACTGTGCATAAGATACAACATAAGACAGAAAATGTTACTAAGCTATATAAAAATGTGGCTGTGAGGGAAAAAAAAGCTTTGTAATAGGACCATGCAAAAACATTAAAGAGATACTATCAACTTGGTTACAGAAGTAGTGGGTTTTTTTTAAACTTCAGGATTCTGATAGTGCCCTTTAAAGTGCCCTGAAAGTTAAAACACCCAAAGAAAACCTTTAAAAAATTTTAAAAGGATTTTTTTTTCCATTCCCTTACTGATATTTAGAAGTGCTTCTGTGACAGGCATAAAAGCAACAGTACAAATTATGCATTTACTTTTCCCTCTCTTCTCTAGGGAAATCTGTGCTTTTTCAGTTTTGCTGCTGCAGTAACTGTTAAACACACTCTTACAAACTCTGGAAATGAACATGTATGTGAACCACCCCCTGTGGAAGTGTGTAAGAGTGGTGGTCTCATGCTAATACATGAGACAGGAAGTGAAACTGGCCATCAACATCTGGGGTAGAGATAGATAATTTTATATTGTTAGGTGCCAAGTAATTTTGTTTAAAAACTATTTAGTTCTCAGAAACAAGAAATGGGTGGGGCATTTCTTACTAATTGTTTCCCTTATTGCCAATTCAGAGGTGTGATTCTCACTATTTTTATCACAGTTTTTCACATAACTTAGGGGATACTGTGATTAAGACTAAGAAAAATAATCACAATTAATTAATGGCTATATTATTGTTAAAGAAGTGAAAATAAAACATTAAACAAAATGACACAAATGATAAACTGGTTACTTCAGTTACAATCTCTTCTGTGTGACTTTTCTGTGGGGAGCTTCTAGCAGAGATTACACCTCAGAGAGTGGGCCCTGCCTTTTGTGGGGCACTTTTTCTCTTGGTAAGCTTAGACCAAGGTCCTATTTCCCAAAATTGTCATGTATCCAATCTTCATATATCCTGATTCCTGAGATAACTAAGAAGGTTTATAAATGGGCAAGATAATTTTGTTTGAGGACAGGTGAATCCTGTTGTTTATTATTAATAGCAGCCAGTTTATAGATGGGCAATGTAAGCAATCTTAACTAAATCCTATGTGACTGAAGCAAATATTTAAATCAGTTACTTAGAAGAAGCCATTTAAGGAGCGGTCTTTAGACAGGCAAGTTAACCAATATTAGGAATATTAAATCTAGCTGTTTCTCTGTTTAGTCCCTGTCCCCTCTCTAGAATACATGTTCTAACCACCTGGTGATTAACAAGAGAAAGTTAATATTTTAAGTTACAATTGCATTTCAGTATTCCAGTAAAATCATTACAAGTTTTTAAATCTAATTCCTTAGGTAATTTCCTGTCACCAATCCATAATAACATCTTGTGGAGGTTCCTCAGATAGTGACACCAATTGAGATTTTTCCTGAGGGTTGGGGGAGGGAAATTTCAGTCCCTGTCCCATCCCTTATCCCACCCTGACAGGGACCCCATTCTGGTCCCTACTCCTCTCCCCTTGGTCGCCCTTGGTGGGGGAATTTCCCCTCTCTGATACTCACAGTGCAAGAACTGCTGCTGCTGGGAGTTGTAACACCATTTGGCCAGCTGGACAGAAGAGAAGCGGAGCCAAATTTGACCCTATGCTCCAAGTAGCAGTGTCGCTCACTGAAATGTGGCCTGGCTGCCCCTCCATCTACGTGCCATTTTTCCTTCCTTTTTCCATGAAATTGGGAAAAACATACCTCTTTCAGGCTTGTTTAAATATAAAATGGTTACTGTTATTCATTCATTGCCTCCATGACTTTGGGAGATAATATCATCCACCTTGTCTTTCTAATATCCTGGCTCCAAATGTATTGCCTGAGCACTAATTAATTCTCCATTAATATAAATATTCTATACTTTAATGGCCTCTAACATTAGTAATTTGTCTAGCAAGGTCATTCGAGTCCAAGTTGGTACATAAAGCATTTAGCCATTTAAATAGCAATGATATTAGGAGCTTGGCATTTTGTTAAAATATTTGCAAGGATGTATTTCACAAAGGTTTGCCATTTCCACATCTAAGAAGTAAACAAAAGGTTTAAAACATTTCCAGTTACTCATGTTTTTCCTGGAGCTTTAAACACACAAGTAGAAAAGAAAAGGGAGTTAGTATAGGTCTACTTTACTCCTAGATTTATTGCTCTGCTAATGCAACCCTACATTCCTTTCCACAATCAGGTCTTTTCCTAAAACATGAATATTTTACATGGTTTCTCTTCTTGAGATAAGGATTACATTTGTACCAACTGGTATCTTATACAAAGGGAAATGTCCTGGTCTAGATAAAACACTCTTGGGGTTCTCTCATTACTCAACTTTTTTGGCGTTACAATCTGTTTTGCTATTAAATATTTGGAACAAAGCACAGATTTCAATAACCAATACTTCTTTTAAATGTAGCACAAAATAAACTAGTACGAAGTTAAAGCAAAGTTTAAAAATGCAGTTTTTCTGACTTGGTATACCACTCTTAGGGGTAAGAAACTTGGTTTTATAGCTAAGGAGAGGTTGGTTTACTTCCTGACACTTGCTTGTGCTTGGGTAGGGTGACCAGATGTCCTGATTTTATAGGGACAGTCCTGATTTTTTGGGGCTTTGTCTTATATAGTCGCCTATTACCCTCCACCGCCGTCCTGATTTTTCACACTTCCTGTCTGGTCACCCTAGCTTGGGAGCTAGAAGCAGAAGCCTCCTGCAATTTCTTTAACCAGCCTGAACATTTTACAACACAAACTTGTTAAACATAAATGGTATTGTTCTATTTTCAGGTACCCTGACTATAACATACTTGTGGCAAATATTAATATTCAGTAAAGGCACAAACAAGTTTGTAATTACCTAATATTAAAAAGATATTAGTTGTAATAATTTTATGAATGTCATTTTTGCATCACTATCGAGATCTGTCCACTATACAAAGTCAAATGTCAAAAAACAACAAACAAACAACAAAAAACTGAATGTTTTTCTTTCTCTCTAATACTTTTTAGTTGTAATCTTCAGCGTTACTCGTAGTAATAAATTTTTAGATGGATATATGATATTCAAGTGGCTGGTGTCCTAAGGAAGCATGCAAATATTTAGTTCTTTAAGTGCCTAATTTTGTGTACTTGCTTACTTGTGTGCCTGTTGAGGTTTTGGTCTAGTATAATGTTCCTTGAATAAATCTTTTCTCTTAATACTTTTAGGATATGACATTGCTACCATGTGTGCTGTTGCCCTGGGAAGATGCATGGAGTTAATTCTGATCTCTATTCAAGTTAAGCAGTGGAAAAAATGTGCTTAAGGAAGTTGATTATTTAAAGGATGGAACAGACAGTTATAAGTGGCAACAGTTGTCAGTAATAAGCTTTAAAAATATCAGCGTGGCATTGAATAAGTCTTGGCATCCGGCATTTTGTTTCATTTGACTATGTACTTAGTCCAATATCATTTAGTTCTGACATTATTTAATTTTTATAGCTTATCTACTGACCTTGCAAAGTTATCTTAATTACAATTTTAAAAAAAATCCTTAATTCCTTAAGCTTTACAAGTAATTATAATGCTGCTCAGCTCAAATTAAGTAATTTTAAAAATATATGTTTAATAAGCTGACAAAATTCCAGCAACGTATATGATGCTTCCATGATACATTAGAGGATTACTGTTTAATAACTGACAGAAAAAGCATTTATCCTTTTGAGAACCTGATCTTGCAAGGTGCTGATCATCCTCAACTCCTACTGGCTTCAACAGGAGTTCAGAGAACTCAGTACCTCACTGGATTGGGCCCTAAAACTAATAACATCTGGCTAGTGAGGCTGCAGATCAGGTTATTCATAGTGGCAGTTCATAGTCCTTTATAATGGCAACGGATAACGAATGGGGCTTAGAAAGAGTAAGAATGACTCTACAACAGGGGTCGGCAACCTTTCAGCAATGGTGTGCCGAGTCTTCATTTATTCACTCTAATTTAAGGTTGTGCGTGCCAGTAATACATTTTAATGTTTCTCAAAGGTCTCTCTCTCTAAGTCTATAATATATAACTAAACTATCGTTGTATGTAAAGCAAATACATTTTTTAAAATGTTTAAGAAGCATCATTTAAAATTAAATTAAAATGCAGAGCCCTCCGGGCCCATGGTCAGTACGCAGGCAGTGTGAGTGCCACTGAAAATCAGCTCATGTGCCACCGGTTGCCTACCCCTGCTGTACAGCCTGGTGGTTAGGACACTCACTTAATATGAGTTGTGGAAGACCAAGTTCACATCCTTGTCCAATGACTAGTTAGAAAATGTGGAACAGCTTCAACATGAGAGATTCTCTCTCTCTTCAACGATTAGCTAGACAGTCGGCCGTAGCGATCGTTCACCATGTGGTCTGTTCCTGCGCAACTGCAAAGGCTTGACGGTCTGAGAGTCCAACATTGGAACATACTTGATGAACCCATATAATAGGGGGTCTTCCTCTGGGCTACCTCCACCCCTCGGTTGGTGGAATTTTATCCTGGAAGTTACAAGCCACCTGGAGAACAGCGGTCGCAGGGATGTTTTGTGGCATCCTTGTGACATGTCTGAGAAGCGTAAGGCATCACCTGCGGATAATGGCCCTAGTAGTCTGTAGACCCAAGCGACCATAAACATCTGCATTACAGCTGAAGTCATTCCACTTTATGGCCAATATACAATGTTGATATTGTGTGTGGAAAACCTCCAGCTTTGTCCAGTCTGAGCAGCATAGTGTCCATGTTTCGCAGCCGTACAACAATGTGGGAAGGATACAGCTTGAATAAATCCTAAACTTGGTTGTCATATTAAGATGATGTTGATTCCATATCTGTTGTAAACGGCCCATGGCAGATGCTGCTATGCCAATCTGATGAAGAATGTCCGTGTGAGAATTGGAGGAGCTGGTAAGCAGAGGCGGCAGGTTTGTATAATTTTTGGTGGTGCCCAGAATGGATCCAAGTCTCTCCCCTCTCCCCACACCTGCCTTGTAAGCTGATATTTTTTTTTTTAATAATGTAAAATTGGACTGGAAACAGTAAGTGTTTAACAGTTTCCCTATATTGCACAATATCACTATCGTAAGAAAAAATTATTTAACTCAGAATATCAATTTTATTAATACTCTTTTGAATATGGAAGCAGCCAAGCACTCTTGGATCAATAACTCTCAAAAGCAAAAAGCTCTAATTCGCTATTGTACTCCAGCCATGTAAATCTTGATAGCCAAGACTGATGAAAACTCCTTTTCTTATCTTTTAGATTTGCCACATCTTTCTTTTGTATAACTTCAGTTTGCAAGCTGGGTTTCAAACTCAGGCCATCACTTGCAGAATTACCCTTTTGTTCTTTTTCTCTGGGTAACTTTATTAAGAATTTATCCATTGATTATTATTACACAAAATTAATGAGGTGGGGACGAGGGGTTTGGAGTGTGGGAGGGGGCTCAGGGTAGGGGAGAGGGTTGAGGTATGGGAGCGAGGGCTGCAGGGTGGGGCTAGGGATGAGGGTTTCATGGTGCAGGAGGGGGCTGGGGCAGAGGGTTGGGGTGGGGGGGATGAGGGCTTTGGCTGGGGGTGAGGGCTCTGAGGTGGGGCTAGGGATGAGGAGTTTGGGGTGTGGGAGGGGCTTGGGCAGAGGGTTGGGGTGCGGGGGTAATGGCTATGGGTGGGGCCGGGGATGAGGGATTCATGGTGCAGGAGGGGGCTCAGGGCTGGGGCAGAGGGTTGGGGTGCAGGGGGATGAGGACTCTGGCTAGGGGTGCGGGCTCTGGGGTGGGGCTGAGGATGAGGGGTAAGAGATTCCTTTCCTCTCTCAGGCTGGAAAGCAGGCAGAACTGGATTATTGACATGGTTGTGCAGAGCATTACTACTGGGGATGTATGCTGATTTAACTGGATTTGTTGTTTTAACTATTATACAAATGTTTCAGCCTAGTAACCAAGATGAAAGGAATCTAAAAGGATACATCTTCATTAATGTGCGTAGGGAAGTAAATGTGAAACTCTGTTATTGGGGACATGGCCAGCCTGAAAGCCATATATTATAAACAAGTATTTCTTTACCTATTTATGACTCTCTCACAGTCTACATATTGCTTATCTTCGACAATGAACATAAGGTGCTTCCAAGTTGTCAGTGCTGTAATGTTTGGGTTGCGAACACTTGATGGAAATTTGTCCTTGCTATAAAACCAGTGTTTTCAATGGAATTCTAAAGAATATTGGGGAATATTTTTCTGTGGGTCTTAAGGGTTTGTTTTTATAAAACTAATTTTTTAGATCAAGTGGAGTTGTCGCCTTACTAAGGACTTGTCTACACTGGGGTTTCACACTGAGATAAACTGTGCCAGCATGAGTCATGGTTAACTGGGCATGGATAGTCTACACTAGGGGCTTGCAGAAATTTGGCTATGTTGGTGTAAAATAATCCTGTGCAGACAAGGCCGACAGGTCAGACATTCTAGCACCCACAGCAGTGCACCCCTAAGAACCACTTATAAAGAACAAAGGAAAGAAATGCCAATTCCTAAGCAAAGAATTGGGCTAGGGATGAGGGGTTCACGATGCAAGAGGGGGCTCAGGACTGGGGTTGAATCAAATGCAGCCTTAAGATCAGCATACGCTACGTGCAGGGGCTTCCTGAACTAATGATGTATCACCAACAACAAGTGAAGGGCCAAAATGGCATCTAATGTGGACTTGTTCTACATAAAGTCTGAGTGTTGGGGACAACTCTTCTGATGTAGCAAAGGCTCCAGGCATACCAGCAAAACACGTGCAAATACCTTCTCTGGAACGGAGAGCAAGGTGATTGGCATGTAGCTCTTACATTCACTGCATGGCCCTTTGCCTTTAGAGAATGAGATCACAATACCATCCTTCCCAGCAGTTGGCTGGGTTCCAGTTCCCCACACCAGACGAAAGATGGCCAGAAATGATTCTGCTACAGGATCAATAGCACATTTTAGCAGCCCTGAGGGGATGCCATCAGCTCCGGCCGTGTGTCCGTTTTTCAGTTAAGAAATGGCACATTTCACTTCATCCAATGTTGGTGCATCAGTACAAATGTATGGATCCGGCACTGCAGTGACTGCCAGATCATCAGACTCTCAACAAGCGGCAGCTGGAGGATGGTTCAGGGCACTGTGATAATGTTCTACCCAGCGTGAAAGAACATCATCATCCTATTTACATGGATGGCTTTGGCTGTCGTTCAGGATGCCATTTGTAGTGACTACCTCTTGACCGCCGAGGTTGTGAATGGCGTGGAATGCTGGCTTCAAGTCGCCTGTGGCTAAGCCAAATTTGATATCATCTGCCATTTGGTTATAATATGCTTCACGATCGCAGAATGTAAAGGTGTTAAATTTTTGCTTCAGTTGATTACCAGTGCGCTTATCACCATGCTGGTGGGCTGCGGCCTTCAGTTTCATTATCTGGAAGGCCTCTTATGATAGTCATGGATGGCGTGCTGGATGCCTATAGCCAATCATTTGCTCAGCAGATTGGTTGAGGGAGAAGAGAACAGGGACCAGGCAAACTCCATGTCACCTGGCAGATTAGCTAGAGCCGAAACTCTGTTGCTGATGTCAATACAAAACCTGTTGTCTAAACCTGGCACATGGAGTGCATCGATGTCAAACTTCTTCATCATCTCAGAAGACTTAGCTGCCTGTTGGAACATCAGTGCCATACAGGTGACCACTAGATGACGATCTGTTCACTGTGCATTCTGCCCCACGATATGATTGACTTGAGAGAGTCCCAGACCAGAATACTCCATACCCAAGGCTACTCTCCTCCAATGTGTAACATCCAAGTTCATATCCCTTTTTCATATCAGGCAGAGGGGCGAAACTGAACCCAGGCTTCCCATATCCCCGATGAGTGCTCTAACTACTGAGCTAAAGATTATATAAGGGAGCTGCTTCTCTCCCTCCTCGCCATGTTTTGTGAATCTAGTCCTCCTTTGTCTGCATCAAACGTCTGAAATCTAAATGAAAAATTGCAAGTTGGGTCAAAATAAAACATTTTGTTTCAACATTACTGAAACATTTTGATTTTTTTGGTCAAAGCTCTGGCAACCTCAGCATGACTTTGCAAATCATTTTAAGTTGACCAAAAACTGCATTTACAGTGAATAAACTATTAGCTGAAAAAACTTCACCTAGCTCTAATGTAAAGTAATTTGAAAAATCAGGTTCTAGATGCTACAATTTTGGCATCCAAAATTAGTGGGCACTTTTGATTGTAAACACTCTGCGCCTCAGTTCCTTATGTGTAAACCTGGGATAATACCACTGCCTCATCTCACACAGGTGTTGTTAAGATAAGTTAATGTTTGTGAAGCACTCAAATGAGCACCATAGAAATGCCCAAGAAGAAACTAATAATTCTGTCTTCAGAGCAAAGTTGGAATATTGGGCAGTAAATAAGGCCTGGGGCCACAAGCTGAGGAGTGAGGAGGAAATTAAATATTTAATAGCTCCAGATTCAGTGAGTGCCATCCCTCCTATGTACTGAATGAGGCAGGGACCTGTTGAAAACATATGGGAATAATGTAATTAAAGACTGTCTCATAAGTTACAATGCATATGCACAAAGAAGCTGAATTAAGGTTGCACAAGCAACTTCAATTATGGCATTTTCTACCTTTTGAGTGTTTGAGTTTGCAACTATAATAAGTGTCTTTTAATGTAGATTTTTGTAGCCTAGTAAGATAGCAGAGGCATTGAATAGTTCTGAACTGAGGAATTGTCTATCTAAGCGCTAGGTAAACAAAACTAAATTAAATTTGTCCTTCAGTTCTCTGAGGGGAAATTCTGGTGCACACTGCCTAGCTTAAGTTAAGTATCAGAGGGGTAGCCGTGTTAGTCTGGATCTGTAAAAGCGGCTTAAGTTACTTGCCTGAATTCTGGAGAATTCCACAGGGGGAAGGGTAGGGGAACTTTACTACTCAGGAAGAGCCATACTGTTAGGCCAAAGCAGCTTCTACTGCCCTAAAACACCTTAATCGATAGCGTCTCTGGAGGGTGGGGCGAGGTGGGGGTGGGAATGACTGAGGAAAATACACAGCTTCAAATGTTCCAGCCTCCATAGTTGCTGGTGCTGGGGGTGCTGCTGCACCTCCTGGCTTGAAGTGGTTTCCATCATATACAGGGTTTACAGTTTGGTTCAATGGCTATTAGCACCCCTGCTATACAAACTGTTCCAGCACCTCTGCCAGCTCTTTTATTCATACCTGTAGACCAAGGAGTGTCTGTGAAGTTGGTCTCTACATAGGCCATGTGCTCCTTTATGGACAGTGCCTGGAATCCTGCCCTACCTTCCCCTGCTAAGGTGGTGCAATCATTCCTTGATAAAATCACTGCTGACAAAGTCCAGCTGATAGTAATCAGCGACTGCTGTCATAAAAAAAAAATTGAGAAATGAAAATCATCTCTGCAGAGCAATGGAACCTCTTCTCTGATTGTGGGGCAAATGGAGAAAGACAGTAGTCTTTTAGAATACTCTGAACTTCCCAAATGTGATTAAACAGTAACCAGCTTCCCTCATTCTTACATTTATTCCTATTTTCTCTTTAAAACCCCCCTATCATTTTAATTTTGACATATTTTTTCTGCTTGGTATTATACAGTTCTGAGTACTTGTGAATCGGTAAAATACAAGATCCTAAGGCTTAACAAGTATTACAAAATGTTGAATGATCATAAGTATTGTCCAATGTCACTTAAAAATATTTTTCTGTGATAGTGGGGAACTTTATTCTAACAATGAGATATATTACACACAAATGAACTTCAATAGCTTCCTCAAATGTATAAAATTAGCTTAAGTCATCTCTGACTCTGGTGATGGGCATCAGTATAAAGCCTTACGATAGATACACCTCTACCCCGCTATAACGTGACCTGCTATAACACAGGTTCACATATAGCCCGGTAGCAGTGGGGCTCCGGTGGTGCTTTAAAGGGTCCAGGGCTCCGGCTGCTGCTGGGAGCCCCGGGTCCTTTAAATCACTGCTGGAGCCCTGCCGCCGCTACCCTGGGGCTGCGGCAGTGGGGCTTGGGCAGCACTTTAAAGGGTCCGGGGCTGCGGCGGGGAGCCCTAGGCCCTTTAAATCACTGCTGGAGCCCTGCCACCGCTACCCCGGGGCTGCAGCAGCAGGGCTCCACCGGCAATTTAAAGTGCCCGGGTTCTCTGCAGCGTCTGGACCCCGGAGATCTTTAAATCACCACTGCAGCCCTGCCACTGCTACCACGATGTAATGGCATTTCACCTATAACACAGTAGGGATTTTTGGCTCCCCTTGACTGCGTTATGTCAGGGTAGAGGTGTAGTTGTAAAATGGAACAAAGCAGTATTGAACTTTTTCTGTGTTTACATTTAGGTGAAGTTCACCTTTGTGCAGAGGGCCACAGAGGTGCTGGAACAATTTTTATAGTGGAGGTGCTGAAAGCAGAAAGCATGTGTTTGGTTGTTGTTACTACTTCAAGGTGGGGTGCTACTGCATCCCCAGCATCCATAGTTCCTGCACCTCTGGAGGGCCAGGGAAAACCTATGTACCATTTCAGTGGAACTTACAAGGTGAAATATGCTTTGTATTGGTCGTCCACCTGGGACAGAATTTCACCCTTTGTGTTTAGAATCATGGCAACACCAACTAGACCAGGGATCAGCAACCTTTGGCCCGCGCCACTTCCCGCAGCCCTCATTGGCCTGAAACGGCCAGTGGGAGCTGCAATCAGCCGAACCTGCGGACGCTGCAAGTAAACAAACCGTCTCGGCCCACCAGCAGATTTCCCTGATGGGACGCATGCCAAAGGTTGCCGATCCCTGAACTAGACGCTTAAATTTCAAAGCTTCTGTACTGCAGTTTCAAAAGTTTGGGTCAAATTCTGGCCAGCACCTGGAAACATGTGTAATAACCTCCTCCCCAAATGGATGCATTTGATGCTGCGAATCATAGAAGCTGGAAAAGAGACAGTTCATAAGTTATTTCTGTTCTATGTCCCAGACTCACAGAACCTGATTCTCCTCTGGCTGGGATGAAATTAAAATCAGGCTTAAAGCTTTTGTAATTTGTATAATAATACACGTGGATAAAAATATTCTATTCAGTATTTAATCATTAAACTGTTCTTGTGATAGGAGAACTTCAGAAATTAATTAGAGGGCCAGTAAAACAAACTTCTAGAAATATGGATGATTCTCTAAAACTCCTGAGTCTGCCAAGCTGGGCTGGAGAAATCTGTGCAGGAAAAAGGCAGGAAGGGGGGGAAGCAGTCTCATGAGGCTTCCAATACTGTATGCTTCTGTCTTCATTGTTGAATTGTTGTCTAGAGGTCATTGAAAAGAGGCAACTGGAGAGTTGATTTTCACCACTTATAGACGATGGTGACTGACACTCTATAAATAGCTGAGTTAGATTAGATGAAGAATAGCCTTTGTTTGTGGTATTTTGGCACTTCTGCTTCTGCCAGCTGGAGCCAGGAAATTGGATGTGTGAAAATGGAAAGCAATGGGGAGAAAAGTAAACCGAACCATATTATACCTTGAAACAGATTCAGATAGGCTTCTTTATGAGCTTTGGGATCGAGTTCCGGTTGACATTTATTTTGTCTGACTGGTTTGCCCTATTCTTGGATTGTGCAGTTTTCCTCCTTTACACATGTTGAACATATCCCTGCATTAGGTAGAATTTATATTAAGCATTCCACTGTCATTTTAGTGTTTTGAGACTTGGATTATTAGGAGTATGTGTGTGAGAGAGAGTATCTCTCATAGTATTTAATGTACACATAATTTCTATGAGAAAGGTAATGGAAACATGATAAAGAGATCAGTTAAAAATGTTCTAAACTTTCCATTATGACCTCCTGATTCTTCAGAGATAATTTTCCTATTATACAAGTCTCAGAAATAGTTTTGTTAGATGCAAAGCCAGCAAAATCTATTTGATAAAAATGAGGTAAAATTTGTTGTCGCAATTTCCTGGGAAAAAAATGCCAAGAACTGAGCAGATGCAGACACTAACCTACTCCTTGTCACTCCTTAGAGATGTCTTCCCTGTCACCTACAAGGTTCATTGTCATGGTACAATTCCCCACTCTGAACCTTAGCGTCCAAAAGATGAGGTACCAGCATGAATTCCTCTAAGCTCAATTACCAGCTTAGTATTTGTAGCGCTGCCACCAACCAGGAATTCCAGTGCCTGGTACACTCTGGTTCCCCCAAAACCTTGCCCGGGGAATCCCAAGACCCAGACCCTCTGGATCTTAACACAAGGAAAGAAAATCCTTTCCCCCACCGTTGCCTCTCCCAGGCTTCCCCTCCCTGGGTTACCCTGGAAGATCACTGTGATTCAAACTCCTTGAATCTTAAACAGAGAGGAAAATGCACCTTCCCCTCCTTTCTCTCTCCCCCTCCCGACTCTCCCTTGAGAGAGACAGTAATTCTAACACAGAGAGAATTAGCTCTCTCTCCCCTTCCTCCTTTCTCCCACCAATTCCCTGGTGCAATCCAGACCCCGTCCCCTGGGGTCTCACACTGGAATAACAATCAGGTTCTAAACGAAGACCTTTTAATTAAAACAGGAAAAACAGTAAAATTATCTTTTTAATTTAAATGGAATAGATACAGGTTTTAGCTATAGGCACTGGGAATACTCTCCCGCCTAAGTATTCAGTACAAATTAACAATCCTTTCAGCAAAAATACAAATTTGAATCCGTCCAGCCAAAGGCACAATTAAACTCCTTCCAGCAATGCACATTTGCAAATAAAGAACAAACATAAGCCTAACTCGCTTTATCTATATAGTACTCCCTATTTTGACTTATAAGGCCTGTCCAGGGAGATTTGGAGAGACCCTGGTTGCACGTCTGGTTGTTTAGCCCCCAGAGTGCCACAACCACCAAAACTAACAGCACACACAGAAACTTCCCTCCCTCAAGATTTGAAAGTATCCTGTCTCCTGATTGGTCCTCTGGTCAGGTGACAGCCAGGCTTACTGAACTTGTTAACCCTTTATAGTCAAAGAGATATAAAGTATTTCTGTGCTATTAACTTTTCTTATCTGTTTATGACATACATTAATAAGTGGAGTCAGCTTCCGCACTGGGTACCCATGTAAGTGTTCTGTGGTGAAATAGATGGTTCAGTCTCCGGTGCTGGATGATAACTGCCTGGGACCACGATTCAACAGCCTTATTTCTTATGGCACCTGGTACAAATATTAGCAAAGGTAGAGACTAAAGATCATTTTGCTTCTAAGTTTTACTTTTCTTTATAGTGTATTTTCTTTATATACTGGCACTGTAATATGTCTGCACTGGTCTCTGAAACACAGTGTTGTTCAGGAAACCAATAAAAACATAACATTGTAGTGATATTATTTCTTTCTCAATTTATACCTCCAAAATCCCCCCTCACCCAAGCATTGTTTCCTACTCCTTTCACATCAGCGGGTCCCTCCCCCCTGCCCTTTGCTTCCTGTCTTGCAGGGTGAATCTCAACTCGTCTTTCTTTATTTTACTCCACAAGGAAGATGAACTCTAGTCTTTACTCCTTGAGCCATCCTCTCCTCCCCCCGTCTCCCACCTAGTCTGCTGAAAGAAAAAAGGCAGCAAAAAATAAATGGGAAACTATAGCATCTGGGATCTCAATAAGCAAACTCATTTCTTTTATGTAATGTCACCATGCATTGTTCTTGAGCATTGTGCTGTCTAGGGGCATAAAATGAAGAAGAAAGACAACAAAAATAACTTGAGATGGATTTTACGGAATGATAAATTAGATCTGATTCTTAAGCCAGTAATCACATGAGCTCTGGACCATCTTCTGGTAGTCCATTGACCTAACCATTTAGCATTTGTAATGTATGAGCTGTAGCAAGTTCTAGGCAAGTTTTGCAGCACTAGGTAATTACAAAAAATTGGTTAAGTTATCCTAAAATGCAACAATTCTGTGACTAATTGAAAACCCCAGTGTCTTTGCTTTATCTCAAATTTTATTTGAATTGGTAATGAGTTGTTTTAATCCCTCTCTAGTTCAGTGGTCAAGTTGAAGGACAGAATGCGTTTGGGAGAGGGGGAGAGAGAGAAAGGGAAAACACGTTAGTATTTGACATTATTCATGGGGCTAATTGGTCAATGAATTTTCACTTCTGGAAGCTTCTCTTTAAATGGAGGAAATAAATATAACCCTTCTTAAGTTCCTAGCTTTCAAAATGTGTCTCACTTTCAACTTGTGCCCCTCTAGCATGTGCTAGAGAGGGCTCTCAAGTGACCCTGGAAAGAAAGTGTGGGGTGATTTCCCTGTCTCTGATTGAGCTCACTCCCTCTTGGGGCAAATTATCCCTCAGGGCACATAAAAATATTTGTGACAAGCACATATTACACTTTTGAGACAAGGTGGATTAGAGCAAATGACAGGTTTTTATTAAACAACGTCCTGGAGATGTGAAGAAACTCTCCCCTTTCTCCCGCTTCCTAGAAGGTGTTCTTCCTCCCGTCTCATTTCAGTTTATGTAGACTGAACTCGGTGTTTGTAGTAGCAAAATTCATGGTGTAACGGCTATGAAAAAAGTAGAAACCTTTCCTGTAAAGAACATTTTATTTGCCCTGTAGGGCTGCTCTTTTCCTCAGTTATAATTAGGATATGACGCTTTACTTTAGATGGGGAGACAAATGAACAGATTCACCACTCCTTCATGCCTTCTATTTGTGAGCATCACACTCTTTGGGGCACATAACTTTCACATGTTAAGGAGGAAATGGTTGTGGAGTCCTTTGTTAAAATACTGGAAGCACTCAATTTGCTGCTATGGAGAGCATGCGAAGAAGGGCTGTACTAGTAACTTTTTTGACAGATTGGCATCATAGTGCTAACTTTAAAAATGGAAAATAAACTTTAAGAAACCAAGGGGATTGGGCTTTGTTTGTGCATGCATTGGTTAAAAAAGCTGCCCAAGAATATATTTCATGTGTGTTATCCACTTTGTTTCTAGACCATAAATTCATTAAAATTACTCAGTAAATTGCAGCATGAAGAGGATTAAGGTGTAATTTGCTATATTTTATGGCGGGTGCCTCCCCTTTTCCTAATCCCATTCATCTACTAGTGAATCAGACGAGATAGGATCCTCATTATGGAATATCATATCATACATACTTGGCCAGTTTCTGAATTGATGTTTTACTCCTGGGTCTATTCTAGTCCAACTGATTTACCTGTCTGTTGTGTAGAAGAATGTTTGCTCCTCTATTTCTGTACAGTGTAAAGGTCAGATTTTCAGGTAGGTGTGTGCACTTGCTCGCGTGTACCTACCTGTACGTGCCTGAGTTTGCAATTACTCTGTGTAAATATTTGAAGTGTGTGTGTATTATAGTTCAGTTACTTGCCCACCCACAAGGCTAGTAAAATGTCTAACTGCCCGGGTATGTGCACAAATACCTGCTTGAGTATTTGCACATGCAAGTTAGGCAAGTATGTAAATGTATGTCCACATTATTTGCATTTAATTTAGAAAACCTGGTTGTTAACTTGCTAAAATTTGGCATATCTTATAAAGATCTCTTCTGTGTTTTGAATCAAGACTTTGGGAAAAGCAAAGTAGATATTACTTCTAATGGCTTAGCCTTGGTTTTTCACGACAGCATGTGTGAACAGGACTTTGGGGGTTTTTGGCAGCTCTACTATATATCAATGTCCAACCTGAATGAATGTTTTCAATATACACCTCTCCTTCGATATAATGCAACCCGATATAACACAAATTCGGATATAATGTGGTAAACCAGTGTTCTGGGGGTGGGAGAAGTGGGGGGCAGGGCTGCACACTCCGGTGAATCAAAGCAAGTTTGATATAACGTGGTTTCACCTATAACGGGGTAAGATTTTTTGGCTCCCAAGGACGGCGTTACATCAAGGTAGAGGTGTAGCTACTATCTGCTTACCTTAATGCTCATTCACAGTGTATAATCCCAAACTCTCTCTCATCTGGATACAACACTAGCTTCACAGAGAGGAAAGAATAATTGGTTGAACATAATTAAAGTGGTATAGATCAATCAAGATCTCTTTCTGAAGTGATTAGCTCTAACATGCACAAGTATTTTATCTCTAGGCTCCTGTGCAATGCAGTCAGATTTACTGGTGCATGTAATTAAGGTTCATTGCTTTGGAAAACTCCTTGACTAATATTTACATAAACATCCTTTCAACATGCTTCTAATTACTTTCTTGATTAGTACGTGATAAGTAAAAAAAAGAATTCCACTCTTTAAGTTAGCTTCATCTTGTTCATTATCGAAAGCAGTGCACTGTGCAGTACACGTAATTCTCTGTGGGAGATGCATATTCTCTAAGACAAAGAATTCTTCTAAGCTTGTTGTCCATTAGCTCATCTCACTGCTTTTCAAAGTCTAGAATTGTATTAGCAAAGATTGGATAAAAGCAGTTTTTTGGTCAGAAGTATAAGATTGCCAGTGGGAAATCTTCACTGTAGGTGGCACCTGACCTTGCTGACTTTTTCTCACAAAGATGTACATCAATGTCTGTTGTGAGAGTATTCTATGCTTAGAATCCTCTTGTACTAATTTCTTTGCTGGTTAAAGGACGGTTTTAATTCCAGACTTTCTCCAGTTCTTTCTCCAACACTCTAACTGAGCTACACACTGTTCACATATATTATCCCTGTCCATTTCTCACTTCTCAGTATTTGAACAAATTCCGACAACACTGATTAATCTGATTGTTGATTAGAGATCTGCCTACTTTTGTGACTAATGAGGTGGTGGCTGAAATATTTGTTATCATGTAGCAGATTTCAGAATCCTACCCCAGATCAGTAGTGAGCCAGAATAATTAGAATCTGATGTTGTTTGGTGGCCTGTGCGAAACGAGTTGGTGGCATCATTTCAGTTTGTAGTAATTATGAACCTATGTCTTGAAGCCACTACTTTGATACCTGTGCTTGGCTCTCCACTGAAGAGTCAAGGTACAGGAAAGATTAAGGCGCACTAGTGGTATAGGGCATTGTTGCATTGCTGCTAACTGTACTATATTGGCTCTGTAAATAAATAGAAGATCTTCAAAGAAGTCAGTCCTTCAACTCTTACCTGCACTAAATTTGCTTAGGAAAGAAATCTAAGGCTATTTTTAAAATATATCATACATTCTCTGAAAAGCAATCAGCTCGCTGTTACTTTTTCTTCATAGTGACTAAGCAGCTGATACGTTTGTACTTCTTACAAATAGGAATTATGTGATTGCCCCACCTCAAGGCAGTATGCTGACTATTTTCAGTTTGTGATTACACACATTTCTACTGGGACTCTGTCAACTACTAAACAATGGAAACAACAACATGATCTATTTCACTTTATAGATTTAATTGTAACGATTCATGGAATAGGAGCGCCAATGAAATGCTGAGTTGTCTCGGTTTTGCTCTTGGGTACATAGGGCTTGATCAGGAACAGAGCAGAAAGATGTGCAATGGAATTAGGGTTTAACTATAGCTGTCTAGGCTGTTTGTCAGTAAATATATTTAACAAATATTGTGGATAAAAGGAGATCTAAGCAACTGCAAGCTGTATGGGATAGCTCTTATTAATCCTTATAGCATTATTTCCCTTTTAGTTCATAGGTCTTTCCCTGAGCCTGAGTATTTCTCCAGGACCAGTCTTTGTCTACACAACAATATTTCCCTGATACATGTTCCATTGAAACAAGATTGAGGGTAAGCTCTAGAGGAAAAGGCTACAGCATGGTATGTCGCAAATCAGAAAAATGAGTAACATTGTTAGAACACTTCACTTCAAGCTTAAATTTTGCTCTACACCCCACACAAAATGAGTCTTTAACAAAATTGCAAATGAAGCTGCCATGAGCAACCAAACCTATTGGTGTTAGTCTATGCTACATCTCTGAATACCTAGTATAAGAGCAAGGGAAATATTCTTTATTTTCCTTAAGTTACTTTCACACTCAGATTTAGATATTACTGTCACAGGATAGTGGATGATTAATACTGAAACAAAATGTGGGCATGTGTCTGTGAAAGTGAGAAAGGGAAAGAAGGAAGGGTTGGATAGCACCAGCTAAAGGGAAGGGGCTTATAGACTGTTCTGGTTTGTTTGTTTTTTTCAGTAGTTTAAATCCAGCCCGGGTTGTAGTGAAGGATGCTTAGTGAGCTGTATGAAATGAGTTTGGTGACTTAAGTGCTTTTCACAGTGGACAGATGTTCATATCACAAATGTTAGCACAGTTGGCCCTACATTATCATCTTAGGCCCTTTCTAGACTAGGAAAAAAGGTTTAAAATGTTACCTAGGTTATTTTAACTAACATATAGTAAAATTCTAGTGTAGATAGTGTGAGGGGGAACCTAGGATTCAGCTTGACCAGCTGTCTTGTTAAAAACAGCTTGCTCTGTCTACACTAAGGTTTAAAAACATGTTAATTAAAATATGTTATCTAATGTGCTTTTTTAAAAAAACAAACAAATCAACCCACAACGTTTGTCTATTTAGAGATGCTGTTAAAGGGCAGTCTCAGATACTTACAAGACAGGGTCGTGGGAGGTAGTTTCCCCAAGTCAAGGTGACTTTTGTGAGACGGTGTGAGGAAACTTGTTCCAAAAGCACTAAATTCTCACCAAAAGAATACATGTGAAAACTAGTTTAACAGCTTTATCAAGCAAGGAGTGATCAACTATTAAAGGCTGCCAGAGCAGTTCACAGAGCCTTCTGCTTTCATCACAGACAAGACTAACAGCATACAAATGGTTAACTGTGCTGAACTGAATGAAGCACTTAGGATCCAGTAGCTATTTCTTTTTATAGACTCATCTTGAGATGGAAATTGATGCATGATTCCTCACGTGTCAAGATGGCAAGCATCTGTGAAAATCACTGAAAATTCACTTTATTAGAAATCTTTTCATTACATTTCTTTACAACAATTAGTAGCACCAGCTCTCTATAATAAAGTGAAAACACCTTGAATTGCGTCTAGTCTTCCATTTGGTGCAACACTCTCTTGTTTTGTATTGTCAGTTGCTAAACTCCAGTGAACTGTCCCTTGGAGACAATTTGGGAATACAAGTGAATACTCAGCCTGCTTTGAAAAATGGCCTTATCCCTATGAATACTCAGAAGCACCTAGTTGTTGAAAATTATACTTTATGTGGAGGAAAGAAATTGTGCAGAGAGTATATTCTGTGTAGTAATTTTTCTTCAGTGAACACATTTCTGTTGCATGTGACTGCAGCACCTCATTCTGTCATTTAATAATAACAACAGTGTTGTTTGTTGTAGTACAGAGAGATAAAGCAATTGTATTGTGGTAAATTAGCTTGAGTTGTCACTTAGTGTTGCCATTCCTGTGACAATACCTCAGCATCTGTTTATTGCATGTGACTTATCAGCCCCTCTCAAGCCTTTCTGTCTAAAAGCTGGGGTTTGAAGCTTTGGGAGTGCTGTAGAATGGCTCCAGTCATGTTTTTAATACTTGCTTTTAGAGTCTAGAAATAAACTGTCATATGCTGTGGACCTGATCATGTTCTCATCAAAGTCCATGGAGAGTTTTGCTGGGGACTTCACTGGAAGCAGGAAATGATGCTGCAATAATAAAAGTGAAAAACAACCTATCAAACTGGGTAGATTATCAGTTAAACCAACAACTATTTAGGTCTTCAAAGGATCCATGACGCTTGTCAACTTGAATGTAGAGTGTCCTAAACGGAAATAGCTACTTGCTTTGAAACTGCGTGCATTTTTTAAATGGGTGTCCTGTAGAATGTCCCTGATAATTAATAGTAAAAGTCACTGACCATGTAGAGATGGAGTACTAACAACGTTGTCTGAAACAGACATCCGCCAAGTAAATATTATTTTTTTGGAAAATTGACCTTGCATGTAAATGGAAAAAGCCATGTTTTCCCCATCTGTTTCATTTGATTCGTATATTACATTACAATCTTCTTAGCTGTTAGTTTTGTGTTAACTAGCAGGAAGATGACTCAGCTTTAGAAATAATGTAAAATTCTCAGTTGTTCATCAATTTTGGTATTAATTCAGTGAGTGAAGGAATTATAATTTGAACATAGGGTTTACAATTTACTAAATGTAGAGGAAATAATTTTTTCAATAGATATTTCCAGTATTATAATTTTTTTCTCATTTTAAATCTCTTCCAAAATGAATTAAACTAAATTTGATAAAGGCATTCTTATTCCAGAATAAGACTGTCCACACACAGAGAATTATTCTGGAATAGCTATTTCAGAATAATTTATACACAGACAAATGCCCTTAGTTTGTGTCAGTACATTTCATTATAGACTATCTAGGGTTTATTTTGATAGTTTATTTAAATGTTGGTTGTTTCCAAATACTTGGCCAAATCTTAACTGGCCTCCTTTACTCACCTGCAATATTTGTGAGTGCATCTGGTGGCATGTGAAAACCCGAGATGTGTGCATACAAATAGATGTTAGGTGCATGAATATGGATAATGTATCTAACTTTGCTTACCCACATTTGCATGTGCAGACAAATGTATACACAAATACTGCTTTCTTGGTTAAACTAGCTGTTCAAAAAATTGGCCCACTGTATCTGTTGACTGTTTTGAAGTAAGCCTGAATTTGGCAATGCATGTCTGTCATATGGTTCAAGAGTTGTTTTTTCAAATGTTCCCTTCATTTTGTTCTGGAAAATATTAAACATACATAGATAAAAAGCAAAAAACAAAATAAACAAAAAACAACTGAATCTCTAAAGACCTTCTATGATGTGCATACCACAAGCTATTAATAATCAGTCATGCTTGGTTGCCTGTTTGCTATCCTCCCATCCCTCTTTATTACTCCGCTTTATGATTTTTATATTCCAAACTGATAGATGGGGGGAGGGGGGATTTATTCTTGTGCCCAAAAGCAGAGATCTAGGCTTTGGATCTCACCCATTGAACTTAATCCTGAAGACCCTGCTTAGACTTTACTCTTTAGTTTTTGAGACTTGACTAGGGTGACCAGACAGCAAATGTGAAATATCGGGACAGGGGATGGGGGGTAATAGGAGCCTATATAAGAAAAAGACCCCAAAATCAGGACTGTCCCTATAAAATCGGGACATCTGGTCACCCTAGACTTGACCCATTATATATCTTGCTGCATTTGCTCCCTGCTTTTGTTAATTTAGCTGTGGCAACAGATTGTTCTTGTTTTGTTACACAAATGAACAGATTTTGAAACACTTGACTAGATATGTGCAGTACTCCCCAACATCTGCCTTAGGTACTGTGTGAGAGGGTCAGGCCAGATGGCTACAGGAAGGTGTTCGAAGGCAGATATATTAGTCCCAGATTAAGTAGTTCCCTTTTCCCTGGGTAGGGTAACAGGGACAGTTCCAGAATAAGCAGGAACCTGCTGGAACTAACTAAGACAGGCAGGCTAATTAGGACACCTGAAGCCAATTAAGAAGAAACTGCTAGAATCAATTAGGTCAGGCTGGCTAATCAGGGCACCTGAGTTAAAAAGGACCTCACTTCAGTTTGTAGCGTAGATGTGAGGGGCTGGGAGTAAGAGGAGCTGAGAGTGAGAAGACATATTGCTAGAAGACTGAGAAGTACAAGCATTATCAGACACCAGGAGGAAGGTCCTGTGGTGAGGATATAGAAAGTGTTGGGAGGAGGCCATGGGGAAGTAGCCCAGGGAGTCGTAGCTGTCGCACAGCTGTTCCAGGAGGCGCTCCAGACAGCTCCAGTCCACAGGGCTCTGGGCTGGAACCTGGAGTAGAAGGCGGGCCCAGGTTCCCCCCAAACCTCCGAACTTGTGATCAGACACAGGAGGAATTGATCTAGACTGTGGCTTCTACCAGAGGGGAAGGTCTCTGGGCTGTTTCCTGACCCACATGGTGAATCTCTGAGGCGAGCAAATCTGCCAGTAAGTGGAGGACCCACCAAGGTAGGGGAGGAACTTTGTCACAACTGATATGCTGAACATAAAGGAGCTGACCTGTTAATAGAACATATCATGTAGCACCTCTTCCAAATGATGGCAAATCTAGGAGGGAGCACACTGGCCAGCCAGTTTTGGTTGATACCGCAGTATTGCTTCTGGAAGTATGGCTTGTGGGGTGATACAACGTTTCCTCTGGGGACTGGAGTGGACTTACCTTTGAGACAGCATATGCTTATCTCTACTCATCTTTTACAAATGGTACTGCTGTCCCTTCACTGTTGTAACAAGTCTGTGGCTACTTATGACTTTCACAGTTGTCAGTGTGCTGCATCCTATGGCCATTCAGAATGCCCCAGAGGCAGCTGGGACAGGTGAGAGTCCCCTGTTTCAGAATCTCGTAACATTTGAGCTAAAGGAGCATCTTTTTTCTCTGCTTGTACCGTAGGGTCTATGACACAAAATTAAGCAGTTCTAGCCACTTTACTTTACACTTTATTACCAAGAGACATGAGCTATGGGATAATTTGCTTTTGTACTCTTAATAGTGTCTCCTTGAAAAACTGCCAACTCTCTTGAACAGTTTTTCCCCTTAGACCTTTTTACCATGGGATTTTACCTACCAACTCCCTGAGTTTGCTAAAGTCTGCCTTCTTGAAATCCATTGTCTTTATTGTGCTGTTGTCTTCCTACCATTCCTTAAAATCATAAACTTTATCTTTTCATGATCACTTTCACCCACCCTGCCTTCCACTTTCAAATTCTCAACCAATTCCTCCCTATTTGTCAAAATCAAATCTAGAACAACCTTTGTCATGTCATGAGCTGGCCAGCCCTTATTAATGATGGCTATCCAGTTTCTCACGTGTCTGTGCAAAGGATATGTTGCTGTAGAGCCTTGCCAGAGTGCTGCTTGGTGCTGATGCCAATAAAATTGATGGGAATAAGTCTTTCTGAACTGGCATTAGACATGTCATGAAAATGCGGGTTACCCATAGATTAAAAAGTCTGTTAGTTGATGTTTTATCTTTTGCCTACTTTTGTATGTGGGACACCCTGTTTCTTCTCACTATTCCTGAAAGTACATCATCTGAGTGACCAGTGGTGGCCATAAAATCAAACAGGAAAGAAAATAATATTGAAAAAAATCGTCATGCTATTGTGTAAATTGATGGCCTACCCCATCTTAAATATTGTATTCATTTATGGACACCCCATCTGAAAAAAAAAATGTAGTGGAAACAGAAGGGGTCTTGAGAGTGGTGATGCAAATGAATAGAAACATGGAGAGGCTTCCATGTGAGGAGAGACTGAAAAGGTTAGGACTGGTTTATTTAAAGATGAGACAAACAAGAGGGGACATATTAGAGGTAAAGAAAATAACAAATGATATCAAGAAAGCATTAGGGGCTCCTATATGCCCCTTCTCATAATTCAGCAACAATGGGACACCTAATGAATTAGCTAATTAAATTTGATAAATAGAAATGTGTGTTTATACGCTGGACAATGATTGCTAAAAGGTGTAATTCTGGGCAAGGAGTTTAATAGGATTCAGAATAGGTTTAGATATTTCTGTTAATGAGGACATCCACCTTCAAGTTAGATATGAAAAATTTATTTAAAAGGGTACACAGCTTTATATTTCAGGCCACAAGCCAAACACTTGTTAATAAGGGCTAGGAAGATACTTTTGCTATGAACAGGATTTTCTGCTGCAAGGTGTTCTATTGTACCATCCTCTAAACGTCATTGTCAGTGGCAAGATGCCAGACTAAGGGGACCATTGGCGCTCTGTTCCTCTTAAATCTGAGAAGTGAGGTGAGACAGCCAGGTTTTTGGACTAGTGAATAAGAATTAGCAAGATTGTAATGTATTATTGTTAACCTTATATTAAAGTATCTAGAATTGTACTGTAAGAGTTCCATCCTGGGGAGCATTAAAGCATTTTGTATAAATAATTGGAGACCCCATTAAGATTCCTGATAACTTTTTTAGAGTAGATTCCATAAACAAAAAAAAAGCTTTCTTGTAATCTGTAAAGAGATTTTGTATGCTTCTTTTAACCTGCAAGATGATTAGAGAAAATTAACTCCTTTTCGGTAAGTGTACGATCTTCCTTTGACATTTAGATGGGAGCTTGATTCAAGTTAGTATTGGAGAAAAACTTAGTTTTTGCTTTTTGTTTGGGTGCAGCAGAGTTGGATACTTTATTTTGTTTAGCAGCTACAACAGGGAGAGAGTGCACTAGGACATAGGGCTTTTTTTTTTTTTAGACAGGTCTTTTTTACAGGTAAACAATTACAGCAAGCATTTATACTTTTGTTACAGACAATAATAAGCAACAGCTGCATTTTGTTTATAGATAGGTCATTTTGATATTTTGTTTTTTTTATTTAAGAGATGCCAGTTTACATATTGTATTATTTACACAAGGTTGAAAAACAACTTTTTACACAGTTTTTTTTTACTTGCCTTACATAATTTTTGCTTTTACAAATTTTACGTTATTAGGGTTACAGTTAGCCTAACTTTTGCTAACAGAGAGTGTCATGCATGAAGATTTTCTACAAATTCTTGTTAGTTTTTTTGTACTTTTATACTCCCTTCTTTTGTACTTTTAGTACAACAGATATTTTTAAATTTGTATTTGCGTTAAGCCATGGATTTTAGATTTTACATTAGATGTTTTAACTTTAGGGGTTTTGACTGGATGTAATGACGATGCATGATTAGCATGGACATGAAAGGTATTACTGTTATGTTTTTTATAACAAAAATAACATAATTTTAAATTAACTAACAGGAATATAAGCAATAACATTTTTATAGCAATAATATGATGGGGTTGTTGTACAGTTTTGGTCACAAAGCACAATATATTATACTTAGTACATAAAGTAGACACTTTATAAGCTGTATGAAAGGCATTTTTTTTAGCTTGATATGTATTTCGAAGCATGCGAATTTGCCCTTATATTTTAGAGATTTTTTTGAACTTTTGGTAACAATGAAAGCAAATTTTGAAATTGATTAGGTACTAAGCTGGTTTAATTAAAGGGTATTTGGAAACTAAGGGCCACTTGAAAAATTTTGCCTGCAGGCCAGTAAACAATATGATTGCTTGCAGTGGTAATGAGATTAAAATGTATATTTTGCAATATGGTGGTTTTAATATACACACACATTATTAGCTTGAAAAAGTAGGTGTCCTGTTAGGATAGTTTTTTGTTTTTTACTTTTCTAGCAAATGTTATTATGAACAGTGACAACTTTTTTTGGCTTTAGTTTATGGATACATTGAATCTGTAGGGGTTCTGACAGCCAAAATGTCCATTGATTTTTTTATTTTTATTTAAAATGTTAGGTGTTATTTTAGGGGCACTGACTATAAATTAGTTAGGTATACCAGGTGGTCTAATTTTTTAGATGTCTTGGTGAATAATTTAGTTTTACATGAATTTTTTTTATGGACCCGTTTAGGATTCGGTATGTGGGAGCCCACACCCCCTAACTGGTTCATATGCTTGGAAGGAGCACTGTGAATGTCCACACTTTTACTCAGAAAGTTTTTAGTATGTTTTTATGATCACAGATCAGATGGTACTTTTGATGTGTTTTGTAAGGGCAGCGTGCCAAGCCTGGTGCTTAAGATTATTTCGAATGGCCATTAGCTGGTTATTTAGGAAATCCTGAATTTTTAAACATACTACATTTTACTGCAATGTCTTTCCAGCCTTAGTGATATTTAATATTATTTTTTTCAGTAACTTTTGGGTCATAGAACTAAGGGTGGAAATGACGTGTAACTTACCAACTTTAGCCTGCACTTGGGTTAGCTGAGCTTTGGAAATAAGACTAGTGGCCTTTTTTAGTTGGCGTAATTTTTTATTATGTTTTTGGCTTTTAAGAATATTTTAAATGGCTGCTGCACTATTGGCTCTATTTTACAGGGATTCGGTCAAGTTTTTTTTTTTAGAGGAAATATCAAAATGACCTATCTATAAACAAAATGCAGCATTTATTTGGGTGCAGCAGAGTCAGATACTTTATTTTGTTTAGCAGCTACAACAGGGAGAGAGTCTATTTAAAAAAGAAATATCTAGCTGCAAGAGCTGAATGTGTTGTATGCTTTGTTCACTAATATTGTATAGCAAATGTTTGAAATAGAGAGAGCAGAAAGGGAAAGAAGAAAAGGTTTCAGGCAAGATGAAGAGAGAAAATGAATGTGTTCTGCTGTTCAACTTATTACTTTTTGATGGACAGTGAGAGTTTCTGGAAGCTTTAGGATGAATTGCCCAAATTTGAGTTGATAGAACTCCATTATAAAATGTTCTCAACAGTCAAAGCTATTCGCTTTTCATAGAAAATGACTGGAGTGGTCATTTGTTACCTTTTTAGTTCACTTTTTTTTGAGTCAGATTCTGCTCCTCTTTCTCAGGCTGAGCCTTACTCCTCAAGACATCCCATTTAAATCTTTGGGACTTCCCATAGAATAAAGTATTCAGCTTCCGCAAGGATGGCAGAATCTGACCTGTAATCTTTCCTTATTAAACCACAGATTGATGCCCATTAGGGATTTCCAATGGTTTTTTCTGTTTTGAATTTAATTTTGGTCTTCCTCTTCCCACCCTGACTATAGTTGATACTGCATGTTCCAAATGTTATATAATGTAGCAAAAAGCTCTTCAATCAATTTTAGAAGCAAAGTGCCATTGGATGCAGATATGTAGATCCAACTGACTTCAATGAGAGCCCTCGGAATATAGTTGAAGGAAGAATTTTGTCTAGTGAAATGTGGATTTGGAGTTAATTTCCTACTTTGGAATTTAATACAATGAGCAGGTGTTACCTGAGAAATAATCCAAAAGAAAAGGAGAGAGATGATCACTAAACTGGAAGTCAAGTCATCAAGTGATGTTTTAGTTCTTCTCCCACAGTGCTTAGTGAGAGCACCATTAGTAACTGATATATGGAGTTGAAAATGATCATTTGAAGAAAACCCTGTCATATGGCATGCAAGTAGTTACTGGATAAAGCAGTAGGGGTTGGGGAGTTGCTGATTAATCTCAACAGCTAACATTAACATTCCAAATGTCATTCTTTATTCATTTCACCCACTTGAGTCTGTCATGTCCTTTTGTGCCTAGGTTTCTTAGAGCACATTTGATATACAGTATATGATAACAGATGGGGACCTAAAGTACTGAGTGTTATAACATTCCAGTCTTTTTTTAAGGGGCAGGAATTTTTCAGCCTCAAACATTTCTCTGTGGTTTTCTCTTGTTGTTTGCCTGTATGCTGGGGAGTCCATCCAAATTAAACCAGCCAGGAAGGGTTTGTGGAAGGATGGCTGGAATGGACAGAATTCTGAGGTTTTAACCTGGCAGCTTTCTAAAACCTCATTCCACATCTACTATGGATTCCTCCACTTGACAAGGGATAGCATGGATCCCCATTCTGTAAACCACATCCATTCTGTGGTATTGTCCTCCATGTGTGTCCAGGAGATAGTGGGACTGGTGACAAAATTCCGGTGTGGCACTCCCTTCTTTGCCACTGGTGAAGAGCAGCTGTGATAGCAATTTAAAGCATTTAATGGCCCAGAATTGTGAGCATCACATTTGTGTTTCCAATCCTTTTGATTCTTGTCAGGCTAAGAAGTAGAGTCATCAAAATTTTTGAAATTTTGAAATTTCATCAACATTTCAAAATTTGAAAAAAAATGGGAAAATTTTAATAATATTTAAATGAAAATTCTCCTCCCTCTGTTTTGCAAATGAGCTTGGTCAAAACTTTTTTTTTTTTTAACATTTCAACAAGATGTTAAAGATACACTTTGAGGGGAAAAATTACTATCTTTTCCCATTATTTATTTATTTTGCCTATTGTGCCAAGAACTACATCTCTGAGCTTCAGATCTGACTTCAGTACCTTATGGCAGTGTGCTAGAGTTAGCCACAAATGACTTTTACAGCTGTTGAATGGTCAACTTTTGTGTTTAACCAGCCACAAAATAATAATAATAGTAATACAAACACCACCACCACACATATATTCTCCACTGCCATAAACATTTGGTTCCTTACTACATTTTGTAATATAGTACTTAATGAAAACAGTCACAATTTATAGTTAAAGGTATCTCAATTTAGTTATTACAGACACGTGGGCTAGATGTGCTAGAGACATATAAAATAATGAATTATATGCTTAAAGTTAGTTGTACAGCACTGGCTGCACTTTCTCATAATACAAGAACAAGAAGCCACCCAATGAAATTAATGGGCAACACATGTAAAACGGTTAAAAATATGTATATCTTTTATACCACATATAATTAATCTGTGGAATTCACGGCTGCAAGATGTTATTCAGTCAAAGTCCCTCATAGAATTCAAAAGGGAGTACATTTATATAAATAAGAATGTTGGCCATAATTACGCTAGCTAAGATAAAAACTTAAGGAATATCAACCTTCCATTATTATTATTATCGCATAACAGTAATATTGAACTAGGGCCTAGAAGTCTCATCCAGATTGGGCCCCACTGTGCTAGGCGCTATTTTAAAAATGGTAGTCTCTGCTCCAAAGAGCTTGCAATCTAAAAGAGAAGCTCGAACAGGTGCACAGGACACAAGAGCCTGGGTTGGGAAAAATGGTAGAGACAGTTCAACAAAAATAATTGGGTGTATACAATTCTTAGGCACATCTCTGATCACTGCTGCTAAATGTCTAATTGTTATCAGGTTGCAGTTTCCTGTAGGCATTATGGCTGAGAAAGTTCTGAGGATGGACTTGGAGGAGAGTGAGGTGGAGGTTTTTAAATTCTGACTGGATATAAACTAATCTCTAGGAGTCTGGGGATAGGAAGAAATGTCTCCCATAGCATACTATCCATTATGGGAGATTTACACCTTTCTTTTGAAGCATCTGTTATTAGGCGTCTTTGGAGACAGAGTATTGGACAGGTTGGACCATTGGTTTGATCTGCAATGTCAGTTCCTATGTTCCTTTGTGGCAATGGGAAAGACTTAAGTGTGCAGTAGCTCAGAAGAAAATTGGACAGGGAGATTTTGCCATATAGTGATAACTAGATGAATCCTTGCCTGTCTGGTACTATGGATCCCTCCTGCATACTTGACTCCTGAGTCCTGCATTCCTTTCTGCTCCTGATTGCTGCTTCTCTGCCTGCTCCCGGTCCCTGTTCTCCCATCCCAGATGCCTGTCTACTCCCATTTCCTGCTGTCCTGCCCCATTCCAGGGGCCTCTCCTTTGCCTTACCCCTGATACTGTCTCTATCTCTGACCTTTGGCTTGGCACCTGACTCTGACTCTGACCTTTGGCTTGGTGCCTGACTGCCCAGGCCCCAGTCATTGCACCTCCTTCCTCTAGAGAGAGGTGGTTCTAGTCAAGCCCCTGGGCATACCCAGGACCGGTGCTAGGGTTTCTCGTGCCCTAGGTGTATGGCCATTTCGCCACCTCCCGCGCAGTCATTCCTGTGGAGGGTCCGTTGGTCCATGGCTCCGGTGGAGCTGCCGCAGTCATGCCTGTGGGCGGTCCACTGGAGCTGCGTGAGCAGCCGAGCGTCCGCAGGCATGACTGCGGCAGCTCCACCGGAGCCGCGGACCAACGGACCCTCCGCGGGCATGCCTGCGGCAGGTCAACTGGAGCCGCCTGCCGCCCCCCTCCCCCCCGGCAAAATGCCGTCCCCTGAATAATCCTGGCGCCCGAGGCGATTTCCTCGGCTCCCTAAATGGTAGCGCCAGCCCTGGGCATACCTCCACCTTGCATACAATTGTGCATGCTGCAAGTAGACACAAAATTGTACAGGTAAATCTGATGATAGAAATTGAGGCTTTTAATATCCTTACGGGTAAAACAGAGGTATCATCCAAAAGAGAGTGACGGAAAAGTCATTTGCCTTGGATAACTGCACCTTTTTTTGAAGGTAGATACATTCGGTACTTAAGGTATTTCCTATTGTAAGTTTAGGGAAGTGCAAGGGAATACTGAAGCTACTGATGTAACCATATCATGTTATCTTTTGCAAATTGCAAAATTGGTGAGTTTTATGGAGTTACCATTACAGTCTTGTAGCTGAATTTGCCTTTGAGCCTAGATTTGACCTTCAAGTTTTAGGGATGTGTTTCTCTGCAACTTGTATTGCAAAGCCACCACTTCATCTTTTATCCTTCTTCCATTATTATTATTATGATTTTATTATGTTATCACCAAAATTTTTCCAGCTGAGCAGTTTTTTGATGAAAAATTGGGGTGTTTGTGGAATAAAATTTTTCACAAGAGGTGTCTGCTGGAAGATTTTGGCTTAAATCTTTTGGATTTCAAGTTTTCAGCTGAAAATTCAAATTTCCCTGAGGAAAAAAATTGTGGCTCAATTCTAATGATTAATATTATTATTACAGTAGTTTGTAAAGGTGCCAGTTAAGATCATGGCTGTGCTGTGCAGGTAGTTGTAAAAATGAATACAGAGACATGGTTCCCACTCTGAATTTACAATCTAATCTTATATCACAAAGCTGCAGTTCCAACTTCTTTCCTCCTTCCAGTCATAGCACTGGGTTTCTTGAGGCAAGTTATTTTTAAAAGCCTGAAACTCTGTAAAAGGTAAACAAGAATATTTGTCACAGGGAGAGTTAAAAAACTAACTTGTATCAGTTTCATATTGCCTACTATATTTTTCCATAATTTCCTTTTGCTTTTATTGCAGGAATAGATGCATGAAACAATACAGGTGTGACTGATAAACAGCTCAACAATAATGAAGCTATCAGTAACATAAATTAATTACTTTACCAAAAGACTAATTACTTAATGTGCTTGACTGGAACTTGCTTCTGTCACAGTAGGAAAGCAACTAGCTCAGTGATGAATGGTACTTAAAGTTGAATAGGCTACTATGACAAGGCATATTGGAATTTGCTCTTGGCTTTAATTACAGAATTGTTTTAGGAAAAAGAAAAGATTAAGAGGCTAACAACAGTGGTCCACACTTTGCATAATATTGTCTTATTCTGGATATAAATCTCTGCCAAGATCATATTCATAGGACATTATGCTCACAGACTTCTCCTAGCTCATTTGTGAAAATGCCAAACTATGGAGAAAATGAAATGAGGTTGGCATTAATAGATGCAGAATAGGCTGGTTCATTTGTGATATTACCCCCTCCTGCACACCCCCCAAAAATTAAACCAAAACAGCCCACAATAGGTACAGTAGAAAATATACACATGCTGAAGGCAGTTGCATTTTCTTCAGGACACACTTGCATTGAGATAAACCATATTTATCTCCTTTAATTGTGCTTTGTTTTATATATTTACCAGACAATATTATAATAATATTTTGCTTTGAGGCAGTGTGGTCCAGTGGATAAAGCATGGGGACTGAGAGTCCTGGGAGATGGGTTTCAGTCTCATGTGTACCGTTGGTACTCTGTGTGACCTTAAGCCAAGTCAGTGGGACCACTGTTTTTAAACATGGATACCTAACATTGGGCTTCTAAATCCACACTTATGTATCTAAATTTTTGATTTTTTTAAAGTGCAAGGGTAACTAAAGAGGAACTAGTATTTCTTTTTACGTACTGACAAATCCATAGTGACTGTCCTTTTGCAGGCTTAGATTGCTATTTGTGAGGTTTCCCTACATAAAAGGAAATAAAATAAAACCTCAGGAAAACAAATAGAAGCACCAGAGGGAATAATGTGTTCTGTCTTTCACAAAATGGAAATCGTTTCCTTTATTTAAATAAGTGATCTTTTCAATATGCCTGCCTTTTTATTGATAAAATACCTGTAAATGGTTTAGTGTGTCATGAGAAAAAATAAAACTAGTAATATCAATATTTATCATCTCAACTAGTTACATAATGCCATATTTAAATGCCTTAGGGCTTCATCCATGCAGAGAGTCCAATTTCTGTTTCTTATATTAAATGCATATACACTTTTACACTGCCTGAAGGCCTGGTGCAACTTCTGTTAAAGTCAGCTGAAGTCTTTCCATTGACTTCAGAGGGAATTGGAATGGGCCCCATAGTATTTTTTTTAGTGAGATATTCATAGAGGAAGGAAATTTAGCTCTTTACTTTACATTTTGATTTTTTTCTCATGATGTATGGCTAATTGAAACAGATGGTTTATTGTGATGAAGACTGTAGTGCCCTGGTAATAATTAATATAAAGGAGGTTTTTTATTGTGGCCGCTGGATACAGAGATACCATTTAGTTCTTTCTAGCTCGAAATTGACTAGTGCAGCCTATGCTCTCAAATCTGACCTTATAGTCTTGCCCTAAATCCTGGCTTATTCTCAGCATTCCTGGAATGGACTGATGCATACACTCCCAAGACCAAAAGAGAAAGAAGACATAGTAACCCAGGATAATATCAAATGACTAGGATTATCCATGTCATTCGATTTCCTTTCATTCAAATATGGCCCATAAACATTTATCGGGAAAAAAAGTATAATTTTGGAGATTTAAAAATTCTTAGTTTTTCAGTCATTAATATAGATACTTTTAGCCAATCCCATGGTCAAAATACGATGTGACTGGCTGCTGAAAAAAAGTAATCAAATTTCAATCTAGGAGTAGCTGTACTTGTAGATTAAGTAATACTTGTAAAATTTGTTGAACTGAACGGTTAATTTGGAGTGAATAATTTATTCAGTGAGTATGTATGATACAATAGAGATTGTTCACGAGTTGCTTATGATTTTCTTAGATTTATTCATTGTTTGAAATAGATGTATATAATGTGACTGTATATGAATAACTCTCGTGTCTTGTTCAGAAGCTGTTTGTTGCACATATTTGATATTGTTACTGGGTTGCCAACTCTTGTGTGATTTTTATTGAGAGTCTCATAATATTTGGCATTCTTCTTATAGCCCCAGCTCCTGGAGTGATGTGACTATGTGAGAATCCCAGCTTTCACTAAAAACTGAGTCTCTAGCCTTCACTTGTGAAGAAAAGCTTGAAAGTGTGAACCCTAAAGGCTCAGAACCCAGAAGGCTAATTAAAAAGAAGTATTTTTAAAGATTTTATGTTTTTTATGCCACCCTCATGATTTTGAGGGACTTGGCTCCTGATAGATGCATTGTCAAATGTCACTGACTTCACCTTGTTCAATACTTTACAGTTTTGCACCCTGTATACGTCAGTAGCTTTCAGATCGAGAGCACAGTTAAACATGGAAAATACTGATATGGTGGGTGGCCAGCTTCAGAAAAGCTGATGCCTCCCAGTGCCACACAATGCCCCTGTGTGAGATAAGAGATTCATGCTGGCAAAGGACAGGCAGTGTTTCTGCTGCCCTCATCCCTCCTGCAGATTTTCTGTTGGTGGGTAAGAAGCTCAACCCCCAAATTCCCCCCCCCCCCATCAGACGGCAACCTGCAGAAGCTGTGCAGAAAGACAGCTCTCCCCCTGGCTGCCTTGGGCATGCCTCCTCCCTGGCCAGTTTTGCCCACTTCTCGGACTGCATTGACTCCTTTAATCCATTTATTTAACTCACTGGTGTGTGTGTGTTACGGGTCCCCCTCCATGCAAATCCATGGAGGAGAGGAGTTTTTACAGTCCCTAGCTACAGAACCTTAGCTCAGGCTGAAGCAGCTTGTGCTTTTAGCTCAGGTGGTCCTGGGTTCACTCCATGATGTGTTGGCCAGAAAGGCAGCCGTCACAGCTGCAGTCTTGTACCCTGGCAGCTTTCTGCCCTTAATGACCTCTGCCAGGGTGTGTGAATCTGGCCCTTTAATTGCAACACAGAAATATTGTTACTTTCTCATTCCATGTGAATGTTAGAACAATGGTAGGTGAAGGCAAAAATGCTGCTCAATGTTTCATATTTTTTGTCAAGTCTGTTGCCAACTGCAAATTTCCAGCCATGTTGTTGATGCCTTTTCTTTCCCATCCGCGCCTTTTTTTGCCCAAGTAGTAGGCTTGTTTAAATTGAACAGAAAAAGAATATCAAATGTTAAAACAGTTGCAAATGACTCTCATGGTTTATTTAAGAGTCCTCTGCTGAAGAAATGGCACAGTAACCTTGGCTGTGACGTTCTTCGTTGCTGCTGGCTGTTGCATGGAGTGTTTCTAAAATTACACTGTTGCTCTGACTTGGTGGTGTTGACTTGGTAAACATGCATTAATTATCAGAGGAAATTTGCACTTGCTAGCAAGTTGGTGAGTGTTTTGAATGGTATTTTGTGAAATGAATTTCCTTTTAGCTCCCCCTTTTGCTAAAACCAGTTCAGAGGGTTTTCCTCTGGAGGGAAAATTCAGTAACACTAAATATAGTGCTATTAATTATACCCTAAGTGATGTATACAATGTCTAAATTGCAATTTGTTTACTAGATGCAGGCACTTAAGTAACACTGCAGAAGAATGTTACACATGAGTATGAAATTACACTTTAGCTCCTTGTATGTCCTATACTGTTAGAACCTCAAATGGCACTGCATAGTTTACTCCTGTAACATCAGTTAACTAATTTTTAATGTAAGAGTACCTGTAGCTTCATGGAATTTGCATATTCATTGTGTCTTGATTATAAAATAGCTACAATACAACTAATTGTGCCATAGCTGCCATAAATAGTCTTAGCTTTATTTACTACTTCAATGGACCTTAATTGCTTTGTGACCTGAAAATTATGCCCAGGTATTTTATACAGTATTATTTATGCTTTATGTAAAGTCAGGACACTAATCCAGTTGTGTTATGGAAAGAGTTTTATAAATAGTTGAGGGTGTTCTTAGGGCACAAAGCATTGTGGGTGAAGTGGCTATTTTAAACTCCATTGCTGCCTGTTTTAGCAAAGGCATCAGACATTAAAATTATTTTATAGCATCCAAATTGACAGTGTACTTATATATAGTACCTAAATTGTATTACATGGTATACTTAAATATAGAAAGACCAAGTCTGTGCTCAAAGAGTTTACGATCTATGGATGAAATCCTTGTCCTACTGGAATCAATAACAAAACTCCTATTGACTACAGTGGTGTCAAGATTTCACCCAATAAATTTCAATTTTATCACTTGCATACTGAATTTAATCATGTAAAATAAGAGTTTACTCTTAATCCAGTTGTTTGAATTGTCTGTATTTTATCAGACTCCTGCATTGCACTTTATATCCTAGTCACTGTTTAGTTACATGCCTTTTCCTATGCTATGTAATTTGCTACCCTACTTTATTCCAGTTCTCCACTTTGAATTTGAGTCATGCAAAGGTACATGTTTGTGATTTACTTCATTTATACAGTAATAATCCTGGTTCAGTAATCATCAAATATAGTGTGTATTTACAGTGCTACAGTACAGAACTATTTCTGTTGCTGTAAGGAACACACCTACCAGAAGTACTTCACATCCATTGTTCTCCCAGAAGCAAGTGGCATATAACCTTCAGAGTCAGACTGAAAAATTTTAGGCTGTCCCACTTATTATAGATACTAATATGGAAAAAATTAATCAAGCATCTTTCATTGTAAATTCTCTGCAGGAAGCTATTGGATTTCTTAGAATCTCTGGGTCGCAGCCCTTCCTTGACCAGCAGCATGTGAAATATCACATCTCATTGTGTACTGAAATAGAGAACAGGGCCCATGCTGATGCCATCCGAAGTGTGTAACCAAGCATGCTCAGAGATCACAATGATAACATTTCAGCAGTTCTGTGTTAAAAGAAAATGACTTCAATCTTATTGGCTAAACTCTAACAACGGGCATGGTCAGGCCTTGAATAATGGGCATAGTTCGCTCAGTCTTAATCACGGTTTGACGTGAGTGTCTGTCCTTTTGGATGCTTATCTTCCACCATCCTCTACAGGTTTTTTTGAATTACATTAAGTAATGCAACTTATTTTTCACTCTTATCCTCCATTACTCTGTGTCAGAGACCTGGCTAATGGCTACACATGCTCAGGTGCATGGCAACCTGCTTTTGAGCTCAGCTGTACTCCCTGATTTGTGGTGCAGTTTTGTCTCCTTGTGCTTAGTGGGTAGGTGAGCTTTTTGATGTTGAGCTACAAATTACCTACAAATTCAAAGAAGACTGGCCAGTCCCTTGAGGTTTTTACCTATAGCACACGCAGGTTCTTTTGATATGAATTGGTATCCTTTCCCCCGTTCCACTAACTGAGCCCCACACCTTAACCCCCCAAGTAATAGGCTCAATCTACTCAGCACCACTTAACGTCAGAAAATACGGTCACCCCATTCCTAGCATGCTGAAGCAGCAATAAAGCTGTAGAGTTGTCAGTTGGGGGAAAATGAGAGCCCCTTTGGCTGAATGAACCCCCCTGTGCTATGTCCTTGGGTGCAACAGATCCTGATAAATAAAACCTACCTCTCAAAAGAGAACAAATGCCAATCTGAATGGTGAGACTCAACTTTGAAGGTGTGGAAAGGCAGTGGCCCTCTGTTATTGATTGGAGCTCCAGAAAGCCTTACAATACACACACACAATATGAAGAGAAAGCTGGAAAAGGCCTATGAGATAATGTAATAATAATTCTTGTCTCTCATCAGTTTTGCAAAGATATTCTTTCTGTTATATTACAGTTAGGGAAAGTGGGTCACAGAGAGGTGAAATGACTTTCCCACGATCACATAGCAGGTCAGTGGCAGATCTTGGGATAGAACCCAGGTCTCCTGACTTCCATTCTAGTGCCCTGTCTAGTGGACGTACATCTCCCCAAGTGTGCGGTATAAAGCATAAACAGACATATGGCACTATAGCGCTGGCATAGACTGGGAACTGTGCAGAGCAGATGTCACTTGGATGATTGTGATTGTTGCCTACATAACCTCCACCCCTCATTCCTTGGCTCCGGTGTCTTATGCCAAGGGTCCTTCCATCACATGAGCAGGCAGCATGCCTTTCCAACAGATGGGCATGAGTGCACGCAGGCCAGGAAGCATGAATGAGCATTAAACATGTTTATACAGCGTTACTGGCTGGGAGGCAAAAGTCTCTGTGTTGTGAGCTTCAGCACCGACATTACAGCTGAGAGGATGTGGCTGTGCTAATCCTGGCTCCGAGCTGGATTAACTTTCAAAAAGAAAAAGAAAAGAAAATGCTTTAGCAGCCACACAGGGCCATGTTCTGATATGCTAGTAATAGGCAGCATGTTTGGGCTAACTGCCTGGCTGGCCACCTTTTCAGCTGCATATCCCCAGCTCTCATGGGACAGGCGCTGTTTGGGTTTTTTTGTTACAACAGTAAACAGACACAACTAAATTATATATTTATACTACAGGGTCTTGAGTGAAAATCAAAACTCCCTGCACACTCTTATATTACCAGTATTATTCAGATAATGGGCACACCCAAAATGTGCAGGGCACTTTCCAAATGCAGTTCCTGTTCTAAAGACTTAAAAATCTGCTAAAACAAAGACAAACACAGGGAAGAAGCATACAAGCAAAGGGAGACGAGTGATGACAGGCTTACATCACACTAGTTACATTTTTTTAAGTTATTTCCTCGGCTGTCCACAATTTTCCCTCTGCCATTCAACCACCTTCATCTTCAAGTCCTGTGCTCTTACTCCCCTGTCCTCCTCTTCCCTCTCCCTCTCCTAAAAGAACAGTTCACACCTCATAAAATAGATTGATATGGATAAGTAGGTGACATAGTAGTCAGTTGTTTCTTGGCTTTGTAGAACAAGTGGATCTTCAGGAGGGATTTAAATGAGGACAGAGAATAGCTTTCAAGACCAGCTGACAAAGCACAGTCCTGCATTCTGGTTATGTTAGGAACAAATGTTTTGTGAAGAAATTTGCAGTGTTATTCTCCATCTGCTTCTATCACAGGTCACTGTTTCTAGTACTTCATTTGAAAAAAGCAAAAACCAGTCACCCGCTATGTTCAAAGTATATGTGCTTTACGTATTAATCTGAGACATTTCTAGAGGTGACCAAAGGATGGCCATTCTATTTCATGGCAACTTGCAAGGATGTTGAAATGTATTTGGGTTCTGTGCTGGAACAAACCCAATACCTTTTGAACATTTTTGCAAAAATAAAGTTGTGTCAAAATGCCCATTCTGTGGTTGAAACCATAGCTTTTTGGTTTGGAAGGAGGTGTGTGTGTGTGTGTGTGTGTATGAGGGCCTAGTGGATAGGATGTCACCCTGGGAGACCTGGGATCAAGCTTCTGCTTTGCCTGATTCAGAGCAGAATTTTTCACCTTGGATCACGCTGATATCATCTCTCTTGCAAAACTTTTTCAAAATTGGTAGGTCTCCAAAAAGCATTCCGCTTCGACCAAAAGAAATGTCATCAGAAACGTTTCAACCAGCTTTAGACGTTTTCCCTTGGCAGTGCTGAATTCATGCCTTTTGTCCTTTGTAAGATGCTAATGATCACGCTCTCTCTTTCTCTGTAGAGCAATACTGCACATCTATTCACAGCTCTTGGGAACATGTGCCGCAGAAGGAAGTTGGTAGTTTGACAAATTATTTGTAAGGGATACAGTGCAGTATACAAGCAGACAAAGCCTGGAGATTAACATTTGTTTACCATAGATGGACTGTGTATAATTGCTTAGCCCAACAGTGTGTCACACCATTCCTTGTGCATATACATAGCATCCTGGTGTATCCCATCGCTGGGGAATTTTGTTGCTGTTAAATTACTTCATTTCTTATAATACCCAGCAACAAATATATCTTGGGGGAAAAGATCACAATAGCATATAACACTATATATCAAGCAGACCAATACTGTTTTAGCTGAGTTACAATGGTTACTGTATTTCCCCACAAAAAACATTATTAATGCTGCAGGCACATATCAGAACCTTTCACAAACATTGCAATAACTCGTATTATCTTATCTATCCAGAGCTTAGATAGTTTTTATTAGTGATCACAAAAACTAAAAATGTCTTAATACTGTAGGAGTTGCTCTGCTTTGCACCTTTCTTTTCTGTCACATATATGAGTTGTACTAATTCCGGGCTAGACAAATTGCATGCTGAAGGTAGTCGATGCCACTCTTTGCTAAGTGCCCAATCCTGGGTGGCACTCACAGGATCGGGCTTTATGATTGCATATACCTGCTAATTATCTGAGTGCCATTAGGCAGAGAACTAGTACTTCCCACATGCCCAGCTCATAGAATTAGAGTACTTAAATAAACAGGGGGTTGAGCGGCATCACTGCAAGAGACAGAGAAGGATGAGTGTGGGAATTCCGCACTGCTGGGGAAGGCACGGGCTAGCACCTTTTTGCCTTTTCCACCTGAAGAACCTCCAGAGGTTTATAGCAATGGAGTTGGCCATTAACAAACCTGAGAAATGTGTTGACTCTTCTCCTGCAGCCCCTGAGCTGCTCCTGAGCTCCTTCCCCATGTGGACCTCGCTGCTCTTGAAAGTCCCCTCCAAGCCAAATCATTTGGTCTGGGGCAACTGTAGGGGGGATGGGAGGGAGAGGAGCTGTGGAGGGCATGTGGATGTCATGCTGGGGGATTTGGGGGAGCTGCCATCAGCACTGTGATAGAGCAGTCCAGATTGGGAAAGGGGAAGTTCAGAGCTGCTCAGGGTGGAGGAGATGGGGAGTATTTTACTGATGTTCTTCAGTGAGCTGAATTTGGATCCTGGACCCTAGATCTCAAATCTTAGTTGACTGGGCTCCCCTAGTTATTTCTCTTACTACTTTTTTTGATTTGTTTTGTGACAAAAAAGGTTAGAAAATATTTTCAGATCTGGTGAACATTGCTACATTTGTGGTTTCAGAATTCAGGAATCCTTTATATGATTCTCTTCAAACTTCATAGCATAATTTAACCTCAGCCTCAGATGTGACCTCTCAATTATGAGGCCAACCTGTCTTACTTCTTGGATTTTAGAGGGGAGGTCAAATCAGCTTTGTAAGTGAAACCCATAATGGAAAATCTAACAACTTTCACAATAGAGCAAATGCTGTTCATACATAATCTTGGTGGCTGAGTTGGGTTCTCTTTGTTTCTGTATTGGGTGAATTATTTAAAGTCATGCTGACTTTGCTTTTGTTGAATCTATTTATGTCTACTTACACTTTTAGGTAAATAAAAGCTAGGGGATAGGACATCCTATTAGTATACATTTGTGGTGGTGGTGTTATTACAGGTAGCCTTTTTTTTCCATAGTCTAGGGAGCCTTGAACTTGAATTCATGACACTTTTCTATACCTATCATTCATTATTTTGCATTGTAGGTTAATTTTTCAAAGGCAAATACTACAAATATGCCTCTAAAAATGCACATGTTGCATGAGCAGATCTTTACATTCGAGCATGCAGATTTTGCCAGGGTGCATAAATAACCTGTTCTGTAGGTTTGAAAACTTAACACTTTGTCGTGTTTGTGTGTGTGTGCATGTATGACACCAAATAATTGCTCCTACCGATAATCTCTTGCAACCCTGTGCTATTTCCCTTCAGCCCCCTTTTAATGTAACAGATATAAGTCACGTCTCTCTAATGATTGGACATGATCTTTTCTGGGATGTGATAGTACTGTATTTCATTGATTGTTCATTTATATGAGTAGTTGATGTCAATAGAACTATTTTTCTGAGTCAGGTTCAGATCCATAATTTGAAGATAACATTATTTTATCAGATTTACAAGCAAAACTTAGATTTGGTGTTTTTTTTATCCAGAGCTTAAGTCTCTCTCCCCTTGGTATCATTTGACAGGTTTGGATGCACCCGTATAGGAAGAAGAGATTATTCTTTTAAATAATTCAGTCTAACCATTTATATATATCAAGGGAAAGTTTACTTTTTATAGTTTTTAATCTCCTCCCATCTCCTTAAGCACACATTTAGTAAGAGAACAATACTCATTACTGCTTGTTCACCTGTAAGGATTTGATTCAGGCTCATCATGAAATTACTCCAGTTGTTTATATTTTAACAGAGATGTCAGGCAATACAGTTTAACTGTAGATAAAGCAAGGCTTCCCTTATTATAAGATGACAGGTAGTTTCTAAAGACTTACTTGAGTGGCCTTGTTAGGCCACACCATGGCTGTGAAGTAGGGTGACTAGATAGTATGAAAAATCAGGACAGGGGATGGAGGATAATAGGAAAGAAATGTATAAGAAAAAGGCTCAAATATCAGGACTGTCCCTACAAAATTGGAACATCTGGTCACCCTACCGTGAAGGCAATTTCAAAAATATAGCAAAGTGGTGTGTGTGTGTGTGTGTGTGTGTGTGTATTTCTCATCCATTTCATATGTGAAAAGCCAGTATTCATTACCTTGCCGTATATTATAGACCTGTTTAAGGCAGGGCTGGACTTCACTATATGAAGATTGACGCTGCTAGAGTTGATGCAGCAGGGGTCAATTTAGTGGGTCTAGTGAAGACCTGCTAAATTGACCACAGAGCAGTCGCTGATTGACCCAGGTACTCCAGCTCCCCAAGAAGATTAAGGTAAGTTGACAGGAGAGCATCTCCTGTTGACGCAGCACAGTGAAGACACTGGGGTAAGTCGACCTAAGCTACATTAACTCCAGCTACTTTGTCTATGTAGGTGGAGTAGCGTAACTTAGATCGATTTACCCTGGTAGTGAAGACAAGCCCTGAGTGTTTCTCTGGTAAATCCAGCATTTACTATTCCCTACTGAGCATGCTCTTCAGAATACATTGCAATAAATAGACATTTCTAAGTCCAATTCACTGGCCTTTACAGAATAAACCTTGGCTGGTCATCTGGTGTATGAGAATTTGAGTGTTAAGCTACTTTCGAAAAGACCTTTATCTGAGTTTCATAGAAAATATCATGTGTATTTTGAGATGAATCCTCATGTAAAGGAACAATTAAAAGATTGAGACAGGATCTCCAAACTCAATTTTCTGAATCTTGCTCATAGTCATCTTTATTATTATTAGATTTCAGTTGCACTCACTCTGTGCTTCCCAAGCAGAAGAAAATGCAAATCCTGACCTAATGAGCATGATGCCTAAGGAGACAAAGGAATACCACATTCAAACAAGTTTATCCAGGTGATGGTAGGCATATGTCTTACATACTAAATGCCTTCTCCCCTTCATCCAGGATTTCTCTCTTATCTTCCCCCTGCTTGCCAATTGTCAGCTTCAGTTGTAGTGTACATATACCACTACCTCCCATTATTTGATCCACTCATTCCATATAAGAGAGCAGGTCACTGATAAGCAAAATACATGAAATGGGTAAGGATTGAACTTAATCAGCTAGTTTATTCAGAATGTCTCCAAATGACCCCGATCTCCATTTTATCCCAGCTCCTCAACTTCTTTTTTTTTTCTTTTTTGGTGAATTTTTTGTGGTTTTTGAAGAGAAGGGGACTGGCTGAAGTGGAAACTGAAGTTTTTCTTCCTTTTCTATTCTCTAGGCTAAGTACAATCAGACAGCTACAGAGCAAGTCTCCCTGTGCTGCATCATCACTGGTCTCAACCCTGATTTGGGATGGACAGCCCTTCTCTCTAGGGGTAGAGGTAGTTCAGTTTCTGTTTCACCTCGGTCCTGGGCAAAGATTGCCAGTCATGCTGCACTGTGACTATGTTATGGTGTGCGGTTTTTGTGAGGAGAACTGTCCACTGGGACTAAACTGAGATCATCAAATCTGTTTTTTACTTAGGACCTTAAACTGAGCTTGATCCCAGGGTTCCTGAAGGGACAGATGAGTGCTTTATCCATTAAAGCACCTGCCCCTCACTTTCTTCCTCACATCATCAGCTTGGCTCCATTCCTGCACACCATTCATATGCTGAAATCCCACCGAAGTCAGTGGGCGCTCTGTGCCTGGAGAGCTTGCAGGACTAGGCCTATGAAGTGTATAAATTTTAGTGGTTGTGCCATTAAGCTCTAATATTTTTTCCCATTAAGATGTTTAATTGCCTAAAATGTTTCCCTTCTTTTTAATATTTTCCTTTCTTGCACTTAGCTGTCTTCCTATAAGTTATTAGCCAGCATTGCTGCCTAGATGTCTCTTTACAAGGGTGGTGAAAAAATTCATAAATCTTTCTAACATTATGGGAGCCTGTAGTAATAGTGCCTGTAACTCTTAGACAGTTATTGATTTGGTGACCTCTTTTTTTTTTTCTTTTTAACCAAGCCATTAGCTGGTTCCTTCCATCACCCTACTCATAAATCTTTGTTTGGAATGAGTAGTAACATTTCTGTCATCCTCATTTCATGTTAGTAGCTTGCTAGCAGTTTCTGGGCATCTTTCACGTTCATACTGATTTCTCTAATTTAATATTCCCTTTTCTAATTTTTCCAGCATACTGTCCCTCTTTTTTCAATTTGTTTGAATAAATTATACAGGGCACTACAGGGGAAATGCTTTTCTGAACATGACCATTCATTAAGAAACTATAAAAAGTATATCTTGGTTTTTCCATGAGTGTTGTTCTCATCAGTGGCTTCCATATCCACATTGCTTAATTAATCAGTCAGAAGAGGATTATTCAGACTGCTCGGTCTGCTAACGCAGCCTGGTATATGTAACTCAAGCGATGTTATTTTGGCCCTCTACAATCTGACCAGCTATCACCAAAAATAAAGAAACTGGGATCAGAATTTAGCTGGGAGTGTGGCTGATGAGACTTGAAGCATAGTACTGTGCAAGCAGCTTTCTTTTTCGCAGCTATTTTGCCCCTGGGCTACTGGAAGCAGTGAAAATGTATGAACTAAAGGTAGATAGAATGGATTCATCAAAGGGCTAATAGGTACATATTAAAATTGTAACAAATTTCAAGCCACAGTTCAGTTAAAATTAACATGCACTTACAGGGCCGGCTTTAGGAAGTGCGGGGCCCAATTTGAACAGTTTCGACGGGGCCCTGGCAGGGATGACCGAAAAACAAAACCAAAAACAAAACCAAAAAAACCCACCACCTTTCATTTCTTCCATGTATTATTTACTTTCCATGACTATATACACATAATATTATATATTACATACATTACATCATACATTATAAATATCAAGTTCATTAAGAGGAACTTTATTGTACACCTCACCTATATATTTTTAAAACTTTATCTTCCTCTCTTTTTGTTTGACAAAATCTTTCAGTATATTGCCTAACTCTAAGCTCTTCATTACTTCGCATTCAATTGACATGATTGCCAAATTGTTTAATCGGTCTTCCTGCATTGTTGATCGCAGATATGTTTTAATTAGATTTAGCTTCAAGAAACTCCTCTCTCCCGAGGCTACAGTTACCGGAATAGTCAGGAAGATTCGAATTGCTATAAATAAATTTGGGAATGCTGTTGATCGATTATTATGTGCAAGAAATTGAAGGATTTTTAGGGGGTTTCTGCAATCAGACGAAATAATTGGCTTTAATGCTTCTGTTCTTCACAAAGAATGTAGCCATTTATGTCAACTGATTTTACAGTTGAAACTTGTTCGTTTTCCTGCACTAGTTTCACATCTGTCAATGCAAGTTCCAGATCCGCAGCAGATTTTCGTATGGTGTCCTTGGGAAGATTTTTGAATTTGCATAAAAATCCAAATAAATTCTCATGCTTTTGTAACTGTTCAAACCTTGGTTCAAGTGTCTGTAAAGCTTTGTCTAACACTTGATTGAAGCATTGCACTCTGTAAGCTTCTTTTGGATCAGGAAAAGGCTCATCTGCAGACTCATACTCAAACTGTTTTTTCCGTTTGCGCAACTGATTTTCTTCAATAATGTTTATTATATGCCCCTTCATTCCCCCCAGCACCGCCTGGCCCCGTGGAAACACTGTCCCCCCCCAGCGCCCGCCTTGCAGAAACAAAGCCTCCTTCCTCAGCGCCACCCCGTCGAAACAGCTGTGGGCCAAAGAGGAAGGTTCGAGGGGGGGGAGAAACAGCACACATAGGCAAAAGAAATATTCCATTCTGTGCATCCGAAGATGTGGGCTGTAGCCCATGAAAGCTTATGTTGAAATAAATTTGTTAGTCTCTAAGGTGCCACAAGTCCTCCTGTTCTTTTTTGCAGTTACAGACGACACAGCTGGTACTCTGAACCTGGCAAAATAGGATTGTCCATCTCCACAGCAGTAAAAATCGTGAACAACGCTTCCTCCCCAGCTGGACACCACCCTTCATTACCCTTTCATACATCTCCTGAGTTCGCTCCGGTAACTTCCTGCGTCGGTAGCTAGTTCAGAGATCCCCAGTTGCCCACCACTGCGCTCCTATATCACTTTGCTCCTCTCCCATGCCAGACAGCACCTGGATGGCCTGCCCTAAAACCACCCCCTAACTCACCCCCCCCGGACTGGCTCACTGCTCGCCTCTTTGTCACCTGGCTTGCCACACGTCGCCCCCGACTTGCCGCTGCACCCCCCCCCGAGTATATACGCTCATTCAAAGACCCAGAGGCTACACTGTATATTACTGACACAGCCAGATCAATGCCAGCACGAGTTGTACGAGGCTAAATCCTGCATTATGCACTTTTGTATGACTTGTGACACTGACTGTATTGAACCTTGGTAGATATGTTATAGTTGGGCCGCAATGCAGGGGTAGATATAATGTATGTAAATAGCAAAATAATGTACTTTTTGCTAGAAAGGTAGAAATGAGTCTTTCCTCCACATATTGTTAATACCATTGGTCTCCAATTCGAAAGATATGAGGTGTACTGATGAGGGAAAGTTCAGTGTGGAAGCGCAAGGGTGCACCTCCAGACAGCGTGGCAACCCTATGGTCAGATGCGGGGTGGAGCCAGACCACGGAAGCTTTGCCTCAGGGGTGCAGCTATTTAAGGACGGACGTATTGGGTGTGACTCGGTCTGCAAGTCGTCTGGGCTGCGGGAGGGCGCATGGAGTGTGGGATTGCAAGGTAAGGGATGGAGGGCGTGCGCGGCTGGCGTGAGATGTGGGGGTCGGGTGGAGGCGTATGGGACAGAGATTTTGGGGTCTGCGAGCGGGTGGGGAAGGGATACTGCCATGTGGCTCTTCCTTCCTCCCTAGATGCCCTACACCTATAGCTTCATGTGGGGATGGAGCTGCCTCTTCCGTGTTTGTAGGAGTGGTGGCTGGGGGGAAACTCAGTCAAACTCTGGTTTTTTTCTTTCGCTGATCGGGTCCACTTAAACCCTTACAAACGCCTCCCGCCTGCGATGGCGTCACTCGCCGCTGTGTGTGTGCTATGGCTTGTTTGATCTTTTCGGTGGAGCCAGATGAAAACCACAAACCCCAATGAGAACAGCAGGCTGGAAGACTAGACTGAACCCACCACCCAGCCTAGTCCATCCCAGAGCCCAGGACTGAGGGCAATGTGCCCCCACCCCAGGCCACCTGCTTCCACTCCTGGCCTCTTCCAGCACTGCCAGTGATTCTGTGTGGCTGCATCAGGTGGGATTTCAAGTGGACCCCTCAACCCCCCGCTAAATTCACCCCTGTTTTGCGACCCCTCTGCATCAAGAGCACCTTCCCTCCCTGCCCTAGAGCTGCTGGATGGCTAGAAAGCTGAACTGGGCATTTGATTGATCTAAAATATTGTCATGCCCCCTGCCAAAAAACCTTAATATCCACACAGCTTTGGGGGAGGGGCTGTTCGCCCCCGCCAAGCCAGTCTATTTTATTGTTGCAGAGCACATGAGGAGCCATAGTTTAATGGAAATATTCAGCCCCTACAGCGGTCTTGCAGCAGAGAAAACAGAGTTGATGGGAAGGGAACTGGTTTGGATAGGAGCCCTAGTCCCCTTCCTTTGCAAAATAATTTGGAGAGGGAATTATATCACGCCGTGCCTCAGTTTCCCCTTCTGCAGGGAGATGGGGGGGAGATAAGTCTCAGCCTGCCATGCCATGTTGCAAACCTTTCGCATTCTCCCCTCTTGCTATATTTGATTTCCTCCTCCAACCCTCCCTCTCTCTCTCACCTGGAGTTTACAGCACTAAGTACCGGCTGGGGGCTTTTTTCTTGGGTTCCATGACATGATCCCGACTTTAGTTCTGAAACAGACACAGGCAGGAACAAACTCACCCTCAACACCAACCCAATCTTACAAACCTGCGGGGAATGATAGGGTCAGACACTCACCGCTGGAGCCCCAGCAGCTGCTCAGGTGAGTGAGGTCCACTGCAGAGATTCCTGCCTCCCACCGGATCAGAAGCTCCCTTGGCGTCTCCTCCAGGTGAGTGCTGGGGGGAGGAGATGGGAGGAAGGCTGCAAGCACCTGTGCCTTCTCCCCCTTCCCCTTCCCCTTCTTCTCCTGACCTGCAACTCCCAGCGGCTGGTTCTGCCTCTGCTCGCCAACATCTCTTGTTGCCTAGCAGCAACAGCTGCTGCTTCCGGGAGACAGCCGGCCAGTGCGGGGCCCCGTCAGGCACGGGGCCCGATCCAGGGGAATCGGTCAGATTGGCCTAAGGCTGGCCCTGTGCACTTAAGCCGTTTGCGAAATAAACATCTGGTTAAGTCCATCTCCATAGAGCAAAGCACTTAAACATTTAATTTTAAGCATTAGCGTAAGTCGTCTTAAACATCTGCTTAAATGCTTTGCCATAGATGCTGTGGATGCTGCTGTCAATCCACTGGGCCCTTGGGTCACCCACAGTTTCTCCAAGCATAAAGTTCATGAAAGTACAAATGTGGTAGATATCACTGTACCTAGTACATATATACAGTGGATGACGGGTATGAGCAATCCCAATATTAACAACTTTTGGTTAATAGCAACATTTTTGCTGGGAGCCAATCCCATCCGATTGACTTAAATGTTAATGGTCTTTGGATACTGGCAACAGCACACTGCTTACTGAGAACTTTCTTTGGACAAAAGGCCCTGGCCACAGGCAGGATTGCGGGGCTGTAGCCAGGGAAGGAAGTGCTGGGAAGTGTCTGCCCTGGCTGCAGCCCTGCAAACCTGCCCGCAGCCAGAAACCTCCCACCCTCACAGGAGATAATGGGCTGGGATGCTCACAATCCTGCCCAACAAGGGGGCTCCTGCTGAAGTCCCGTTGTGGTGGGCAGGGAGGGGAGGCTGCAGACGGGGCAGCAGTGGGGAGTGGGAAGTGGAGGCACTGGTGCCCTGAGGGGATGGACTGGACCTTTCCCTGCACTCTCCAGTCTGTGCCCCGTTCTGGCATTGGGGCATAGGCTCTGCACATCCCAGCCCTTCCTTTCTTTGCTGTAGCCCACAAACCTGCCTTTAGCAACCTCCAGTAATAGCAACTTTTTGCTGGGAACCGAGAAGTTGCTAATAAGTGGCTTCCACTGTATATATACAAAATATTTCAAATGGTAAAAAGCTAGAATGTCCTGTATTTCTTAACAGTAGAATAGTCTCAAATAACTACATCCCTTTGATAAAACAGGCCCGTAGGGAGCATATAACAGAAACGAGGTCTCATTTTTATAAAGTCCCACTCCAGATCTCAAAGATCCTTTCATATATTTAAGAATAAAGGATATTTTAAGACAAAATCTTTAGAAAGTAGGGCTAAGCACAGGGCATGTGGTCTGATAGAAACATGACTTGTGAAAGAAGAAAGAGTAAAGACAGAGTGTTGCCTGTTTTTAGATAAATATAGCAGGGTCTTGGTCCACCAAATTCATGCCCATCACAAAATGATTTTGATTTTCTGTCCACCGAAGCTAGTTTGCTTTTATTTGCCTGCTCTGCTATTAGGGTTGCCAGTTTTGGTTGGATGTATTCCAGAAGGTTTCATCACAGGACATAATCTTTAATTAAAGATTAATCTTTGATTCCTGGAGACTCCAGGTCAATCCTGGAGGGTTGGCAACTATATCTGCTATTCCCTTTGTGACTATCACTTCTAACCTTATATTATCATACTGTCTAACAAAGTATTTATAGAATTTCTTCAGTGCGAAAGAACTGAAAGCAGAATCATGATGTTTCTATTGAAGTTCTGTACCACTAATATCAACGTATCAAAGGAGTAGCCTTGCAGGGGATGTGGAAAGGCTAAGGATTACATTAGCTATACTCCTGCACAAATGAGGGGGCTCAGTTCTTCCACCCTTGTTCACACTGAGTGATACCGTAGTCAGTGAGTAGTTCCATGGATTGATTTACCTCATTCTGCAGGTATTCTCTTCAGGAATGTTTATACTGCAATTAAAAAGCTGTGGCTGGCCAGTGCCAGGTGGCTCAGGCTAAGGGGCTGTTTAATTGTGGTGTAGACGTCTGGCCTGGGGCTGGAGCCCAGGCTCTAGGATCCTATGAGGGAGGGAGGGTCCTAGAGGTCGGGTTGTAACCTAAACCTGAACATCTACATTGAAATTAAACAGAGCCTTAGCCTGAGCCCTGTGAGCCCATGCCAGCCGTGAGTGTCTAATTGTGGTGTAGACATACCCTTAATTTCACTGCAAATACACAGGCGAATGGCACTACTCAGTATGCATAAGTGTGGTACAAGTGGGCTCTGGATTATTAGGTCATTTATACAAGATTAATAATTTGTCTGTCCAAGAATGGTTGTTCCATCTTGCTGTTCATGTTAATTTGGCTCAGTATGAACATCTATTTCCTAATCATTATTTTATTATTATTAAAACCCAGTAGAGACCTCTATAGAATTAAGAACTAGAGGCTCTGGGTTTAATTTATAGTATTGTTTCTCTGATAAGAGCTTGGAAGGAAGGAGTGGCAAGGACAGAAGCCAAACAACTACCTATCCTGGAGTGCAGAATCTGTTGGTTTATGGAATCTCCCCTCTTTGTGCCTGTGAACAGGGAGGCAAGTCACAATTTCAGTCTTTCCACTCGCTGAGCGCAAGGGCTGCTTCATGCTGGTGGTGGTGTTGGTGGTAGCCTACTCAAACAAGAAGAAGTGAGGTGTGAAGCCCAGCTCCCACTCCACACCAGCTAGTGGGGCTGTGTGAGACAAAAATGAGTTGTGTTTGCTGCTTCTTTTCAAACGATATAGCAAAGGGTGTTGTGGCCTGCTCTCTCCCCCAGTAGTCCCTGGAGGCACAGTGCCAGTGTTAGGCATAGTCCTGTTGGAGCAGTGCTCCCTGCTGTGGGACTGTGGCTTTACATTCACAGTCTAGCCCCTAGTTTTCAATAAAAGTAAGTGCAACTTGCAAAGGATCAATTAGATTTTTTTTTTTGAGTTGAGACCAATATTGCAATCTGTGGGGCTACTCCACTGTATACATCTTTGTCCAAAACCAGTGCATATTTCCTTTTTTTTTTTTTTAAATCAAAGGCTTTATAAAAATACGTTTGCTGAAAAAAATGACATTCATTATTTCTGTAGAGTTAATAGTATGTTTTGTGAATATGTGATGTTATATAATGAATGATGTGAATATTGAAATGTATTAATCTCTCCACCATATTCCCTTTGTAATTGCAAAAGAGCCATCTACAAATTTGTTTTTATAATGGAAAACATTATCCAACCCTTTCACTATTTATTATTTAGCAACCATCATAAAAAATCATGCAGTCATTAATAATCTTGGAAGTGCTTGATATACCAGAGTGTGCAGCATCTGAATGCACATTACAGCTATCTTGAAGCGTCTGTCAGCAGTATCAATCACTGGATGTGCTGTCATTACTTAACACCGGCATTTGTATGCTGACTTGTTGATGCTGCCAGAGCGTAGCTACATATGGAAAAATATTTTAATTGCATTTCAAATGTGTGGTAGAGTTGCAGTTACAACTTAGACGGAGAAAGGAAACCTGTTTAGTTTCACAGTGAAAACAGCATTTATTTGTATTCTATATCATCTAGGGAAGACTGCAGCTCTGCTAGTGGGCTCTATGGTGATGACTGTATTACTGCTAGAGAGCCTGGTGCACTCAATTGCAGTGGAAACATACCTGAAGTGAAACTATATGTGTTAGGTATTATTAAGGTTCTATTGAAGTTTAAGCCCCAATGCTATCCTACTCTGGAAATAAGACCCTGTCGTACAAACACTTACATTCAGGCATAAATTTACTCACATAAGTAGGCTCATGTGGGTAAACCTATGTACATGTGTAAGCGTTTGCTGGATAGTAGTCACAATAGAGTTTTAGATCACAGTACAGGTTGTTGGCTATTTGCTTTCACTAGTAACAGATTGCTAGTTTGTCACTTATCCTGTTTTTTGCTTTATGGGGAGATAAAAGGACTGAGATAATAATGCTACTAACATTATAGAGGGAATGTGCATTAGATTTTCAAAAGTAAGAAAGGGGAGTTCAGTGCCCAGCTCCCATTGACTTGAAAATCTACCTGCAATAGTTAAATTTTAGTATTCAGGAGTTTATAACTTCACCAAGGCTATTTACTGTAGGTTGAAACTTGACACACAATGAGCAGGGTTTTTTTAATCTATTAATAATATATATGCGACACGTTGAAGTGATATCCATTTGATAATCGGCGAACGGTTGTGATATATATATATATATATAAAATAAAGAGGGCACAAAACCACATTAAATAGATATTACATACAAAAGTACTATGTTAAAAGAATGTTCATGTTGCAAAAGTAAGCATACAAAAATTAGGAAATGCCAGAATTAAGGTTGCTCATGCACACCACTGAAATCCTGGGCTGAATACAAAATTATTAACTTACCTTTCGATAAACCCATGAGGAACCTTAATTCTGGCGCTTCCTAACTTCTGAGTACTTGGACTTAGTAACCTTAATGTTCTTCTAATGTTGTCTTTTGGATACAATTTCCTAGGTTGTTTTTTGTTTATTTTTTAAAGCAAACTGAAAAATCAGAAATTCCATCTTGTGGAACCATATTGGGTCATCAGCAGAGTTAGGACTTTTAGATCCACCGCACAGACTCAGCCATTTGAGCTAATGGTGAGCTAGTGGTGATGTGCTGTTATCTGCTAGGTGGGCCAGCCACTAGAGCGGGATGAGAGAAACACGTGGCCCATGGATTTCGCAGCAAACAGCAGTGGAATGATGTGACTCAGGAATCCTGGGTTCGATTCCAGGTTCTGCAGGGTGAATACTCTAGTAGTTATTGAAGGAACATAAATCCACACCGTGTAGAGGTCAAGCATAGGAGTTTATTATGCACAGCGCTGATGGAGTGGCACCTTGCTTATTAGGCTTAGAGACACTGCCAATCAATTGATTACAATGGAATATATGGATTTTCCATGGGTAGGGAAAAGTGACGGAGTAGGCAGTTCCACACCGCGGGGTAGGTCTAGCCGCAAGACAAGATAGCCTATTAGCCAATGGTTAACAGGTTACATAATGTCTCCGCCCATGATCTCAAGATAGCAAGTTAACATTTAATTAATACTTTGATAAAATATATTAGCATAAAATATATAGATGTTGAATTCTGATTTGGGGGTCCATAGGAATGAAGCAACTCCTCTAATTGTCCAGCAGATACATTCCTAGGGGTTAAAACAAAGAAACAGTGAAAGTATATGGCAATAAAGATTGTCTCCTGTGTGTTTTAAGGCAGGCATTGGTCCCTGGGAAAGGTAGGTGGGAGGAGGCCATATCTTATACTGACACGTTTCAACATTTCCCTACAGAAGAAACTAACACAACAGAAACAGGGCTGCTTTGTTCTATTTTCAACTTTGCATAAGACACAATATTCAGTTATTGCTCCAACATCTGACAATTTTGCTGACCCGGCCTATCTTAGCAAGCAAGATTATCTTTGTTTATTCTTTTAGCTAATCACTTCCTTTAGCTAATCACTGTTTGCTAGGCCTCTGGTCTCTTGACCAAATTCTGGACTTTTATTCTGTAAAAGAGGTAACACAATCCATATACCAGTTATAATCCCTGCTACCCCTATCTTCTCCCAGTCTGACTCTGCCCTCTCTACACTTATCCATTCACGTGCTCCGTTGCTTCTGTCTGCCTCCACTCTCAATTCTAGTTGTTGTTTAATCCACCACCTATTTTCTATACCAACTTCTGTCCACTTCTGCTCTTATACCTGTCCCTGACTCCTGTCATTGGTTTTCCCCCATTTCCATTCCCAGCCTTTATCATCTCCTCACCTCAGCTCCTGTCTCTGTCTCCTTTGTTTCTATTTCCTCATCCATTCCTCAATTCTCTGTATTAGAGTCAGGTTGCTTGGCCCTCCTCCACTTTGCCTGGGCATCAATGCTGGGGACATTTAGAACACATGAGAGACACACTCAGAATTTATAGTGACCACCAGCTGCCAAAATGAGCAATTGCACGGAAAGGCTTGCTCTCGGGCCCTGAAACCTTTGGGTGGAGTATGTTTACTTGCTTTGTGGGAATGTGAGGATCTGTGTGTGGATGGAACATGTCTAGTACAGTTAGAATCTTCAGAGAATTTAGCTGCAAGCTTCTGACAAATCCCTCCTGTGCATGTACAAACTGCGACTTTTGAAAAAAGTTTATAACTTGGTCAAATCTGGGTGGATTTTCAGCAGAATAACAAAAGGTGCATCCTGACACCAGTGGCCTCCCTACACCAAGGCATGGCAATGCTAGAGCTTCTCAATGAAATGGTTGTAAGAATTCGTATGAATTTATGTGAACAAAACAGTTGTATTTTTTCTAATGTTGTTCTTGGAAATGGATGAACTGTTTTGGTTGAAACTTAAACAAACACACAAATTCAGCTTGAGGCAGACACTCATTTGGAAAATTTCCAGTCCCAGCGGTTAAAGTTTAATAAAGTTATAAGCCCCTGAAAACAGGCTTTCATAAGGGAAAGTGTTAGGCACCCATTAACTTCAGGTGTTTCTATCAGCCTGCCCGTAGGTCCATAGACATGATTCTTCTCATTCATAACATTATAAATTGGGAGTAATTCCACTGAAATCGGGGGCGGGGGAGGGAGGAAAGGATCACATTAGTGTTGAATTGTTGTGAAATCAGAATCAGGCTCTTATTATACAGTTTGTGAATGTAGTCTGCCTCTTTCTCCCAAAAAGGATAATAAATACAGTTTAGTTTTAATTCTATATCCTCTGGGCCAGTGGTTTTGGATGTGCACAAATTGATAACTGTCTTGTTGAGCCTCTGAATTGAAAGTTTTTTATAAAAATAAATGAAAGCCGCAGAAACAGAATTTTAATACTCTCACCTACACAGTAGGGTGCCCTAAAGTAGGAAGTGTATTTACAAGAGGGGGAATGTGCATACATATTGCTGTTTGTAAGAAAAGGATTTTCCCAAGCTAGGGATGATTTCATAGTTCACAAGGGGTAGGATGAAGTAAAGCCACAAGTGGGTTTGCATAAAGTCATCTCTCCCTAATGAAATATGAGTAAAAATACTGATGATTAAAGAGAAGGAGGAAATGTTGTTTGACGTTTCCTGGTTGATGTAAATATTTTCAGGGATAGGAGGAAAATGAATGATAATGTTTGATGAAGATTATATGCAGCAAGATTGTGTTTTGAAACAGCGTCTGCCCTGTGTGTTAATGTTTCAGCACCTGGTAGTATAGTAATTTTTGCTTTTGCCATCCTTATATGAAACTAGTATGCTACTGCTTCCAGAAACATGTTTAATCCTTCTCCCTCTGGCCTCAGGGAGAAGTGTAGGTCCGATGTTAGCCCTAATGCATTTTGCATATATACATCTTATTGTGAAATGCTAACTTTGATACATACATAAGACCTGTTTCAAAAGGTTGTAAGGAATTACCAGAATGGATTTGTCAAGAACAAATTAGGCCAACCCAACCTAATTTCCCTCTTTATCAGGGTTACTGGCCTAATGAATAATGGGGAAGAAGTAGATGAGACATTTTTGGTTTTAGTAAGGCCTTTGACACAGTTGCACCTGACATTCTCATAAGAAAATTAGGATTAATATGGTCTAGATTAAATTACTATAAGGTGGGGTGCACCGTACTCAGAGTAGTTATCAATGATTTACTGTCAAACTGAGAAGGTGTAGCTAGTGAGGTCCTGCAGAGGTCAGTCTTGGCTTTGGCACTATCCAGTATTTTTATTAATATTGTTATTAAAGACTTGGGTAATGGAGTGGAGAGTATGCTTATAAAACTTGTGGATAACAGCAAGCAGGGCGGGGTTGAAAGCACTTTGAAGGATAGGATTAGAATGCAAAATAACCTTGGCAAATTGGCGAATTGGTCTCAGTCCAATAAGATGAAATTAAATAAAGCAAGTGCTAAGTACTTCACTTGAGAAGGAAAAATCAAATGCTCAACTACAAAATGTGGAATAACTGACTAGAGTAGTATTGCTCAAAAGGATCTGGGGATTATAGCGGATCACAAATTGAATATGAGTCAACAATGGGATGCAATTGCAAAAAAAAGCTAATATCATTCTGGGGGTATATTAACAGAAGTGTTGTACGTAAGACACAGGAGGTAATTGTCCTGTCCTACTTGGTACTGGTGAGGCCTCAGCTGGAGTGTTGTGTACAGTTCTGGGTGCCACACTTTAAGAAAGATATGGACAAATTGGAGAGAATCCAGAAGAAAGCAACAAAAATGATAAAAATCTTAGAATACCTGACCTGTGAGGGATGGTTAAAACAACTGGGCATGTTTATTCGTGAGAAAAGAAGACTGAGGGGGATAAGTCTTCAGGTATGTTAAGGGCCTTTATGAAGAACACAGATCAATTGTTCTCCATATCCACTGAAGGTAGGACAAAAAGAAATGAATTTAATCTGCAACAAGGGAGATTTAGGTTAGTTATTAGGAAAAACTTTCTAACTATAAGGATAGTTAAGCTCTGGAATAGGCTTCCAAGGGAGGCTATGAAATCCCCATCATTGGAGGATTTTAAGAACAGGTGGGACAAACACTGTCAGGGATTGTCTAGGTTGACTTGATGCTGCCTCAGCTCAGGGGGCTGGACTTGGTGACTTCTCAAGGTCCCTTCCAGACCAACATTTCTGTGGTTCCATGAAGGCTTCATGACTCAGAAATCTCCTTTACACACTCAATAGAGCTGTTTCTGACTGCAGCTGAAAATTCAGTCGTAAAAAGAGCAATAAGACATTAATGAAAGGGCAGAGTAGAACTATAAAAAAGACAGGAGAAGAAAACAAAGTTAGAATCTGAAAAATTGCATATACTTTTCTCAGTGCCTCCCTCTGCCAAGTACGCCTAACCAAAGCCAAAATAACCATCACAGCTGTAAGGATAGTTGATGTGAAGCTGAGTTTTGGCTGGAAGGCCATCTTAGAATGTAGTGGTTTTAGGATGTGACCCAACACTCCATTTACTTCAATAGGCATTGGATGTGGTCCTTAAGTGGTACTGTCATTTTCAGCAGTTGAAAAGAGTTACTGTCACATTAACAAATTCTACTAGATTACTTCAGGGTGCTCTAAAGCTTGTCTTTCTCACCTGCAGAAGTCGATCCAATAAAAGATATTACCTTGCCGATCTTGTCTCTCTACTAGGTTACTTTGAAAGATAGACAACTGAATCTATGGAACCTCCACCTGTTTTTTGGAGAGAGAATCCCCTTTATTCACAGAAAGTAAAAGTTGAAGATGAGCATGAAGTTGACAAAACTACATGCAAGACAGGTGTAGAATAAAGACAATTTACAAGCAGTCACCAAAGTTTATGTATTTTTTCCATGCTGCTTAAAAGTGGAAATTTCATTTAGCACTCGTAATAGCTAAAATACTAATAGCTGGTATCTGAATATATTTGACTATGCTGTGCACTTGCTGATTGTATCATACATGTCTAAAACAATTACATGGTACAATAGTTGCCATTTTATTTATAGCATTCAATTCATAGACTTTAAAGATTTTAATGAAGCCATGGGGTAATTAGTTATTTCTGTAGGTGAGTTTATACAGCAGTCACCATCAGGGTCAACGTTTTCCTTCAGTTACCACAAAATGGTAACTTAGGTAATTCTGTTATTCCTTTACATTTGGAATAGTACATATCTGGAATCTCCGACAATAATGTATGGGTGTGCCAAAGGGCAGGGACACTACCTGCCCTCCGATGGACAAGGAGTTAACCTCAGTGCCACTTCATTCTCCCACTTCAAAGGAGAAAGGCTATAGAAGCATGTGTTTGAGAGGCAGACTCGAAAAATTCCCTCGAGAAAGCTGAACTTCCTACTCAGGGACCAAAGGACTGGCGTGAACCTTAAGCTGCCTTTTTTTCTATTTATTTTATTGTGTGTTAACTTATTTTGCTTTCTTTAATCAACTTTGTCCCTTGAGGAAAAGACCAGCTGTGTTTTTGTTTTCCGCTGTATGATTCCACTAGATGGTAAATGTTGAATTGTTGAGGGTGCCCTGTAAATGTGTGCATCGTTTTCTCTGAAAGAGAGCTTTGTATCTCAGAGCTGCAATAGAATCTTGCCTCAGGCAAGTAATATATCTTGTGGTTTTAAATGTAATGTCATCATGTTACTGATTTCAGCTTGTGCATCACTGGTATTTATTGCAAATCTGACAGAGAAAAGTAAGTGCATCTCACTAATAACCAGAAAGTACATTAGCAATATAGTACCAGTGAAGACAGTGCAGCGTGGGCTTCAGAAGGGACCAGTGAGGCAAGTACTTACCCAGGATCTGACCCAGGTGCAGGGCCGGCTCCAGGCACGAGCTTAACAAGCAGGTGCTTGGGGCGGCAACTGGGGAGCAGGGTGGCACTTTTAGGTATTCAGCGGCAATTCGGCAGATGGTCCCTCACTCCCACTTGGAGCGAAGGACCTCCCACTGAATTGCCGCAGACCGTGATCGCGGCTTCTTTTTTTTTTGTCTGCTTGGGGTGGCAAAACCCCTGGAGCCGGCCCTGCCCAGGTGTGTGGACCATCTGTATTAAAGCCTGTGCAGTGCTCTCTCCACAGCTATTGTTATCAGCACTAGCTGGATTCAAGCTAGTTCAGATAGATTAGTCTGAGCACAGCTTTTGCTGGGTAGAAATACCCACAATGAGAGGTCTGGAATCATTTGAGGAAACATTAGTAGGAAAGAGACAGAGTCCTCTTTTGTCAGTGTCTGACTAAATATGAAAATACTGTTGTTTAGCTCTGTGGGTTTAATATCGGTGCCAGTCCTTCAACTAGATCTATGCAGGGTCTCTGTCCTTATGCAGAGACTTATTAACTTTGATGGGCCATGAGAGTCTGTCTGCAAAACTCAGATTATATGCTGGGGGCCACAGTGTGTTAAATATCTACAAAATAACTGCATGTCCTTTGACCGTAGCTTTGTCTCCATAATCCTATTTCTATAACTGTGGAGTTAAGCCAGTGTATTAAGAAAAAGAATGTATCCTTTAGCTTATCATATTAAAAATACATTAAGTAAGAGTGAATTGTGCAGTGGATAAAGGTCTTTTTGTAATGTACTTTTGTGCTTGGAACTGGCCTTACTTGGTAATGTACAGCTTTTGTGAGCAACGTTCATTCCTGATAAATTTTAACGGCCAAAGATGGAGTAAAGATCTGAGGTTGTTCCTGCATGCATGTCACCATCTCTCTGAGGTTACAGACTGTGATTTCGCAGTGATCGAAGATATAAATAAGAGGAACTTACAGGCATTATATTTCTTTAAAAAATACTTTGAGTAGGGAACATTAAAACCCAGTTTTTCAAAATTGGAATGCTTCCATCTAGTAATCCTTTTGTAATCTCTCTGTCTGGATGCAACAGCATTGCTGTGTGAATGAGAAGGTCTGTTTTATCCTTATGAGAAAATGCAGAAATCTTGATTTTCCTGAAAAGCCACACCATTTAAAGGAGAGTAGTGATTATAGCAACTCCCTTAATACTTGTATTTATTTTTTACTAGGCAAAATCATTTAATAAAACAGTCATCACAAATGTAGCTGCAGAGTTCTTGTACAGCTCCATGTGTGGGGGTTACTGTAGATGAGAGAGAATCCCTGATTTACCCTCCCCCTCCAGTGGCGGGGGTAGGACATGAAGTGCACAGTATTTGCGGGGTGCTCAGGTCAGGGGGTGCTGGAGGATGTGTGTGGGTGCTGGGATAGATGAATACTTGGGAGCTGGAGGGAGAAGGTGAATGCTGAGCAGTAGGTTCTAGGAGAGTCGCTGGATGCCTGGGGGTGCTATCTTGGTTTGTAGGTGAGGGAAATCTGGGTGGGGAACATCTGAGGAAAGTAGCTGAGGGAGCCAGGGCCAATATTGGTTTGCTCACCACCTGTCATTACAGCTGTTGTCTCCTTCTGATTGCATCTGAGATCCTGCAGGGGAAGCAATGATGTGAGTAGCAGAAGAACTGCCCACAGAATTGATACCCCAGCAGTCCTGGTGGCTGGGAGGTGGAGCTCCAGTTCATCCCTGCATCTCAGCTGGACCATTCAAATCCAAATCCAGCTGGGCTCTAGGAATACATGACAGGGCTGCTGGTCATGTAGGATGACCACATGTCCCGATTTTATAGGGACAGTCCCGATCTTTGGATCTTTTTCTTATATAGGATCCTATTACCCCCATCCTCTGTCCCGATATTTCACACTTGCTGTCTGGTCACCCTATGGTCATGTGAGATACATGACACCTGTCAACCCTGCAGTGAAAGATGAGTTTGCATATATAGTACTGGTTAGAGAGCTAAGCAATCTTGCATATGGTGATGTTGAAGAAGGTGGTTATCCATGGTCTGCTGATGAATCATTAGCAAAATCGTTAGGAAAAATACATGTGCCAGATTCTGTCACTCTTATTCGCATGGAGTAGTACCTTACTCTCTGAGCAGTCCAGTCTGTGTTAATCAACACACAAAAAAGAATAGCAGAATCTGGTCCTATATGCTGTTGTTTGATAGAATTATTTTTTTATTTTTGGGCACAGGCTTTTGTTGCATTTAAAGCACTTCCTTTTCATCCTCTCTAAAGTGGGAAAGGACATCATAAACCCCCTCTGATTGTTCGCAGTGCTTACAATATAAATAGAATCTCTTGTGATCTCTTTAATGAATTAATTGGATCTCATTTTTGGACCACAATAATGTCATTCTTGGTCAGATTTCCACAGTACACTAACAGAAGACTCTTTTATGCTACTATTTTGAGGTTTCTCATTTTATTTTTTTAACTCACTGCATGCAATGCCTTTCTGCAGACCCCATTTACACGTGGGCCCCTGCTTTCAACAGGGAGACACATTGTTGCCAACTTTCATTATTTTATCATGAGTTTCATGATATTCATTTTTTTCTTAATGCCTCAGCTCCCGGAGCCCTATGATTACATCAGAATTCCAGCTTTCATTTAAAAAACAGAGTAAGTATTTAGACCTCGTGGTTGTGAAGAAAAGCTTGAAAATGGGAAACCTAAAAGCTCAAAACCCCACAAGCTAATAAAAAGAACCCCACATTTTATTATTTTTTTTATTTCCAGGTTTATTGTAGCATGTCTCATAATTTTTGTGGGCCTCACTCATGATTTTCAAATGCTTGGGATTAGCTGTATTGAGGAGACAGCATATACAGAACGTGCCAGTAGGGTTGTCTGAGATTTGCTGGATGTTTTATATTGCTCTCATATATTGTGAGACAACTAGGTAAATGCTTCTATAAAATACACTATAATACTGAATAAAAGAAGATCTCTAAATCCTGTGCTTTGGTACGTTTATATAGAAAGACTATAGCCTCCATGATAAGAAATCCAAAAATATCTTGTCAGTGTCCTGGCAGATGGGCAAGATTGGCAGATGGTGTGCCTAAACACAGATTTCAGATATGGACAGAGGAAATCCTCTATATCATAGGAATGGGTGAAACAGTTGGTTTAAATAAGTGACCTGAACCAAAACTTTTCAGTTCTAAACATTGATCTTCTCTTTTAAATATGCTTGTCATGTTTGTGCACTTTTGCACTGTCTTCTTCCATCTGGAGCAGAAATGGAAAAGGCAAAACACCATGAGAAAGCTTGTTCAGCTTGGGTATTTTTGGCTCATTAGATTTCCAGTCCAAGATTACAGACTTTACACCTGCCAATTGTCCCATTTTGGCCATTCCCCCCGATCCAGTGTTGACACTCCTTGCCAAGGTCTTGGCAACACTCTTAACTGATGTTTTCAACTGGTCTCACCAATAAGGGACTGCGTTAATGAAGGAAAACTGTGCCTCTTTTGCAAATGAGTCAGCTATGAGTTACTGACCTATGTAATGTATAAAAAATATTAGTTGGTAGTTCTGATGTTAATATCATCAAAAGATCAATCTTGGGCTCTCTGATGTTTTTCTATTTGTCAAAATATTTTAATTGTTAATTGTCTGCATTGCTATGCCATGTAATTTCATTTTGATTAATGGAATATTAAATAGATGCCAGCATTCCTCACATTAGTTGTGGGCTCTATGGAGACTTCTTTTGAATATCATTTGGAAAAAGGCATCAACAGTGCAGTTTAATGAAAAGGAATAAGTAAAAAAAATGCTCATTACTTTGTGATATTTAAACAATAACACAGATGTCTTCTCTTTATCACATTTATTCAGTATGATTACATTGAGTACTTGAGATTTCAGGCTTCTGTTAGGGCTGTATTCATAAAACCAAAAAGATCTGATGTATGCAGGTCCTGATTCCCATTATATAATCATACAGCAGAGACTGCAACTTATTTGTTTTAACAAAAGAACACTTGGTTTATGTTTGGGATTAGTCCAATCCATACTGTAGATTTACATGTCAAATGCATGAGTATCTGACTTGCCAAATAGATACTCATTTAACAAAAGATTTCATGTGAGATTCTAATCAGTTCTGAAGATACACATTCTTAATTTTTTTATGTTCATTGGCATTGATGGAAGAAAGCTAGGAAGAACAGGATAGATCCAACATTTTCAAACTTGGGTGCTTAAAGTTTAGGCACTTGAATCCACAGTTGGGCATGTAAATAAGTGATCTGGTTTTCAGAGATACTGAGCATCTACAGCTCCCATTCAGTTAAAAAAAACCTGCAGGTTTTCGGTGCCTGTGAATATGGACCACTTATTTTGGTGCTTGTCCCAAGGCTCCCAGCTTTCAAACTTTTGGCCTAAATAAAATGTGTATTTTATCATAACACATTAGTATTGGCTTAAATTTAAAAGGGAAAAAAACCTCTATACTATGTCTCCTTTTTGGTTTTTGCCTCCCTCTCCTTTTCCTGATGCTGCATACCTTGGTGTTTGTATCCTTGTGTCTTTTCACTATCTATTTTCCCAATAGAAGTTTTCTGTATTTTTATTACTTTTTTTATGTAACCCTTCTGCCCCTCTGAGTTGGCAGCAACAAGGGCCGGGTTCAGTATCCAGGGGTTCCCTTCTGCCCCTCTGAGTTGGCAGCAACAAGGGCCGGGTTCAGTATCCAGGGGTTCCGTTTCAGTAACACAAGGCATAACCGGCTCGAGCCCCCACCCAGTGACCTGGGACGCTTACATACCACACCCCCCTGGGCGCCTCTAGGAGGCAATACTTCCCCTCTTGCAAGCACGGAGTCTGAGTGTAACAAAATCTTTTTAATAAAGGAAGGAATCAATGTGGCATCCCATTGGAGAAACACCACAAACGGTTATAATACAAACCATAAACAAAAACCCACCTCCAAGTACGTTTGGCAATGTCCTTTTCCCCTTAGGGTCTTAAGTCCAATCACCCCAAAGTCCAACAACCCAAAAGTCTCTGGTCAGTGCCACCCCATAATTCAAGAGTTTATCTGTAGAGTTTACCCCCCAAGCCTGGGTGGAAATGAGGGGGAAAGTCCACACAGGGTGTCAAGGGGCACCTTACATGGGCCAGGGCCAACTGCTCCGCCTCTCCATGAAGTTCTGCTGCCGCCTTCACCACAACTAGCTCCACCACACCAGCTGTGCTTCTCCTCCAGCCGCACTGCTCCTCCAGCCGCCTCTGCAAACCACTTCACTCTGCTCACTGTGCTATGGGCTGCTCCAACACACTGCAACTGCTTCGCTCTGCCAGCCGCTTAATGATAGGTCTTCAGACTCCCCCACTAGTTAACACAGCTCTTTCAGTGATTTCAGCTCTTAGTAGGGGAGCCTGGTGCTGGTGCACCATTGGTCCAACATGAATTCAGCTCAGCAGTCTCTAAATGGACTCCTAATGGAATCAAAATTAGCTCTACTCTTTAACAGTGGAGAAAGGATGTGCAATTGGTGTTCCAGGCCCTCAAAAGGGGCCCATAACCATTAAGTACACACACCAGTCCCCAACCTCTCTCCCTTCATAGAGTTTTGGACCCCATGTCCCATGTTTAGCAAGTACCACCCAACTGAGGTTGAGTCATTTCTGTCACAAAGCAGTCCCACAGCTCCCCATTCACGCAATCAGGGTGACAAACTTTTTTTCTCTCTTGCCCCAATAACAAAGAAATTGGGGATTCCAGAGCTGTAAAAATCACCCTCCCAAGCTGCTGTGGGGTTATGCTAAGTTGTATGCTAAGTGAGGGTGGATGCCAATGGAAATTCCTAACATTCTTTCCACACTCTCTGCCATTCACCACCAGATGTCAGGATAGCGTATCCTGACTCTGCTTACATTTAAAAAAGTCAGTTTCCTTTTTGTCTAAGACCATTCTCTCTCTCTCTCTCTCAATCCTTTCTTTACAAGAAACTTGTCTTTATTCTGGTTCCCCTTTAATTTTACCATTTCCCCCCATCTTCAGTATTTTCTCTCTATTTGTCTATCCAGTCAACCACCTCCTCCTTTCTCATCACCTCTTTCCTTCTTCCCCTTCCTTTCAAGCTTCTTGCCAAGTATTCCCATACCCCTGTTGTCCTCACCTTATTGGCTCTATTCCCCCAATATGATTCACCAGGGTGCCGTTACCGTCCTGGACTTACTGACCTCCATTTCACTCCTTCCTGCATATTTTGTCCCATGCGCGTTCCCCTGTGCTGCAGTTCCTTTGACCAGTCCAAGTGCTCTGTTAGCTCTCCAAAGGTCATCTTTTCTCTTCCCAAAAACTTCTTCCCCGTGGATGCGCTATGATATCTCCCCACTTCCTTTGTATCATTATCATTGTTATTGATAGTTTATTAATTATTTCATTTGGTTCTTCACTACATGCTCATTTTTGCAATAAAATGTCATCTTGATACCAGTCTGGGTGAGGGAATCCGTTAGCTTTACCTTACTTTGGCTGATGCTTTTACTTTGTTTCACTGAAGTTGTCCATAGGAAATACTTTAGTATGCAAAGAGGCAAGCACACATAAATACAAAAAACAGATTAATATGATGAAAGTAAACGATTAAAGGATATTGTGTGATGTTTGTGCTTCTAGATCAGTGGTTCTCAAACTGTGGGTTGGGACCCCAAAGTGGGCTGTGACCCCAGTTTAATGGGGTTGCCAGGGCTGGCTTAGACTTGCTGGGATCTGGGGCTGAAGCCCGAGCCCCACCACCCGGAGCCAGAGCTGAAGCTCAAGTTTCAGGCCCCCTGCTTGGGCTTTGGCTTTGGTCCCCCCGACTGGGGCGGTGGGGCTTGGGCTTTGGCCCCCACACCCAGGGTGGTGGGGCTCAGGTGAGCTCAGGCATCAGTTTCCCCTCTTAGGATCATGTAGTAATTTTTATTGTCAAAAGGGGGTCACAGTACAATGAAGTTTGAGAACTCCTGTTCTAGATGAAAATATTTAAATATTTTTTAAAGCATGTGTGAGTTATGTGTTTACTGTTTCAAGACAATCTGAGTAGTTTCTGTAAATGGAATTGAAGATCAATGACCAAAGAAAGGGCTTTTAAAAGTGTGTGGATCTCTGTATATGTACCATATTAATAGTATCTATGGTACTTAAAAGGCATCCATTACCAAAGTATCTCAGTGCCTCAGAGCCTTGACTATATTTATCCTTTCAATACTGCTGTGTGAGTAGGGAAGTGCTATTGTCCCCATTTTACAGGTGTGGAATTGAGGCACAGAGAAGCTAACTGTATTTAGGCGTAGATAGGTGCTGAGTGGTATTGAAAACAATTTCTAACTCCCATTGGGAGTTATATGCCTAGACACTTTTGAGAATCCCACTAGGTACCTATCTGCATCTTTCGATGTCTAAAGACTTTGGAAAATCTGGCCCTAAGAGTTTTGCTCAAGATCACACAGGAAAGCTCTGATAGAGATGGGACTTGAACTCAGGTCTCTCTCTAATCCTTCTGTCCACTGAGTATAGTTACAGTATGTGCTGTTGGTTGATGAGCTTGTTCAGTCTGTATCCTTTCACTTTACTGTGATCCAAATGAGGTGTATTAGAGCTTAAGTTAAGATGCGATTGAGGTATGTAGCTAGACTTCTGGAAACACTGTGTGAGCTTGACTTTCAGCTTCTAGGTTGAGTTTGTAAGTCTGGGAGTTAAACAAAACAAAACAAAACTTGTTACTTGAAAATTGATCTAGCTTACCTTTGCACAAATTAGCCTCAGATTTATTGCCCAAATAAGGAGCTAAGTCAGTTATTTTGGAGGACAGAAGGAAGAGAAGAATAATCAAGAATATGAAATTAGGAGGAGTGGTCTATTTTCCAAACTATCAGCAAATTAAGATATATGAATAACTCAAATTATTTATAAAGTGTTAATCAGAAAGAAAAGCAAACCCCAAAGTTTAATAACCGCATATATAGAATCACTTCAACCACCACTGAAACTATATAGCTACCTGAGGAGTGGAGTGAAACCGGTGTTTAGCAGTGAAGGAGAGATTTTTGGTAGGCAGAATTCTTACAAATAATGCTATGGATTCTTCATGGCTGCATATGATCGGTACTTCAGTTTTTCATCTTGTCTAAAGTACAGTCATTCAGAATGAATCAATAAGAAGGTGGAATCTGTTTATACTGTAGCTTAAAATAACCAGAATCTATCCATTTAATATGGTGCATTACTCAGTGCATTTCATCTACCACACTGGTACTCGAAACAGAAGAAAAGTTTACAATATACAGAAAGAGGAGCAATGTAATAACCAAAGTGATCGAGGGAGACAGAAGTACAAATCTGAGTCTTATAAAACACCCAAGGTTTTAGATATATTACTGATTTCAGAGATATTCCATGTACTTATGATAAGGAACACTGCTAGAATTATAATCTAATTTTTGTGTGCCCACTCTACCTAGTAGAAAAATATGAACAAAATACATTTACAATAATATTAATTTAAATAATTGGAACATTACTGTTGAATACAGCTTAGATATTTTTGTAAGGGAGGAGTTGGTTGCAGAAAGGGTATCTGACAAAATAAAATGATGACACAAAAACTTTTAGAAAGGAAGTTACGACTTGATTTCACTTTCATTTTGCTCTTCTGTTGGAAGGATCAGCTCCCTCAGTGTTATCAACAATTTAAAAAAATCATACATTTAAAAAGAATTCTTTGCTTTCTTTACAGAATGTGGCTGAGTTTATATTAACTGTCATACGCCAGCATGAGTTTCACGTTATCTACCTGATGAGACCTCCCCTATCCCTCCTCCATGTGATAGGGTGACCACATATCCTGATTTTATAGGGACAGTCCCAATATTTGGGGCTTTTTTTTATATGGGCACCTATTATCCCCCATCCCTGTCCTGATTTTTCATACTTGCTCTCTGGTCACTCCATGTGTATAATAAAATACAATATGTCATGTGTCAATGCTCAGAGTTTGAAGTTTATTCATGGCAATTTGTAGCAAGCAATCTATCCCCCAACCATTCAAGGGAATATATGTACACTTTCTCCAACGTAATGAATTCCAACTGAACCCACTTTGCAATGTTCAATTTGACCTCTGAGTAAGGGTTATTGAACGCGGTAACATTATTCAGGCCAACTGCCAGAATGCCAAATAAACTCCCTATCGATCAAGCTAACAAAGTTAAAAGGAAGCAGGACAATATGGGCAAGTGCCCATTTAGGGAAGTAATCAAAACTCACACTGTACTTTTTTGTTGGCAGAAGCGATAATAAGAAAAAAACAGCAACAAACTTGTACTTTGAAGTAAAATATCGAGGTCTGTCTTAGCAATGGTACTGTAAGAGAAGCCAACCAAATAGACTGTTTTGTTGGTTATGCCTGTCAAACTGGTCTACCTAAGACCCATCATTTTAGTATCTAGGTGTGGAGTAGAGGCTTAAGATGCATCATGTCAGTCTAAACCAGTGGTTCCCAAACTTTAACAACCTGTGAACTCCTTCACCTAAATGTCAAGTCTCACAAACTCCCTCCTAAAAATGAATATTTTCAGGGATTTTCTTCTTTACCCGAGTATAAATTATAAAAGCAATGATCTTGGAAATATGACATGCTTACTACACACTATTTATTATTAATTATTATTTATCATTACAGTATTTTTATTACATTATAAAAACAGCAATATTTTTCCAAGATCTCACTTTCATAGTTTGTATCACTTTGAATAAGAAACTAACTCAAAATGTTCCTCCTACACAAGCATTCAGATCTTGAGCAGTCCAGGCAAACAACGCATGATACAACAAACTTAAACTTGTTCTTCATAATAATTTTAAAAACACTAGCTGCCTACTTAATGATAAAAACAGCAAAAAATATCCACTTCCCTTTCCATTTCTTATAAGGAGTTTTGAAGTTTAAATCTCCTCAGTGTGATAGATATGCTTGCTTTGATCTGCTTAGCTCTTGAAAGTCCAGGGGCTCCGGGCTGCTGGCCCCGTGCTGTCGGGAGTCCCTAGGGACAGCTGTATACGTCATTAGGGAATTTTTTCCTGAGCACCCCCTCTAATATTTCACAAACCCCCAGGAGTCATAAATCCCAGTTTGGGAACCACTGGCTAAACAGAAGCCATCTTCTCTGATTCTTTTTCAGCAGTCCTAGTTCTACAGATCAGAATAGGTGGGGGAAGTCTAGTGATGAATGAAAGATGCAGTCCCCCTTGTATTGTTCTTTTACCTGGGAGAAGAGTGTCCCAAAATTTCAGATCTGTTCTGCATGTGCCAGTCAGGACCCCAAACACTTTTAAGGTAAGGGATCAGAGAAGAGATGTGATTTTCTTCCCTCTGGTCCTGCTGCCTTAGTGGGAGATCAAACTGTAAGTTGCCTTCCACTGTGATCCACTTCCATAGGAGAGGATCTAACTGGTTTATGATTTTTCTTTTTGTTTTGTTTTGCTTAGCTAGTGATTTAAGGCAACTCCAGTACAGGTATGGTGCAGAGTAGACAAGTGCTGTTGAACTGCAATCTTTTAGCATGCTGGTGTGCTGCTGCTCCCTGCTATGGAGAAAGACCAAAAAATAGTCCTGGTGTATGGTTGCTGTAACAAGAATAGTGGAAGATTTTCAAGATGCACTGAGGAGGTGTAGGAAGTGGAAGAGTGTAAAGTGTACTCAGCAAACAATTTATTAGATGGATTTCATCCTTTTTTCCTGTTCTTAAATGATCCGTGGACAGGTTTTGATTTTGACCTTTATGATCATTAGTCATAATTATTTGTTGAAAGGTTTATGTGAACCTGTATTAATCTATGAATATGCTGGGAATTACTCACCACAATACAGCTTTGAGTATTTGCTAGTTGTAATTTGCTTTTTGATCACCTAAGTCACATAGGGTTATTTTTGCTCCCCAGTTGGATGGCTGCCAAATCTGAAAAGAGCTTTCAGGATGGCCACAAAACCCTCTCTGGTTGAATTACTCATGCACATACATATTCAGTGTTGGCAATCCTTAGCCTTTCTGCAAACACTCGAGAGAACAATATTTTTTTCTCACTTAAACATTCACTAGAAGAGACTGAGAGAGTTCAAAAGATGATATTTATGTGATCCTGAATTCTTTCTGGATTTTGCAGTATTTGCCTAGCTCTAGTAAGCTGTTACAAAATAGCATCTCAGCTATTTTGGGAATAAAAAGGTACTTTATAGACAGCTCTTATGCAGGGGATGGGAGGGCATTTTGGTCCATTTATCAAAACATTTGCAGTTTTCATTTCAAGGCAAAAATAAATGATTGAGAAGAGAAAATAATACATCTGGATCTACAGAGCTATTTAGTAAATAAAAATGTAAAGAAAGGAAATGCTGTTGGCCTGCTGGCTTGTACCCGATCTTATTAACAAAGATTATTCTGCCTTTGGCAAACCATTGCTAGACAGATCTATATAATTTTCTTGCTGTTTTGAACAAGTGTGTTAAAGTCTAGCACATTTATTTCCCCCCCCCCCCCCCCGTTCTCAGGGAAATTCCTGTGGATTTTCTGAGGAGCCTGTTTCTAATTCAGATTTCTCTATGATTGAAAACAGAGGCAGGTAACTTTTTTCTTTTTGCATGTTGCTTGGAGATTGTTTTCATCAGTTTTACATACATCAGTTAAGTTATTACTCATTCTCACTAAGTGAGAGGAGAGTCAGGCCCTAAGAATACAATGTTTTAAAGTTGGAGAGAGGCATGATTTGGTGATTTAAACATAGACCTTGGATCAAAAAACTTTAGTTCTAATCCTAGCTTTCATGCTGCCACATTCTATGGTCTTGGGCAAGTTCCTTAATCTCTCTACCCCCATTTCTCCTTTTGTAAAATGAGATTAATGATACTAATGTACCTATCTAGGTTTCAGAGGTGCTGTGAAGATTAATGTATCTAAAGCACATATTTAGGACTTTTTTAATCTTTAAGGTTATTATTATTAAAGTATTATGACCCATGCCCTTCACTTGGGTTGTCAATGGGGTTTGAAACTGGGACTTTCCTTGTTAAAAACATGGGTTTCAACCAGTGGAGCATTAAAGGGTAACTCCTTCTGCTGGTAGCTATAGCAGAATCTAATCCTGTTCTGAGGATTCCCCACTAGTGGTTTCCAAAAAGGACCATTTCATTGCTTGCCATAGATTTTGGAGATCTTTACCTATTGTCATGATGATTCTTCTGGCCTGGATCCTCAAAGGTATTTAGGCTGCTGACTTCCATTGAAATCAATACCTAAACACCTTTAAGGTAGGGTAACCACCTCTTCAAAAGGCAGAAGTGGGACACATGCAGGAGCCATGCCACCTTCATGGCCCCACCCCGGCCACCCCACCACCTCTCCCCCTTGAGGCCATGTCCCCTGGCCAGGTCAAAAGATGGGCCCGGGCTCTGGTAAGAGCCACCTGGGGAGCCCTGGACCTTTGACCTGCCCTGGGTGGAGGGCCGGGGGGCCTGAGAGCAGTCTCTGCCCCCCAGGGTGCACTACCCAGGGCAGGTGAAAGGTCTGGGCTCCCTGGGTGGCTCTTACCATAGCCCAGCTCTGGCTTCCAGCCTGGCCTGGGGGGAGAAGAGGAGCTGGGACCAGGGCCTTGTGGGAAGAGGTTGGTGTCACCTCTGAGCCTCAGGCAGGTGCGGAGCAACTCTGCAGGGAATCTGGGACAAATGCTGTCCTGGAGTCAGTGAACCCGGGACCGGGACTTGAACTCTGCATTTTGAAACTGTTCCACCCAGTTCAGGATGGGTGTCCACCCTACTTTGAGGATCTGGGCCACTCTGACTATAACAGCCCTCTTACTGAATCATTCTTAAGAATAAGTGTTTTCAGGGCCAATCAGAGGGGGGACCAGGAGGACCATTTGGACTGGGCCTCAAGCTCAAAGGGGGCCTCAGATTTAGACACTTGTTAATTTTTTGGCCTTTGATAAGTTTGCAACTTGTTTTTATGCGCATCCGTATCAGACCAAAATGTGACACACTCTCTCAGCTTAGTGCTGCAAATTTAAGCAAATAAGAGATGTGATTTGGTAAAAGACATAATTTTTTTCTTAACTGATATAGATTTTGTCATATTAAAGAGTTAAAAATGTTTATAAATATTAATAGAAATATATCAGTTCTGGTGGCACAAGATTAGACTGTGATGAACGTGTCCTCTTAGATCAGCTGATTATATAAACAAACCACTACTAGTGGCTGGTGCTGGATCAAATGCATGTTGAAAGGGGCCTCAAAAGCTGGAAGTAGCCCAGGCCTCTGTACTTCTGAGAGGGCCTGAGTGTCTCTACTTAGGACTTTAAAAGTGTAAGTAGGAATGAGGAAAGATGATCATGATGAATAATTTTTTAATAAAAGTCTGTATATTTCACAGCCCTTGCTGTATATCCTGTAGATGACTGCCGTGTATGGAAACTATGGAAGCTTCATGAAATGAAGATTTTACTTGTTGACTTTTTTGGGGGTGACTATAAAAATAAAGGGATATAAGCAACATTTATAAACCGTAGGGCTAATATTTTATGATATGGCATGCACATTAGCCATGTGCATGATGCACAATATGTCTGTTATAGTCATCTCATTCTAGTGGGTGAGCTTTGAAAACAAATGTCATTTATTTCTGCCCCACCCTGCCAATGCAATTAACTAATATCTCTGCTGCACACATTTAACGCTCACTCTTTCAGTTACACTTCTGTGCTTCCCTTTCTTCTCTCTCCCTATTATCCGCCCCACAGCTCCTAAGGGATGGGTTCTGCCGAGAAGCAGAATGAGTCATTGCTTTTTGTGAGTAAAATGTGGCCCCCAAGTTCCCTGGTTCAAGGATTTATTTTCTGTCTCAGCAGGTTAGCATCTGTTGAACTTGAGATCTTTTTGTTTCCAGCTAATGCAAGTACACAGAAGGGCTCCACAGGGAAGAGCCTGTGTCTCTTGGGACGCTAGAAAGTGGTCTACAGTCACAGATTGGAGTGAATCTGGTAGAGTTAAAGTGATAAAATTCATGTTTTGCAAAGCAGGAATATCAGGCCACTCTGAAAACCTGAATCCTGCTTGAAGCTGCAGCTTTTATAAAGCTCAGTAAACACCTCTCCTAACAATTCTCCTAACAATTCCCAGTGTAAGAGGACCAGAGGTTTGGTAGTATCTGGTCATGCATATCAGCTGGCCTGACCAGTTCAGTGTACCCCAACTCATTAATGTCATAACCTGTATCTAAAAGGTATCATGTAAGATATCAATGGAATGCTAATAACAGACTGATTGTTAATATTATTGTGTGGTGTACGTACAAAGGACAAATGCAAAAGTACAAATTGGAAATTATGTTCTTAAAATGTGCCTGCCAGGTAGGGTTGTAGTTACACCATCCTAGACAAAGGAATGTGGTTCTGACACCTTGAAGGTACTTCCAAGATGCATTGAGACAATCAGAATGCATTTACATAAAACTTAAACAAAACCATCAAGCTAACAAGGGAAGGAGATGACCACCGCGCATCACAGCAGTGGGAGGAGATTGCAGAAACAAATCAATTTGCATTTTAACAAACACCAGTGGGGAAATAAACCAACATGTTTACCACCAGATTCCATGTCTCCTTCCTCACAGCCTGAATAAAGTTTATTTTTGGGGTATCCTTCAAAAAAAATCATTTCAAAGGTTCACTGGATTATAAAAGAGGGGCAAAGAATCCTAAGTGATTCTTTATCTCAGAAGAGAAAGGATCTAAGCACTTTGGATTCTGTGGGTGGTCAGCCGGCTTGCTGGAAGATAGCATGATGACAATCTTCCCTTGAACCAGGACTGTAGTTTTCTTACATCTTAGTCTCTAAAAAGCGTTTCTCACTTTTAATTGCTTGTAGCCATTTCTAGCTCTTTCATTTATACATGAGCTCTCTAGAAAGCCTCTCTCCTTTTGTTAATCAACTTTTTACTTTTGATCTAAACCAGCCTAGTGCTGTGTTTGAATTGAAGAGATAGATAATTCCAGTTAAAGTGATAAGTGGTGCAGTTTGTCTCTTTAAAGGAGCAAATGGACTTTATTTCTCTGAATGGTCTAGGAAAGGGCTGGACATAGCAGAACACTGTCTTCTGCGAAAATTTGGTAGAAAGGGGTGTTGGGGGTCTCATCTTTCCCAGGTGTAACCAGGGCTGGTGGAGGCCAGTGTGTAGGTGTAGTATGACAAGCAGGCTGCTGGAGTCAGAGTTGTTGGTCCAAAGCTGCTTATGACACTCAGTGTATGCTTGTGTACTGGCGGAGAGCATCCAGACCAGGGAGCTACAGCAGCAGCGCATTTTAAGGCACCCAGAGTTACAAAATAGGTGCTGGCACAAGCTATCACTGGTCTGGATTGCACTCCAGAGCATGACAATCACATTCCGTTTTTTTAGTAGACAGTGTAAAAGGGAAAATATGAGGGAATTGAGTTCAAATTCCTGGTCAATCAAAGGGAAGGCTCTCCCTCTTCCAGAATTCCTCTTCTCCCCATTTCCTCACTTTCTGATGAAGTGAGGACTCACCTGGCAGGGGAATGTGAAGGAGATCTACCAGGAAGAGCTAGTGCCTGGCTGAATTTTTACTGGGGCCCCTAGCCTTCCTGCTGGCAGGTGGAGCAATGAGACACCCTCTACATGTATCTTCTATAGGAAGATCAGCTCCCCTGCTCTTCTTTCCCTAACTGGGGATAGGGAATAAAGAAAGACACATCTCCTACTGATTTCTGGGGAAGGACTAGCCTAGACTAATCCCAAGGGCAGTTAAAGAGCCCTATCAGGTCCAGCTCCCTTCTTTACCCTCCTTAGTGAGGGGAGGAGGATGTGAATTCAAGACAGAAAAGGAGACTGGGGCGACAATGGCAGCTAAGTTGGTTGGGGAAGAACAGGAGTTCAGGAGAATGGACACTGGTGTAATTCAGCTGTGGCCAATGCCTTGCAGTGGTACCAATAGAAGGAGAATTGGAAACAGCAGTGATATGCTCCTTAGAATGGATTAATGGGTGGATAAAATTTGGCCCTTCAGCTGAGATGGCCAGTTTTTTTCTGTCCAATAACCGTTACATGATGTGATGAAGTTTTTAAAAATACTATAAAAATTAAATTAACTTGAATGCTCATGGAGCTGCTGGGTTGACAGCCCTGTAGCCTGAACTCCTTTACCCACGGGACAGGATTAGCTATCCCATAAAATGCTATGACTGCATTGGCAAAAAGATGTTGTACATCAAGGTTGCTATCTTGTGCTAGTTACCAAAGAAGGACATTTCTGGGTCAAGGAACTTCCCCTGAAATCACCTGGCAGAAGCTCCCAGTGTTTTTAATCTGGTGACCTAGGCCTTGATCCAGGAAAGCACTCGTATATTTGCAAAACTTGAAACACATGGGTAGTCCCACTGAAGTCAGTTATTGCCACATGATTAGTCACATGTTTAAAGTTATGTGAATGCTTAAGTACTTTCCTGGATTGGGGCCATACTGCATACAGTGTGTCAGCAAACCTTATCTCCTATGGCTGTGCCTAGGAGAAAGATGGGTGGTTTCCTAGAGAACTACTAAAAAGGTCAGTATCAATCCATTGAATCCTCCCCAGAAATAAATAGGGAGCCAGTAAGTGGGCAATTTGCATGCTATGGCCAGCTGCGTTAAGGTGTTGATTTGACATAAAGCTGTACACCCTTCTCACAGCAATGAGTGATACAAACGGCAGTAATTTAAAGTGAGGCTGATTTTGTTCACATCATGTGGCCCTAGTCTAACAGAGATGACTGTTGAATTTGTCCAGCACCGTGGGAAGGAGGGACATGTAGGGGAAAAACTGGTATAATAGAAGTATCTTTAGAGCCACCCAGTAGCTATAAAAGAAACTTTGGGCCAATTCTATGCTCTCACTAGTTTTACTCTGGTGATTTCAGTGGCGTTATTCCCTTCTCCAATGACTCGTGGAATATGCAGCATTTCATGTTCCAGCTCACAGGCTGGAAACACTGTTTTTAATAAATTTCATTTAATCCTTAGAGACATTTAGCATCTGGAAAGCAACTTGTTAAAAACATAAAGCACATCTAATCCTGTGAGCTGCTCAGAGGCTATAAGAGAAGCTTTTTCCCTATAGCATGATTTAAAGCTACAGCTGGGGAGTGTACTGCTGAGACAGTCAGGGTTTTGTACCAGGTTGTTAATGGGAATGAGAAATGGTGATAGCATTGCCTGCAGCTCCCCATCTTAAATATACATATACTGGTGTATTGGATAGAACTATTACTAAAGAAAGGACATCTCCCTCATTTTGCAGAAATCCATTTGTAATCTGCAGCTGACTGTATAGTTTAGGATAGCTGAGTCATTTGCTAGCCAGCATGACACTCCTCACTTTCATCGCAGTAAATTGCTGGAGAAATCCAAGCGCTTTAATTTGCCTTTATTAAGCAAGCTGAAATGGTGTTTGTCTTAAACAATGCTAATTATTGGTGAAAGGAAACTTCAGGGGTTGTTTTGCTACATTTCTGACTCAGATGTATAAACGTGCTATATTGAAATACTAAGTGATAGGAACATATAGATGAGCTCAACCCCCACCCCCCAAAAAAACAACCAACCCCTGAAAACAATAAAGATCCAGCAAAATAGCATATTTAAAAATTAAAATATCAAACTGAGGATTTTGACAAATAGTGTTAGTGAAGTATGCTTATTTTGATTTCTTAGAAGCACCTATGAAATACTCCATTCTGCTTTACATTTCCTTGTACTGAGCATTGTTTCCATGTAATGTGACCCTTTCTATATGATCAGATAAAAGGGTTAAAATGTGCCTAATTTTCTTTTGGAAAAAACAATTCACATTGTATTGCTGGAAAGCTGTGCCATTTTATTATATGTTTTATTATTTGTATTTTCAATGTAGGTTGTATGGCAGAAACACATGTGCAGAGACTGTGGCCTATTTATGAGAGCCTGTTTTTTAGGACTGTTTGAAATTGCAGAAGTGTTATAGAGCTGTTCAATAGTTCCTGTCAGAGAAGATTTTCACCACTTTTTCAGAAGTGCAAGAAATATTTTTCATGGAGCAAGGAACCTGTGTGTCAGGAGGATCCTGCACTTCACTTGAGATTTTGATGCAAAAAATAATAATACCAAGTTCTATAGGTCAAGGTGTGATCCCGCAAAATGTTGAGCATCCTTGCCCTCCATTGACCTGGAAATGAAGGTGCTCCAGACCTCACACATTCAGGCCCACCTTGTATAAGTATTCCCAAAAACAGATTTACTGCATACCTCAGAAGGCCGATATGCACAGACTCCAAAGTTGTACATTAGTGAGCATTGGGAGCTCACAAACTTTTAGCTCCAAAAATTCAGGCCTCTGCTAGCAAAGAACCATCTTCTAGAGGACTTATATGCACTAAGAAGATAACATACAGTTCTTCTTCGAGTGATTGCTCATATCCATTCCAGTTAGGTGTGCGCGCGCCGCGTGCACGTTCGTCGGAAGACTTTTACCCTAGCAACACTCGGTGGGTCGGCAGGGCGCCCCCTGGAGTGGCGCCACTATGGTGCCGGATATATACCCCTGCCGACCCAGCCGCCCTTCAGTTCCTTAGACTTCCAAAAAAGAGCTAATCACCACTCCCTGCGACTCATTGGACATCCGAGCAAATAAAACAGCACGCGTTGAAATACTGCTTACTATACAGACTCACAGTAATTTCGAGTCTTCAGAGACTGATGGCAAAAACTGACTTACCTAGAGAGAGAGTATCATTACCGAAGTATTCTCAAACGTTCACAGGACACGGAAAACACAGGGGCCCTAAAAAGGTACACAGGCAATAAGTACACCATATATAGAGGCCCTCTGAGGCCAAACTATTTAAGACCCACCTAAGACGGTGCTAACCCCCTCCCTGATGTAGGCAGGGATCATGGCCTTAGAGACGTAGGGGCCTCACTCAAATTATGAACGGCAAGTACACCGCCGTGGCGTGCCAGGCGATTCCAATCGCAGCAGCTTGGAGGCCCATGACGACTCAGTGTTACCGGCCAGGCACAACGGCCAATAGGTCTCGTGCTCCTTGCCCCCACCTTGATAGTGAACCGCTGGGGAGGAAACAAATGCCTCGCCTCCCCACCGTTCTCGCGTCACACGCTGTGATGTCAAACCATGCCTACATGGCCAACTAGGATAATAGAGAGCTATCTAATCCATTTATCGTCCCAAATTAAAAAGAAGGAAAAGTATCCGAAGACGCCCTGCTAGTCACACGAAGCCATAATGGGTCTATAGGAGATTAAGCAAAGAGGTTGGGAGAAGTAGAACTAAGGATCTCCGACTCTTCTTCTCCAGTGTTCTCTGCCTAACTCGGACCCCTGGCGCTATGAAGATAATCAAACCGGTTTCTTAAGTTTCCTCCCAACCCCACAGCTTTTTGGCCCTGGTCTCCACTCGCAAGATAGAGGGTTACGTTTGTTGAAATAGCCCCTGCCACAAGAGGGTGGGCGGCGAGCCGAGTGTGGCGTGGCCATAGCTTGAGGTTGGGGCGCCCTGCGGATAGTTGGGAGTTTTGTTTATTCTTCCCATGCCCACATCAGTGTGGTTAATGGCCCTGGGATATTCGCCCTTCATGCTGATTTGTCATTGATTAACAGGCATCGGTCCCGAAATAGCAAGGTCCAGGTTCTGCTTCCTACATAAAGGTCTCTCCCCGGGAACAGGCTCGAGAATCGTCTCTGGGCAACGCTGTTCTCTAGAGTAGCCAAGTAGTAAGTGGCCACATAACGTCTTCTCCGGACACCGCTCATGGGAGGTCCTGCTCAAACTTTCGCAAGGCGCCCAGCGGTCTGTGCAGCAATCAGCGGTCACTTGTCTTACCCGCAGCGTTGGTTCCCAGTGGCTAGGCCCCCACGTTGGATTAAAACGTGCTCGAACCAGGAGAGGAATAATCCTTACTTGACCATCTTAGACTCGACCTGATCCCATAACACCGGAGGCCAACCGCCCATACCAACCCCCCACAGCAACATGACTCACAGACTATAAGTATCCCTATCATTATAACTACTATACCTGAAACCGGTCACCCTACCGACTCCACACTGACACTATCCAATTTGCGGCAGCAAAGCTTTTGGGAAGGGGTCCTTTTCTCCCCCTGGCCCCTAGGTTATACCCCCACTCTCTTCTTCACCTACACAGCCTCATAACCTCAGAACACGCCAGACCTTCGCCCACTGGACCTGGGGCAGTCCTCTCACCTCAACGGTGTGCTGCTGCCGTGACTAGCGGGGGTAGCAGAGCTTCCACTGGTCCAACGTAACCTTGCCAAGTGAAGCGTTTCTTCTAAGGTGCGAAACGCTTAATCTCAACTCCTGCTGAGGTCTCGAATCCCTCATATTTGGACCTACCTCTGCCTACAGCAGCAGGGCCTAGCGGTGTCATCGCTGAGGGGTAACACTTGCAGCTATCTTGTAACTTCGCATCCCAGTTCGGTGATCGTTCTGTTGCCTATGGTTTCGAGGTCCTCAAGGCTTTGGAGCACTTGCACTTAGGTGCAGCTGCCCAGCCCCAACCTGGGACCTCAACATGGTTTTTTTACCAGACCTTATGTCTTCCTCATTCGAGCCGTTAGCATCCTGCTCGTTGCTATACCTGGCTTGGAAAGACAGCCTTCCTCGTAGCCATTACATCAGACAGACGAGTCTCCGAGCTCAGGGCTTTACGGTGGTTCCACCATGCCCTATTTTCCCAAAGACAAGGTGCAGTTACGTCCTCACGCGGCTTTCCTCCCTAGGTGGTATCTGCCTTTCCCTGTTTTCCACATTAAAACAACGCGATGGGACACCAGTTGCACTCTCTCGACGTCTGTACAGCGCTCAAGTTATGTTGCGTGGACAAGAACCGTTTCCTAACACCCCAACTCCTCGGTCGCGGTAGCAGACCGAAGGAAAGGCCTACCTGTTTTCCTCTCAGAGATCTCATCTTGGTGATCAAACGTGCACCCGCACTTGTTATGATTTGGCTCACTTTCCCCAAGCCACATCACTATGCATTCTACCAGGGCTCAGACTTCGTCTGCCGCCTGCTGACTCGTGTACCTACCACGAGATCTCTCGCGCAGCTCCATGGTCCTTGGTCCATACCTTTGCTTCGCATTATGCTCTGGTTAACAGTCAAGGGATGCTGCAGCCTCTGGCTCAGCGCTTTTGCATTTTGCAGTATCTCACTCCGACCCACCGCCTCATAGGCTGTGGAATCACCTAACTGGAATGATATGAGCATCACTCGAAGAGAAAAGACGGTTACTCACCTTTGTAACTGTTGTTCTCGAGATGTTTGCTCATATCCATTCCACACCCGCCCCTTCCCACTGTCGGATAGCCGCAAAAGGAACTGAAGGGCGGCCTGGGCTCCGGCCAGGGG